>NC_080674.1:149321613-149624643 GCF_030445035.2 Dasypus novemcinctus | reverse complement strand
TAAATGATTTTTCAACCAGTTTGTCATCCCCAAACCATAAACTGGCCCTCTACTGATGTCTTTAATAGCCAAGAACTAAACTTCTTATAGATCCGATCCTTTATATTAGCATGTTTGCACCAAAACAAAAAAGTACACAGGCTTTTTGACTAGAATTAGGGCATATCCTAGTCTTGACCTTCATGTGCCAGGTATGTGATTCTCCTACCTCTAGATTTTTAAAAATGCCTTTATTGAGATATAACTCACATACCATGTAAGTCACTCTTCGGTGGCTTTTAGAATATTCACAGTTATGCAACCATTACCATAATCTAATCATAGAACATTTTTGTCACCCCCAAAAGAAAATCCATAACCCTGTACTTAGCACTCTACTTTTAAAGAGCAATTGTCCAGGTGCTGATGGTTTAGGAAGATTTTCTCTTTGGATGGCTGAAATATCATCTTATGTTCTCCCTACAGAGCCCTTCTAGAGCTAGTCTCTGTAATGCTTTAAGGTTGGAGGATGACAATGAACCCGGGACCTCATATATATGCGAAGCAGGCACTCAACCACTGAGCTACACACGCTCCCTACAGTGTTCCTTAAAAGGGACCTGCCCAATAAATCTGGCTCCTGGTTCTGTGAACACCAGAATAACACTTAACTTTATCAGTATGCTAACTGATAAGCTGGCAGGTCCTAGGGCATTGGTTTTTTTGTTTTTGTTTTTGTTTTTAGGAGGTACCACGGATTGAACCCAGGACTTCGTACATGGGAAGCAGGTACTCAACCACTAAGCTACATCCACTCCCCTAGGCAGTGGTTTTTAAACTTGTCTGCATATTGGAATCACTTGGGGACTTTAAAAAATTAGTGACTTTCTTATACCACCCCCCAGAGATTATGCTTTAATGTGATTGGTTGGGGGTATGGCCTGGGTTTCAGAATTTTTTTTTATATAGATCTCTAAGTGATTTCAATATGCAACCACGTTTGGGTACATCATTCTGGCGAAAATGCCAGTTGTTTTCCAGGCTACCGAGAAGAGCAGCAACTGCTTCTCTCTGGCTTTCCTACTTTGTCATCATTGGCTGTCCCTAGATTTGCTGATTTTCAAGGTATGTTTAAGATTTGGAGCAGGAGAAGAACTAATAAAAAATAACAGTAACAGCTAATATTTATTGAACACTGAAGACTCATAGTTAGTAAGTGGTGGAGCCTAGTTTGTCTAACTGCAGAATTCAAGAATTAATAATAATAACACATTTCTAACAGTAACAGTGGTTCTGCCACAGTTGGAAATGTGTGTAAGTTTATGTCCAAGGTAAAGGCCTTGCAGTCACTGGCACACCATCTCAAATGAATGATAGCTTTACCTTTCCAAGGGTATGAATTTACCTGCCTTTCATGGTATGTATATACCTAGAAAAATAATTCTGGAAGGATGGGGAATGACATTGAAGAACAAAGAGACTTTCAATTTGTACTTTGTTCTTTTGGATTATCTGGGTTTGTTTCCAGAATAAATTATTACTTTAATAATTAACAGTGGCCCTATTTTAGGATTTGGGGATTGTAGGTAATTTTTAATTTTTCTTCATACTTTCCTATATTTTCAAAATTTTCTACAATGCACATGCATTGTATATATATTTTATATACACAAAATATTTTGTAAGTAATGGGCACATCATTTTCAACAGTGTGCTTGAAATAAAATTTAAAGGATGCCTAGAACTTTCTTTCATAGAAAATAATCTGAGAATGAGGTAAAGGGTCTGTATGGGTAAAGGAAAATGACAAGCAAACCATTATTCTTTAATGCAGATTCAGCAATCATTTGAAAGATGGATGATTGAGGTAGTTTTTAGATTTCTAGCAGCTGCCACTGGTTAGAGGTATCCAGTAGTTGTTGTGTTTTTTGTTTTTTTTTTCCCAATGGAAATGACTCAAAGCTAACCTCTGAGTGCTGAATTCTGGGGTTATAGCTTAATGGCCCCTCAGCAAGATTGGCTAGCTGTGATGGCAATTAAGTGCTGAGGGTGTGAATTGGGTCCAGAGATGTGTCAATTAACTCCACCTTGAAATGAGATCACAAACCACACTTGAGCCAGGCCAACCCTCTCACAAAGGCAAGCAGTCCTATCTTGGGAAGACCAGGTGAAAGTGTGGATACCTCATGAGGAAAACATCTTCATTCTTAACAAACCACTCCATACCTTCCTGAACATGACTCAGGAATCAAAAAGCATTAATGTAGCTCAGGGATGACTTGCTAACCCTTACCTGACCAGGAGGGGCGCTCTCTGCACCCAACACCTGCCTATAGAACACCGGATCGCAGCTCCGAAGTGTGTTCTGGCGGCTGGCCAGTGGGCTGGCAGCACTGGGTTTCTTCAGCAGCGGGTCGCTCCGGCGCGAGTCCGTGGTGAGGTACACCTGATGGTAAAGGTGCGGCGGCATCAGGCCTCCTCGCACGGCGTCTGCGTGCAAGGAGGGCCCTGGTGTTCGGTACAGGGAGCTCACCGGGCCTCGGTATAGGTCCCTGGACTGCTTCCACTTGTAAACTTTGAATATGATTACTCCCAGCACCGTAACCGCAAATCCCACGGACACCAGGATTAGCGACAGAAGTAGATAAAAGGTGAGATTTTTATTCTGCTCCCGGGAGTCAGAGCCGGAGGGGAACTCCGCCCGGGCTTCGGGAGATTCCTCTGTTACTGACACTGTCAGGGTTGCAGTGGTGGAGAGCGATGGTTCCCCGTTGTCTTTGATCAAGACCGTGAGAGTCTGCCTGGACGAATCTGTGTCCTGGACTGGGCGGGCAGTGCTGATCTGACCCGTGTGAAGCCCCACAGCAAAAAGACTCTGGTTGGGCGCTCCCAGGAGACTGTAGGAGAGCCAGGCGTTGTGCCCAGCATCTGCATCCCAGCCGACCACTCGCGTGACCAAGTAGCCGGGAGCTGTACCTCGAGGCAGCATCTCCACTGAGCTCCTGCCAGGCCGGGGGTAGAGGATCTGGGGGGCGTGGTCATTGCGGTCAGTGACAAATATGTTCACGCTGATGTTGGTGGCCAGGGCCGGGGTGCCTCCATCAGTGACGTGAGCTGTTAATTCGTACTCCCGCCGGTCCTCATAGTCCAGGGGCATTAGGGAGGATATGATGCCACTGTCACGATTAATCGTGAAATAGTGGCCCACCAGCCCGGTTTCAGGCCCTCGCTCCAGGAGAGAGAAGGAAAGGCGAGCATTCTGGGGGGCGTCGGGATCCCAGACACTTAGATTCAGTATTGGGACCCCGGAAAGGTTATTTTCCTCAACATAAACGTCGTAGGAAGATTGGGAAGATTGTGGAGGGTTGTCATTGACGTCGGACACTTGGACCCGCAGTGTGGTAAGGGCGGAGAGGGAAGGCGCGCCCGCGTCTCGGGCCGTGATGCTGAGGTTGTATTCTGGCACGGTCTCCCGATCCAGCGCTGCGCTGGTCTTCAAAGTGTAGTAATTCTTGAGGGAGGAAGTAAGGCTGAAGGGAAGACCTGGTGGAATCTCACAAGTCACCAGCCCGTTCTCCCCCGCATCCAGGTCGGTCACACTGAGCAAAGCGATGACAGTCTCTAGAGGGGCATCCTCGGGGACTGGGCTATACACAGAGGTGACTGCGATCTCCGGGGCATTGTCATTCACGTCCACAACCTCAACCAAAACTTTGCAATGTGCTCCTTCCGGATTGGCGCCCTTGTCTTTGGCCTGGATGTAAATCTCGTGGAGTTTCGTGTCTTCGAAGTCCAGGCGGCCCTTGATTGTCAGCACCCCGGTTACGAGGTCTAAGGCGAAGAGTTCCCGCACTCCAGCGCGGTTGTGACTGCCAAAGGAGTAAATGATTTCCCCGTTGGGGCCTTCATCCAGATCCGTTGCACGGACTTGCACCACGCGAGTGCCGGGGGCTGCATCCTCCAGGACGCGAGCCCGGTACAAGGACTGGTTGAAGGTGGGCGTGTTGTCATTCGCGTCCAGCACCTTGATGCGAATAGGAAGGCTGGAGGAGCGAGCCGGGGTTCCTCCGTCCAAAGCCGTCAGCACCAACTGGACACTTGCCTCCCGCTCCCGGTCCAGAGAGCGCTCCAGCACCAGCTCCGCGTACTTGGTGTTGTCCTCGCGCGTCTGCACACGAAGCGCAAAGTACTCGTTTCGGCTCAGCTCATAGATTTGTAAAGAGTTGCTTCCCACATCCGGATCGTGCGCGCTCTCGAGCGGAAAGCGCGTCCCCGGCGCCACGGCCTCGCTAATCTCCAAGTTCATTTCCCGAGTAGGGAAAGCGGGATTATTGTCGTTGATGTCCTGGATCACCACTTCCGCGCTAAACAGCTCCAGCGGGCTCTCCACTACCAACTCCAGAGTTACGGTGCAGGAAGGCAGTGTCCCACACAGCTCCTCTCGATCCAGGCGGTCGTTCACGAACATCTCTCCGGTCTCCCGGTTCACCTCAAAGAACCTTCGGCTCCCTCCGTACACCACCCGGAGCCTGCGGGCTGACAGGCTGCGGAGATCCAAGCCAAGGTCCGTAACCACGTTGCCCACCGCGAAACCCTTCTCCCTTTCCTCCAGGATCTCATAGCGAACGACGGCGGAAGCATTGTGCAAGGCTCCAAGCAGAAGCCAAACTCCCACCACTCTCCCGGTGCTCACCAGTCCGCTCCTCCAGGCCTCTGGGACCATCTCACTCAAAAGCAGTTCTTCTCAGCGGGGTCCAGGTGGGCCCGGCTATTTCGCTGAGCAACTTTCAGCGGGTTAGCGCTCGGGCGCTGGGCGCCGAGTCGGACATGGCTTTCTGGGTGCCTTTGATTTGCTCGCCGGCTGTTCAGTCTCTGCCTCATCCCGGGGCGCCGAAAGGGGACGGGCCGGGGCCAGTTCTCCTGCGTCTTCATTGGCCGACAGCGGCACACAGAGTCCCAGCCAATAACTGCACGGAGAAAGCGCTAGCGCCGCGCGCCCTGCGCGGGACTCGCGCTAGCACCGGGAACTTCTCTTTCCTTTGGCGTTCTTCCAGAGTTTCCGGCCCATGCGCCTTAGCAGTATCCGTGCCTCGGAAACCTACCTTTACCTGGAGCGCCAAGGGCAGGGCGATGGAGCTGCCCGTTCAGCAAGTCTGCAAGCCCAGTCAGGGCTTATGAAACACTTGAATCTCTTTCTTTAATCACGAGAAGAGGCAGCAAACCGAATTGAAAATGACACAACTTTGTTTGGAAAAACACCAATAACTTTGGTTTGTTGAAACTGGCTACAGTTTTCCTAGCCGGACCCTACTTATAAGGGGATATTTGGCATTTCTGTGGAGAGGTTAATCATTTCATTTTTCTCTTTTACCGAAGGAGACTGTAGACTCCCGTTCATTTCCTCCGTAGAGCAAATCTACAGGAACTCTTACCCTGTTTGGTTTCGCTCCTTCTTAAGAAATTTAAAAATATAATTCAGATTTTAGCTTTCATTTTTTAAGAACCAAGGAGTAAGGGGAAATTTTTCCTACCCTGTCTTTTCCAAAGAGCACAATCTCAAACATTCCCCTTTACTCGAGTCCTTCTTCCAAGATCCTGGATCGATATGCCACGAGGAAAAGTTGAATTGGTAATAAAAGTTAACCAAAAAAAAAAAAAAAAAAAGCAAGCAAGCAAGAAAAAAGCAGGCCTATTCACCACTGAGGACCCTAATAAAACAATTGAGATAATGGTAGCAATGGGCAATAAAGTCTTTAGAGAAATGCAAAAGCCTTTAGACACAGAAAGAGCAGCCAGGATTTTTCTGCATTTAGGATTGTAGTCACCAAACAAAATAGCAATGAATGCAGGCAGATAGGTAGGCAGGCAAGGTAGATGGGTAGATAGGAAATAAGTATACATAGAATATTTACTGGAGATGAAAAGCCACATGTGACCTGTCTCTCCATGTCCTCATTACTTTAATTTCATCTCTTTAAAAACCTATTTTTAAATATTGGATTTCTCTTTCTCTCTTTATTTTTTTTTTAATGTTACATTCAAAACATATAAGAGGTCCCCATATGCCTCCTCACCCCCATAAATATTGGATTTTGACAATTGGCCAGACCAGAAAGAAAGTTGGCAGCCATTAGTAGAACATATTTCATAGCTTTAAAAAAGTGTGAATAATTCTCCCATTGATAATAAGGCCCATGGGTTTCTTAAGATCTAAACCAACAAAACCCTCTTGGATTCATTCCCCACAGTAGCCAGAGTGATCTTTTTACAATTCTATTGGCTCATACCATTCTCCAGCTCAAAACTCCTCAGTAGTGTCTCACTGCCTTTGAGATAAAACACTGAATCCTTTGCATAGCATACAAGGTTCTCATGCCTTCTCCCTCCCTCTCAACGTACTCCATCAACTGCTTTTCAGTGCCATCACCGGCCACGTTCTTCTGTGCTTTGGGGCCATCTCATAGGTTGTTCCTTTCCCAGGAAAGCTTTTTTTCTCTCCCTACCTTTACTTTGCTGATGCCAACAAATCTTTCAGGTATCAATTTAAATGCTATTTCCTAATAGAAGTCTTCCACTGAACCGCAGTTGTAACCATGATTCTTTATTATGGTCTTTTAGAGCACCTTATATTTTCCTTCATTAATTTTTTTTAAAATTAATTTTTAAAATTTCCTTTGATTATGTATAATATCTACCTCTCCCACTAGAAGCAAATGCTCCAGGAGGGCAGGGACCATGCCTGTTTTGATGACCATTTGTATCCACAATGCCAACCATCGTAGGTGCTTAAAAATGGTCAACATAGCAATGCTTCATTCTGACAATACAGTATTCATAAAATACACTGAGGACTATGTATATTCATTTGTATGCATCCATTCTCCCTAAGTAAGAATTTCTAGAAGATACATTCACTTTTCGAAGCTACCAGTGGGCCTAATGAAACTATTTCTTAACCTAAGTTTTTGAAAGAGTAAATATAATTTGCTAAAGAGTCAAGTAAGGTATGGTAGTACCACTCACACTGAACAAAAAAACAAAGATGGCATAACTAGCTGGGTCATCTACATCCAGGAGAAATGTAAGCACCAGTATATACTTTTCTAGTTTCTATCTTCGTTTCTCTCCATTTTATAATTTCAGAGAGTGTCTGACCTATGAGATGCAGCAAACAAAATATTATTGTAAAATGGAAAGTGACTATATTATAGTGATCAAGAACGAGGCCTTGGTGTCAAGTATATTCAAGTTCCAGTACTGGATATTACACATACCATCCATACAATTCAGCGATTTGTAGTAAATTTATAGTGTGTGCAAGCAACACCACAATCCAGTTAAAGAATACTCTCATTGCCCCAAAAGTTCCCTTATACCTATGTGCAGTCAATTCTTGCTCCTACTCCAGTCTCAGGTAACCACTGATTTATTAACTATATAGTTTTACTTTTCTAGAAATTCATGAAAATGGAATTATAAAATATATAGTCTTTCGTGTATAGTTTCTTTCATTTAGTATTATGTCAAACTCAGCTCTGAACATATGCTCAAATCTATTCTTTCTCCAACCTTCCTTATCTAGTAAATGGCACTTCCATAACTACTCAATCAGAAATTCAGATGTCATACTTAGCATCTTCTTTCTGCATGCCCACATCCAATTTATTGCCAGTGCTTACTACCTCTACAATGTATCTTGAATCTATCAACTTCCTCTCATCTCCACTGCCGGGACCTGGATTAAAGCCCCCTTGAATACTATCTTAGCAGCCTCTTTGGTCTTCTTGCTTTCCCTGAAATTCATTTCACACCCAGAAGCCTGAATGGTCTTTCAAAAACTAAAAAATAAAAAAATTATATATCATCCTTGCTAAACATAGTGCTTAGCACCAGGACTGGCTACCTAATTTGTGGGGCCAGTATCAAATGGAAATATGGGGCCCCTCGTTCAAATATTAAGTTACTGAAGAGGGTGAGCCTTAATCCAATAGGAAGGAAATCCTTATATGTAAAGGAAATTGGGCATAGAAAGAGAAGCCACAGGGATCAGCTGGAAGTCAACAGTACTTGCGGGGGGGGCTGCCAAGTGCATTGCCATGTGACTGAAAATCCCAGAAACCCCAAGGATTGCTGGCCAGCCAGAAGATACCAATCCCAGGGGGAAGCAAGCCTTTTAGTCTCTGAAACCTTGAGCCAATACATTCCTTAAGCCACCCTATCATATGGTATTTATTTTAGCAGCCAGAAACTAATTCAATGGTATTAGGAAAACTGGATAGCCACTTGAAAAAAAAAGATAAATTTAGAAATCTTTACATCACCACACACAAGAACAGACTTCAAATAAATCAGGGATCTAAAAGTAAAAAAATCAAAACCATACCAATACTAGAAGAAAAGAGTGATGAACTTTTCTATAACTTGGGTATGGGGAAAAGCTTTTTAACTATGACTTAAAAACTTAAAGAAGTGGACTTGGCCCAGTGGATAGGGTGTCCGTCTACCACATGGGAGGTCCGTGGTTCAAACCCCGGGCTTCCTTGACCCGTGTGGAGCTAGCCCATGCGCAGTGCTGATGCGCGCAAGGAGTGCCCTGCCACGCAGGGGTGTCCCACGCATAGGGGAGCCCCATGCACAAGGAGTGCGCCCCGTAAGGAGAGCCGCCCAGTACAAAAGAAAATTCAGCCTGCCCAGGAATGGCACTGCACACTCAGAGAGCTGACATACAAGATGACACAACAACAAGAAACACAGATTCCCGTGCCACTGACAACAACAGAAGCAGACAAAGAAGAACACGCAACAAATGGACACAGAGAACAGACAATGGGGAGTTGGGGGGAGAAGGGGAGAGAAATAAAAAAATAAATATTTAAAAAATAAAAAAAAATAAAAGCTTAGATGCAATTCAAGAAAAGATTCATTTTTTAAAAAAATATTACATTAAAAAAATATGAGGTCCCATTCAACCCCACCGCCCCCACCCCCCACTCTCCCCACAGCAACACTCTCTCCCATCATCAAAAGATTCATTTGATTACATACAAATAAAGAAAAAACGTTGCATCACAAAAAATACCATAAACAAAGTCAAAAGGCTAATGACATATTGGCAGAAAATATTTGCAATATGTATGGGGATAAAGAGTTAATATCCCTATGTTTGTGATATGTACTGTGGAAGGCACCGGGCCTTGAGGAACACTTCTTTCTAAGTTGTACTATATTTCTGCTTAGGTTTGGGAAGAATTCTGGGACTAGAATGAGTTATAGTTCTTCATTGTCTGGAAATAGCTAAATGAAAATCTATTAATGCTTCTTTAAATCAGATTGTCAATTTTATCCATCATTAAACAAAAGACAGTGGTTCTAATTTTTAAAAAGTTAATATCCCTAATATATAAAAGAACTTTTAAAAAGAATCAGGGGGAAGCAGATGTGGCTCACGTGATAGAGCTTCTACCTATCATATGGGAGACCTGGGTTCAATCCCTGGGGCCTCCTGGTGAAAAAGAAAAAGAGAAATTGTGCCCATGCAGCAAGCTGGTGCCCATGCAAGTGCCCGCGTGGTGAGCCAGTGCCCTGTGCAAGTGAGTCACGCAGCAAGATGATGACGCATCAAAAGAGAGACAAGGGAAGAGGCAAGGTGAAGCGCAGCAGAAACCAGGAACTGAGGTGGCATAATTCACAGTGAACCTCTCTCCCCATCAGAGGTCTCTAGGATTGAATCCCAGTGAATCCTAGAGGAGAGAAAATGAGAAGACAAGACAACACAGACAGCAAAAACAGCAAGACAGGGAAACGGACTTGGCCCAGTGGTTAGGGCGTCCGTCTACCACATGGGAGGTCTGCGGTTTAAACCCCGGGCCTCCTTGACCCGTGTGAAGCTGGCCCATGCGCAGTGCTGATGTGCGCAAGGAGTGCCCTGCCACGCAGGGGTGACCCCGCATGGGGGTAGGGGAGCCCCACGTGCAAGGAGTGCACCCGTAAGGAGAGCCACCCAGCGTGAAAGAAAGTGCAGCCTGCCCAGGAATGGCGCCGCCCACACTTCCCGTGCTACTGAGGACAACAGAAGCAGACAAAGAAACAAGACGCAGCAAACAGACACAGAAAACAGACAACCGGGGGAGGGGAGGGGAATTAAATAAATAAAAATAAATCTTTAAAAACAAAAAAACAGCAAGACAGGAAGAGGGGAAGGAGGGAAAATAAATAAATAAAATAAATCTTCTTTTTTTTTTTTTAAATAAAAAGAATTAGGCCCAGAATCCTCACGACTCAGGGATGAACTATATGGACTACAGTGGACTTATATTCTACTACAGACTTATTGAGACTCTAGCAACGGAGGAAATTATATCATTGATGTGGCGGCAGTAGCCACTGGAGGTTCTGACAGGGAGAGGGAAAAATAGGTATAATGTGGTGACATTTTCAGGACTTGGGAATTATCCTGAATGACATTGCAACAACAGATACAGATCAATATATATCTTTCCATAACCTAGAGAATTGGGTGGAAGAAAGTGTAAACTACAATGTAAACTTTAATTCATGCTTAGTGGCAATGCTCCAAAATGTGTTCATCAATTGTAACAAATATACCACACTAATGAAGGATGTTGTTAATGTGGGAAAGTGTGGGAGGGGGAGGGAGCAGGTGTATGAGAATCCCCTACATTTTTTTATGTAACATTTATGCAATCTAAATATCTTTTAAAAAATAAAATAAAAGATTAATAAATAAATAATAAAAAGAATTAGGACCAAAAGCTCAAAAAATCTAATAGAAAAAGAAGTCATGAACAGATATATATATATCTTAAACATATGAAAACATATTTAAGTTCAATAATAATGAAACAAATTCAGTTAAAACTATATGAGGGAGGAAAGCAGATGGGGCTCAAACGACTGGGCTCCTGTCTGCCATATGGGAGGTCCTAGGCTTGTTTCCCGGGACCTCTTGGTGAAGGCAAGCTGGCCTACACAGCGAGCTCATGCAAAAAATGAGATAAAGAGGAGAGACAATGAGAGACACAACAGATCAGGGAGCTGAGGTGGCTCAAACGACTGAGTGCCTCTCTCCCACATCGGAGGTCCCAGGATTGGTTCCCAGTGCTTCCTAAAGAGAAGATGAGAAGACAAGCAGATACAGAGAACACACAGCAAACGGACACAGAGAGGAGGCAGCAAACACAAACAATGGGGGGGGGGGAGTAAATAAAATTTTAAAATTAAACAAAACTATATGGGGGGAGGGGAGCACATGTAGCTCAGTGGTTGAGTGCCTGCTTCCCATGTATGAGGTCCTGGGTTGTACCTCCTAAAAAAAATTATATGGGGATTTTTTTTAACCTATCGGATTAGCAAAAAGAAAAAGCTTGACAACACACTCTGTATGGTTATAGGAAAACAAGCATTCTCAGTCATTATTGGTAAGAATGCAAAATGGAATGGTACAACCCAAATGGAGGGAAATTTAGTTATATTTAACAAAACTACATATGTCTTTGTCCTATGGCCCACCAATCACACTTCTACACCTCAAACATTATGGAAATATATATACATCAAGTTATTCATTACAGCATTATTTATAATTGCAAAAAATATCAAAAAACACCTAAATGGCCAATTATAGATTGGATGGATAAACTTTGATATATAAACACACAACGGGGTTCTTTGCAGCTGTTCCAAAAGAAAATGAAGAAGACTCTATATACTGATACAGAATAAATTCCAGAATATATTATTAGCGCAAAGAGCAAAGTTCAAACTTCTGCTTCCAACCATGAATGAGTAACTGGTGTGGAACTTGCTGTACCACTGTAAACAACTAGAAAACTCATAAAAATATGTGAAGCAATGCTTTTAGGTATTGGCACAAAAAGTCAGACCTTTCAGATCTAAGGATCTTAATGGACTTTAAGAGAAACATAAAGAAAAAAAGACCAATGTACATCATAACCAAATTGCTGAAAGCCACTGAAAAGAGAAAATTTAGAAGCATCCAGAGAAAAAAGAAACATTAACTATAAGGGAACAAAGATAAGAATGACTGCAGACTTCACATCAGAATCAATACAAGGTAGAAGAGAGAGGACCCAAATCTTTAAAGTACTTTTAAAAAAAAGTACTTAAAAAAATTTCAGCCTGAATTCCATATCCAGCAAAAATACCTCTTGGAAATGATGGTGAAATAAAGGTTTTTTTTTTAGACAAACTAAATTGAGAAAATTCACAACCAGCAGACCTGCAAGAACCATTAAAGGAAATTTCTCAGTCTGAAGGGAAATGACACCAGATGGAAACCTGGATCTATATTAAGAAATGAGTGGCAGAAATGTTAAAAAAAAAAAAAAGAAGAGGTAAATTTTAAGGATTTTTCTTCTCACTTTTAAAATTCTTTGAAATATAGCTGACTGTTTAAAGCTAAAATTGTAACACATATTTGCATATATACAAAATTTAAATGTGTAGAAAAAAAGACCAGAGGGAGGAAATAAAAATATATTGTTACAAGGCACTTAACATTATCAGTTTAGTGGTATCATATTATTTGAAGGTAGATGGTGATAAGTTAAAAATGCATATTGCAAATCCCAGAAAGATCACTTTAAAAATTTTTAAAAAAGGGCTCCAAACAAGATGGCAGTGTGAGATGCTTCAGGCCTCCATCTCCCACAGAAGTTTTGAACAACCAGCAAGAACTGGTAGAAATATCTTTCTCAAAGCTCCAGAATGTAGTTAAAGAACTGCAGTAACAAGTCAGCATCAAATCAAGAAAAAAGCTACTTAAAAGCAGTAAGCTCAGAAAACAGCAGTAGCTCAACTGGTTGAGTGCGGAGTGCGTGCTTCCCACGTACAAAGTCCCAAGTTTGATTCCCCAGTACCTCCTAAAAAAACGAATAAACAAAAAAACTAGCTCTGACTGGGGAGTGGGTATAGCTCAGTGGTTGACCATCTGCTTCCCATATACAAGGTCCTAGGTTCAGTCCTTGGTACTTTCTAAAAAAATGAGTGGGAAAAAAAAAAGACAGTAAGCTCTCATGGTACCCCGACTGAGCCTTCTCCCACCCTTCGATGGCTCAGCTCAGAGCCAGTCTGTACGCCCAGTGCAGATCTCTGGTCCCAGTTCCAGAAGTAGCAGAGTAACCCTAACGCACATCCCGGGAGCATGTATGTCTAGCCCAATCTGTCTGGTGGCTTGAGATACTCACCATTCCAGAACTTACCCTGTGTATAGAAGGTAGCTCTTGGAATTATCCTATAGAATGCTGTGGGAGAGCAGGTAAGTGGCTGCCTGGGGCAAGGGATTTCTGACTAAAAGATATATAGTGCAGGTACCCACAACTATGGAAACGGTTTCCTAGAGAAGAAGGGACATTTGCAACTACAAGAACAGGGGAATTCCTAGGTCCACATATATACCTATGACAAGACACATGTGCAGAGTGGATTAGGGAGGCCCCTACACTTTGGCCCAGAGCTGTTCTTATTGTAAGAATATGCTTTGAAGGAGAACACTAGTACAGGTCAATCTGCAAAGACTGGGAAAGGTGTTTTCTTTTCTTCCTCTTTTTTTTTTCCTTTTGTTAGTATCTGGCATTCAAGGAAAGCTCTCCCATAACACTAGCCAGATACCAGGTTAAGGAATGGACACCTCAGACTCTAAATTCCAGTGCTACCACAGTAAAATATCAATGTTCCAGTTTCAATAAAAGATTACAAAGCATACAAAGGAACAGAAAGTGATGACCCAGACAAAGGAGAATATTAAAGACTTAGAAACCATCAATGAGGAGAACCAGACCTGGGATATTCCAGACAAAGGCTTTTTAAAAAATAGTCCTAATTGTGCTCAAAGAGCTAATGTAAAACATGGACAAAGAACTAAAGGAAATTAAGAAAATGACAGATGAACACAAACACAATATCAATAGAGAAATGAAAATTATGAAAAAGAATCAAACAGAACTGAAAGCACGGTAAAAGAATGAAAAATTCCCTCGGTGGCTCAACAGAAGATTGGAGTTAGCAGGGAAAAAAAGTGAACTTGAAGATAAGGTAATATAAATTTTCCAGTGTGAGGATCAGAAAGAAAAAATAATGAAGAAAAATGAACAGAGTCTGAGGAATCCATGGTACACCATTAAGTGTACCAACATACACATTTTTGAAGTCCCAGAAGGACAAAAGAGAGAAAAAAGGGCAGAAAGTCTAGAGAAATAATAGCCAAACACTTACCAAATCTGGTAAAAGACAAGAATATATACATCCTGGAAGCGCAACAAACTCAAAGCAAGATAGAATCTAAGAGATTTATACCAAGACACATTATAACAAAACTGTCAAAATTCAAAAATGAAGAGATTTTTGAAAGCAGCAAGAGAGAAATGACTTGTTATATACATGGATCTCCAATAAGATTAACAGTGGATTTTTCATCAGAAACATCAAGATCAAAAGACAGCAGGATGGCATATTTAAAGTTCTTAAAAAACTTTAAGAACGTTAAGCTTCTATATCTGGCAAAATTATCTTTCAGACATGAAGGAGAAATTAAGACATTTATAAATAAACAAAAGCTGGAAGAGTTCATTACCAGAACTTCCCTGTACAAAATGCTAAAGGATATCTCTCAGGTTGAAATAAAAGAACACTAGACAGTAATTGTAAGCCATAAGAAGAAATAAATAACACTAGTGAAGGTAACCACATAAGTAAATATAAAACTGTGGAAGATTATCTATGAATTCCAAAAAAAAGAGATTATGTTTATAAACTGGTTTGTTCCTCTGGGCATGATATCCTTCAATTGTATTAGATTTAGTTGAGATGCCTTTGATTAAATTAGGTTAAGATTAGGGCTTTGATTTGACCATGTCAGTAGAGTATAACTTAGTTTGAGTCCCCACCCCTTCCATGGGCTAGATATAATGGACACTCAGTCAAGGAGAACACAGAAGTAGAAACACAGAGAAAGAGAGACAGCTCTGTAGACATGGCAGAGGCTGCAGGAAGAGAGATGAGCCATTCGCCTGATAGCTTACAGATGACCCTGTGAAGAGAACAGAGCAGCAGAGCCCAGAAAGAAATGAGAAGGATCCATGGAGCCTTAAGAGGAAGGAGGAAGGCCGCCATCTTGCTTCAACACATGACAACAGAGTTTGGTTAGGAAGTAACCTAAGTTAGACTCTTCAGGGCCTTGTACCTGTAAGCTTTTACCTCAAATAAACACCCTTTATAAAAGCCAACAGATTTCTGGTACTTTGCATCAGCACCCCTTTGGCTAACCAATACAAAAACCTATATTATTGTACTTTTGGTCTGTAACTGATTTCCCCTTCCTTATGTGACTTAACAGGCACATGTGTAAAATAACATTATAAATCTCTGTTAATTGGCATGCAATGTATAAAGATGAAATCTGAGACTATAACAATATAAAGGGGAAGGATGAAGATATAGAGGATTAAAGAGTTTGTAAACTTCTGAAACTAGGTTGGTACTACTTGAACAAAGTTGTTATTAGTTTAAGATGTTACTTGTGGGGAGGCAGATTTGGCTCAACTGATAGAGCATCTGCCTACCATATGAGAGGTCCGGGGTTCAAACCTAGGGCCTCCTGACCTGCGTGGTGAGCTGGCCCACTTGCAGTGCTGATGTGTGCAAGGAGTGCCCTGCCACACAGGGGTGTCCCCTGCATAGGGGAGCCCCATGTGTAAGGAGTGCACCCTGTATGGAGAGCAGCTCCATGCGGAAAAAGTGCAGCCTGCCCAGGGGTCGCACCACACACGCAGAGAGCTGACGCAGCAAGATGACGCAACAGAAAGAGACACAGATTCTTGGGAAACGGACTTTGGCCCAGTGGTTAGGGCGTCCGTCTACCACATGGGAGGTCCGCGGTTCAAGCCCCGGGCCTCCTTGACCCGTGTGGAGCTGGCCCATGCACAGTGCTGATGCGCGCAAGGATTGCCGTGCCACACAGGGGTGTCCCGCGCGTAGGGGAGCCCCACGCGAAAGGAGTGCACCCATAAGGAGAGCCGCCCAGCGCGAAGGAGGGAGCAGCCTGCCAAGGAATGGCGCCGCCCACACTTCCTGTGCCGCTGACGACAACAGAAGCTGACAAAGAAACAAGACGCAGCAAAAAGACACAGGAAACAGACAACCAGGGGAGGGGAGGGGAATTAAATAAATAAAAATAAATCTTTAAAAAAAAAAAAAAAGATGTTACTTGTGAGTTGCCTGGTTGGTTGGATGGTTGCCTAGCTGACTGGGCACCAGAGTAAATTCATCAACATATTCAGATCCCAAGACATCAGCAGAAAAAAATTACAAGCCATACTAGGAAACAGGAAGAGATGGCCCAGCCAATGGAACAGATCAAATATCCTGATGAGATATAGGATTTAAGACAACTAATCAATGATAATCACACGTCTCCTAAATCAATTCAAAGACTTGAAGGAAAATATAACTAAAGAAATAAAGGATATTAAGAAGACAGACAGGGAAACTGATGTGGCTCAAGTAGTTGGGCTCCCGTCTACCATATAGGAGGTCCAGGGTTCAGTGCCCAGGGCCTCCTGGCAAGGGCAAATTGGCCCACACGGCGAACTGGCCCACATGGAGTACTAGCCCACGTGGAATTGCCACCCCACACAGGAGTGCAGAAATGCCGCCCTGCACAGGAGTGCCAGCCGATGCAGAGAGCTGGTGCAGCAAGATGATGTAACAGTAGATACAGAGGAGAGACAGGGAGCTGAGGTGGCACAAGAGAGTGATCGCCTCTCTCCCACTCTGGAAGGTCCCAGGATGGGTTCCTGGAGCCGCCCAATAAAAATACAAGCAAAAATAGAAGGACACAGAGTGAATGGACACAGAGAGCAGACAATGGTGTGGGGGGAGAGAAATAAATAAATCTAAAAAAAAAAAAAAAAGAAGACAGACACTGGGTGAGCATAAAGAACAATTGAAAACCTGCAAAGTAACTGAGCTTATGGGAATGAAAGACACAATGGATGAGATTACGTGTAACAGAGGCATACAACAGGAGATCTGAATTGCTTAAAAACAGAATTAGTGATTTCAAGAACAGAACACCCAAACTGGAAGAGACAGGAGAACAGAGAGAGAAAAGAATGGAAAAATGGAATGGGGTCTCAGGGAATTGAATGACAACATGAAACACACAAACATATGTGCTACCAGTGTCCCAGAAGGAGAAGAAAATGGAAAAGGGGCAGGAAGAATATTTGAGGAAATAATGACTGAAAATTTCCCAGACCTTATGAAAGACACAAATATCAATATCCAAGAAGGACAACACACCCCAAACAGAATAAATTTGAGTGAACCTACTCCAAGACACCTACTGCTCAGAATGACAAATATCAGAGATAAAGAGAGGATTCTGAAAGCAGCAAGAAAAAAGCAAAGCATCACATACAAGGGAACCTCAATAAGAGTAAGTGCCAATCTCTCATCAGAATCCCTGGAGACAAGAAGAAAGTTGTATGATATATTTAAGGTACTGAAAGAGAAAAACTGCCAGTCAAGAATTCTGCATCCAGCAAAACTTTCCTTCAAAAATGAGGATGAGTTTAAAGTCTTCAAAGACAAACAAAAACTGAGAGAGTATGTTACCAAAAGACCAGAATTACAAGTGATACTAAAGAGAGTGCTGCAGCCTGAAAGGAAAAAAAAAAGGGCAAGAGACTTGGAGAAGCGTGTGGAAATGAAGATTCATAGGAAGGGTAAATTAAAGAGTAAAAAGACAGACAATAGTAAGATATGACAACAGAAAACCAAAGGACAAAATAGATGAAGTAAGTAATACCTTTACAGTAATAACACTGAATGTTAATGGCTTGAACTCCCCAATAAAAGACAGAGACTGACAGAATGGATTAAAAATGAGTCATCTATATGTGTCTACAAGAGACTCACCTCAGATGTAAGGACACAACCAGGTTGAAAGTAAAAGACTGTAAAAAAGATATTCCACACAAAAAAACAGCAAGAAAGAGCTGGAGTAGAGATACTAATAGTGGGAAAGATAGATTTTAAATGCCACACTGTTATAAGGGATGAAGATGGTCATTATATATTAAATAAAAGGTGTAATTCACCAAGAAGAAGTAACTATAATAAATATTTACGCACCTAACCTGGGTGGCCCAAGATACATAAGGCACACACTGGCAAAACTGAAGGGAGAAACACATGTCTCTACAATAATAGTTGGAGATTTCAATACACCACTCTCAGTATTGGACAGAACATTTGGACAAGATAAATAAATAGATAACTTGACCTAGAACTAGACCTTGAATTCGACCTAACAGGCATTTATAGAGCATTGCACTCCAAAAAAGCAGGATATATATTCTTTTCAAGTGCTCATGGATCATTCTCCAGGATGAACCATATGTTGGGTCACAAGACAGTTTATAATAAATTTTAAAAGACTGAAATTAAACAAAATACTATCTCTGATCATAATGGAATGAAGCTGGAAATTAATAATGATGGAGAAAAGGGAAAATTCATAAATATATGGAGATTAAACAATACACTCAAATAATTAGTGGGTCAAAGAAATTACAAGGGAATTCAGTAAATATCTTGAGACAAAAGAAAATGGGGAAGGAAGTGGACATGGCTCAACTGATAGAGCATCTGTCTACCATATTGAGGGCCCAGGGTTCAATCCCCAAGGCCTCCCGACCCGTGTAGAGCTGGCCCACATGCAGTGCTGTGGCGTGCAAGGAGTGCCATGCCATGCAGGGGTGCCCCACATGCAGGGAGCGCACCCCACAAGGAAAGCCATCCCATGTGAAAAAAGCACAGCCTGCCCAGAAGTGGCACCACACACACAGAGAGCTGATGCAGCAAGATGATGCAACAAAAAAGAGATGCAGTTTCCCAGGACCACCAGATAATGCAAACAGATGCAGAAGAACACACAGCGAATGGACACAGAGAGCAGACAACGGTGGGGGAGGGGGGAGGGAAGGAGAGAGAAATAAATAAAAAATAAAATCTTTTTTTAAAAAAAGAAAAGAAAATGGGGAGTGGGTATAGTTTAGTGGTTGAGCACCTGCTTCCCACATACAAGGTCCTGGGTTAAATCCCTGATACTTCCTTAAAAAAAAAAGAAAGAAAATGAGAACACAAAATATCAAAACCTATGGGACACCGCAAAGGCAGTGCTGAGAAGGAAATTTATAGTCCTTAATGTTTACGTACAGGAACTGGAAAAAGAAGAGCAAACTAGTTGCAAGCCAAGCTGAAGGAAAGCAATAATAAAGATCAGAGCAGAAATAAATGAAATCAAGAACAACAATAACAAAAAATAACAGAGAAAGAATCAGCAAAATCAAAGTTGCTTCTTTGAGAAGATTGGGAGTGGCTGTGGCTCAATCATTTGGGCTCCCGTCTGCCATATGGGAGGCCTGGGTTTGCGTCCCAAGGCCTCCTTGTGAAGGCAGGCTGGCCCATGCACCGTGGAGAGCTGACGGCCCGTGTGTTGCAGAGAGCTGGTGCAGCAAGATGACACAACAAAGGGAGACAAGCAGATACAGAAAAAATGCACAGCAAAAGGACACAGAGAAGAGGCAGCAAAGAAAGGAACAAGCTGCAAGGAGGGAATAAATAAAATTTAAAAATCTTTTTTTAAAAAGTTGGTTCTTTGAGAAGATCAACAAATTCAACAAACCCTTAGCTGAACAGACAAGAAAAAAGAGAGAAGATGCCAAAAAAAAAAAAAATTAAGAAATGAAAGGGTGGACATTACCATTGACCTCACAGAAATAAGAGAGAGCATAAGAGGATACTCTAAACACTGTACACTAAAAAACCAGGCAATGTAGATGAGATGGACAAATTCCTAGAAACACACGAACAACCTACACTAACCCTAGAAGAAAGAAGACCACAACAAATCAATCACAAGTGAATAGATTGAAAGAGTCATCAAAAACCATCCAAATATAGCAAGGGAAACAGAGACTGAGGTAAAGAATTTTCTTGTTTGTTTATTATTATTATCGAAATAATGAAAATGCTCTAATAATGATTGAAGCGATTAATGCACAACTATGTGATCATACCAAATACCATTGATTATACACTTTGGACGAACTGTATGCTTTATTAATATGTACCAATTAAATTGATTTGTTTAAAAAAGAAAACCTCCCAAAGATGAAAAGCCTAGGATCAAATGGCTTCACAGGTGAATTCTACCAGTCATTCAAAGATGATCTAGGCGGCGGACTTTGGCCCAGTGGTTAGGGTGTCCATCTACCACACGGTAGTTCTGCGGTTCAAATGCCAGCCTCCTTGACCCATGTGGAACTGGCCCATGTGCAGTGCTGATGCGCGCAAGGAGTGCCCTGCCACACAGGGGTGTCCCCCCGCATAGGGGAGCCCCACGCGCAAGGAGTGCGCCCCATAAGGAGAGCCGCCCAGCACGAAAGAAAGTGCAGCCTGCCCAGGAATGGTGCCACACACAAGGAGAGCTGACACAACAAGATGACGCAACAAAAAAAGAAACACAGATTCCTGTGCCGCTGACAACAACAGAAGTGGACAAAGAAGAACATGCAGCAAATGGACACAGAGAACAGACAACCGGGGTGAGGGGTGGGGGGAGGGAGAGAAATAAATAAATAAATAAAATCTTTAAAAAAAAAAAAGATGATCTAATACAAATCATGCTCAAGCTCTTCCAAAAAACTGAACAGGAAAGAATGTTACCAAACATATTTTATGAAGCCAACATGACCTTAATACCAAAACCAGATAAAGATACTACAAAAAAAGAAAATTACAGATCAATATCTCTAATGAAAATAAATGCAAAAATCCTCAACAAAACACTTGCAAATAGAGTCCAAAAGCACATAAAAAGAATTATACACCATGATCAAGTGGATTTTATCTCAGGTATGCAAGAATGGTCCAACATAAGAAAATTAATTAGTGTAATATACCACATTAATAAACTGAAGAAGAAAAATAACTTGATCCTCTCAATTGATGCAGAAAAGGCATCTGACAAAATATAGCATCCTTTCAATAAAAACACTCCAATGTATAGGAATAGAATGACGCTTTCTCAATATGGTAGGATTAATTATATGAAAAACCTCCAGCTAGCATTGTACTTAATGGTGAAAGACTGAAAGTTTTCCCGCTGAGATGAGGAACAAGACAAGGATACCCACTGTCACCAATGTTAATCAAATATTGTGCTAGAGCAAGCAGGCTACATAAAGAAATAAAAGGCACCCAAAAAGGAAAGGAAGAAAGAAAACTTTCACTATTCATTGATGATATCCTCTGTCTAAGAAAATCCTTGGGAAGTGGATGTGGCTCAAGTGATAGAGTTTTGGCCTACCATGTGGGAGCACCTGGGTTTGATCCCTGGGGCCTCTTGGTGAAAAAGAAGAGAAAGTGTGCCCACACAGCAAGCCAGTGCCTGAGCAAGTGCCTGCATGGTAAGCCAGCGCCCTGAGCAAGTGAGTCACGCGGCAAGATGATGATGCATCAAAAGAGAGACAAGGGGAGAATCAAGGTGAAGCACAGCAGAAACCAGGAACTGAGGTGGCACAATTGACAGGGAACCTCTCTCCCCATCAGAGATCTCCAGGATCAAATCCTGGTGAATCTTAGAGGAGAGAAAATGAGAAGAGAAGAAAACACAGACAGCAAAAAGAGCAGTGCAGGAGGAGGGGAATGAGGAAAATAAATAAATAAATCTTAAAAAAAAAAGAAATCCTTAAATATTCACAACAAAGCTACTAGAACTAATAGGTGAGTTCAGCAAAGTGGCAAGATACAATATTAATATGGAAAAATCAATAGTGTTTCTATAAACTAGTGATGAACAATCTTAAAGGAAATCAGGAAAAAATTCCATTTATAATAGCAACTAAGGAATCAAATATTTAGGACTAAACTTAACCAAGGACATAAAGGATCTATATTCAGAAAACTACAAAACATTGCTAAAGGAAATCAAAGAAGACTTAAAACAATGGAAGAACATTCCATGTTCATGGAATAGAAGACTAAATATCATTAAGATGTCAATTCTACCCAACTGATTTACAGATTCAACACAATCACAATGAAAATCCCAACAGCATTTTCTTTTTGCAGAAATGGAAAAACCAATTATCAAATTTACTTGGAAGAGTGAGGAGCCCAGAATAGCCAAAAATGTCTTTAAATAGAAGAACAAATTTGGAGGACTCTCACTTCCGGACTTTAAAGTATATTACTTGGTGACATTGGTGAAAACAGCATAAAGACAAACAGAATGATGAATGGAATCAAATCGACAATTAAGAAACAGACCCTTACACCTACAGTCAAGTGATTTTCAACAAAGCTGTCAAGTCCTTCCAGCTGGGCCAGAACAGTCTATATAATAAAAGGTTGCTGGGAGAACTGGATATCCATATCCAAAAGAAAGGAAGATGACCTCTATATTACACCTTATACAAAAATCAATTCAAAATGGATCAAGAACCTAGATATAAAAAAGACAACCATAAAACTCCTGGAAGAAAATGGAGGAAAACATCTTCAAGATCTTGTGGTCGGTGGTAATTTCTTAAACCTTACACCCAAAGCACAAGCAACAAAAGAAAAAAAACAGATAAATAGTACCTACTCAAAATTAAATACTTTTGCACCTCAAAGGACTTTGTCAAAAGGGAGAAAAGGCAGCCAACTCAATGGGAGAAAATATCTGGAAATCATGAATCCAATAAGGCTTTAATATCCATGATATATAAAGAGATACTACAACTAAACAATAAAAAGACAAATGACCTGATTTAAAAATGGGCAGAAGATTTGAATAGACAATAGTCCAAAGAAGAAATACAAATGGCAAATACACATACACACACGGAAAAATGTTCAACATCACTAGTGATTAGGGAAATGCAAATCAAAACTACAATGAAATACCATTTCACACCTATTAGAATGATCACTATTAAGAAATCAGAAAACTACAAGTGTTGGAGAGTATGTGGAGATAGGAACACTAATTCACTGTGGTTGGGAACGTAGAATGGTACAGCAACTGTGAGGACTGTTTGGCAGTTTCTAAGGGAGTTGAATACAGATTTGACCTGGCAGTACCATTACTAGCTACATACCCAGAAGAATTGAAAGCAGTGAATGAAAAAACATCTGCACACCATTGTCCATAGCAGCATTGTTCACAATTGCCAAAAGATGGAAACACACCAGGTGTCCATCAATCAATGAATGGATAAACAGTTTGTGGTGTATACATGATGGAATATTATGCAACAGTAAGAAGCAATGAAGTTGTGAAGCATATGACAACATGGATGGACCTGGAGGACATTATGTTGAGTGAAAGCAAGTCAGATATAAAAGGACAAATACTGTATGACTGCACTGTTATGAATTAAATATATTGTGTAAACTCATGGAATTAATAATTAGAGTATAAGTCACCAGAAAATAGAATAAGGGTAGAGAATGGACAGCTGAGGGTTAATCTGTGCAGAATTGGTTAAAAGGTTGTAAATCTTTGGAAATTAATAGAAATAGTGAAAGCACATCTTAGTGTTTGTAAATAGTAGAGCTGTTTATGATGGTGATTGAAAGGCAGGGTCTAAGGTTATGTATATTACCAGAAGAAAAGCTAAAAAATGTAACATGGGACTGTACAACATAGTAAAAACTCATGTGAAATACAGATATGGGTAAAATTGCATACATAAGACTGTTTTTACAAAATATAAACACAAATAAACTAGAGGAATGGAAACACAAGAGCAGCTATGTATGGCAAGGGAAGTATAGAGTAATTGAAAGGTGATGAGATTTCTTTCATTTGTTTTTTATTATTATTACTGAAATAATGAAAATGCTCTAATAATGACTGAAATGATGAAAACACATCTATGTGATTATACCTAATACCGTTGATTGTACATTTTGGATGGATTAATGCTTTATTAATATGTATCAATAAAGTTTATTTATTTTTAAAAAGCCAGAGTGGTTATATTATTGTCAGACAAGATAATAGACTTTAACTTAAAAATATATTACAAGAGATGAAGAAAGATATCATATATTTTTAAAATAATTTTTTAGGAGGTGCCAGAGACTGAACCCAGGACCTCATACATGGGAAGCAGACACTCAACCACTGAGCTGAGTTTAATATCCCCTAAGATATTATATTTTGATAAAAGTTTCAATACAATGTGTCAAAGAAGAAATCACAAAGGAAATATCTTGAGATGAACCAAAATAAAAAAAAAAATGATATACCAAAACTTATGGAATAGTGCAGAGGGAAATTTATAGTTCTGAATATCTACATTAAAAATGAAGAAAGATGACAAATAACCTAAATTCATACATAAAGGAACTAGAACAAGGAGGCAAACTAAACCCAAAATTAGTAGAAGGAAATAAACATTCAAGATTAAAGTAGAGATAAATGAAATAGAGAACAGAAAAATAGACAGAATCAACATAAAGCAAAGCTATTTTTTTTAAAAAATCAATGAAATTAACAAACTTTTGTCAGATTGGCAAAGAAAAAGAGAGAGAACACAAATAACTAAAATCATGAATGAAAGTGGGGATATTTTTATTGATCTTATAAAAATAAAAAATGATTTTAAGAGGGTAATATGGACAATTATATACCAACAAATTTGAAAACCTAGATGAAATGGACAAACTCCTAAAAATGCAAATTACCTAATCTGATGCAAGAAGAAATAGAAAATCTCAAAAGACCTATGAAAAGTAAAGAGATTGAATCAGTAATAAAAAAAGATAACTCCAGGACAAGAGAGCTTCACTGATGAATTCTACCAAATGTTTAAAGAAGATTTAACACCATTGTTTCACAAACTCTTCCAAAAAAAGAGAAAAGGAGGAATTACTTCCTAATTCATTCTATGAGCATTACCCTTATATCAAAGCCAGGCAAAGACAGCACAAGAAAACAAAATTACAGACCAATACTCCTTATGAATACAGATGCAAAAATCTTCAGCAAAATATCAGCAAACCAAATCCAACAGTGTATCAAAAGGATTATACACCATGACTAAGTGGGATTTATTTCAGGAATGCAAGGATGGTTCAACATAAGAAAATAAATCAATTTAATACACCACATTAATAGAAAGGGAAAAAAATTCATGGTCATTTCAATTAGTGCATTTGACAAAATCCAGCATCCTCTCAGGATTTTAAAAAACACTCAGGAAACTAGGAATAGAGAGGAAACCAGGAATAGAGAGAACTTTAGTTTGCCAAAGTTCTACCAGGGCAAAGTACTACAAAAGGGGTGACTTTTATAAGGGGATGAATATGGGGGTAAAAGCTTATAGTTCCAAGGCCATGAAAAGTCCAAATTTAGGCATCATCAGAGATACTTTCTCACCAAAGTTAGCTGCCATGTGTTGAAGCAAGATGGCCACTGATCTCTACCAAGGTTTGAGCTCAGAGTTAAATCCATCCATCTATGGCCAGTTGATTTTCAACAAGGGTACCAAGTCCATTCAATGGGGAAAGAACAGTCTTTTCAACAAATGGTGCTGGGACAACTGGAAATCCATATGCAAAAGAATGAATGTGTACCCCTGCCTCTCACCATATACAAAAATTAATTCAAAGTGGATCAACAACCTAAATATAAGGGCTAATTCTATAAAACTCTTAGAAGAAAGCTTAGGGAATCATATTCACAACCTTGTAATAGGCAGTGAATTTTCAGATTTTATACCAAAAACACAAGCAACAAAATAAAAAAATAGATAAAATGGACTTCATCAAAATTTAAAACTTTTGTGCATTCAAAAGGCATTATCAAGAAAGTTTAAAGACAATCTAAAGAATGGGAGAAAATATTTGGAGACCATATATCCGATAAGATTTAATATCCAGAATATATACGGAGCTTCTACAACTCAGTGACCAAAAGACAAAAAAACAAACAAACAAACAAACAAACAAGCAAAAAACAATTAAAATATGGGCCAAGGATTTGAACAGACATTTCTCCAAAGAAGATATTCAAATGGCCAGTAAGTATATCAAATTAGAGAAATAAAATTTAAAGCTACAATGAGATATCACTTGACACCCACTAGGATAGCTATTATTTTTTAAATGGGAAATAAGAATTGGCAAGTATGCAGAGAAATAGGAAGCCCTGTACATATTTGGTAGCAGTGTAAAATGTACAGCCTGTGGAAAACAGTTTGGTAGTTCCTCAGAAAACTAAAAAACAGAATTACTATATGACCTTGCAATTCTACTCCTAGGTATGTACCCAAAAAACCTGAAAGCTGGGACTGAGATATTTGTACACCACTGTTCACTGCAGCATTATTCACAATAGCCAAAAAGTTTTGAAGCATCCCAAGTATCCATCAACAAATGAATGGATAAACAAAATGTGGTATATCCATATAATGGAATATTATTTAGCCACAAAAAGAAGTGAAGTATTGGTACATGCTACCACAAGGATGGACTTTGAAGATAACATGTTGAGTGAAATAAGCCAGAATAGTAGGACAAATACCATATATTTCCACTTGTATGAAATACTTAAGCAAATTCATAGAGATCAAAAGCAGAATAGTGGTTATCAGTGGTGGCAGGAGGAGGGAATGGGGAGTTATTGCTAAGTGAGTGTGAGTTTTAGTTTAGGATGATGAAAAAAATCTGGAAATAGATAGTGGTGAAAGTTACATAGTATCATCAATGTTCTTAATGGCAAAGAATTGTCCACTTAAAATCATTTTTATGGGAAGTGGATATAGTTCAAGTGGTTTAATGCCTGCTTCCCATATACAATGTCCTGGGTTCAATCCCTGTTCCAGGTACCTCTAAAAAAAAAAGATTTTTATATTATGAATATTTTACCACAGTTAAAAACAAATACATTTTTAAAAATTGATTGTATATTTATATACTAGTGATGAATTTGTGGAAATTGAAATTATATGCACAATACAATTTATAATTGCTCAAAAATGAAATACTTCGGTATAAATCTAACAAAATGTATACAGAACTAGTATGTTGGAAATTACAAATTGCTAGTGAAAGAAATAAAAAATCTAAAGAAATGGAGAGACATACAAGATTCATGGACTGGAAGACCTAATATGGTAAAGATGTTAATTCTCCCCCAAGTGATTGAGATTTAACACAATTCCTATCAAAATATGAGAAAGAATTTTTGTAGCTATAGATAGGTTTATTCCAAATTTTATAAGTAAAGGCATGGGCCCTAGAATAGCTAATAGTCCTGAAAAATATGAATAAAGTGGGAATAATTAGTCTACCCAATTTTAAGATTAACATTGTAGCTATAATATTCAAGACAATGTGGTATTGACAAACAGGTAAGGCATGTGGTACAATGGAAAAGAATAGAAAACCCAGAAAGACCCATACAAGTATAGTCAACTGATTTTTTAAGTAATATTTTTTTGCTCATATATCTAGAAGTCCAGAAGTATGTAAGTTGCCAGGTTGGTTTGATCCAGAGGCATAATACATCATCAAGTACCTGTTTTTTCCCCCTTCTCTTTATTTAATGTCCAGTGGTATCAACTTCATACTAAGGCTCCCTCCTTTTATGGTTTCATCACGACTGCCAACAATGCCTTCATGAAGAATAAAATGGTGTCTTCCCCAAAGCCCCAGCATAGCCTCCTCCTTCACTGTTTGGCCAGCTGATTTTGACAGGGTGAAAATGCAATTCAATTGAGACAGAATAATCTTTTCAATAAATGGTACTGAAGCAATTGAATATCCATAGAACAAAAAATGAACCTCAACTAAACCTCACACCTTATACAAAAAGTAACTCAAAGTGGATCATAGATTCAAATATAAACCTTGAATCTATAAAACGGAATTTAGCCCTGGATGGACAGTTCTTAGATATGACACCAAAAGCATGATTGACAAAATAAAAAATCAATAGACTGAATTATATCAAAATTAATTTTTTTTCTCTTTGAAAGCCCCTGTTAAAAGGATGAAAAGGCAAGCTAGAGACTGGAAGGAAATATTTGCAAATCTCATATCTCAAATCAAGAATATATAAAGAAATTTCATCCCATCAGAAAATGAGCAAAAGATATGAACAGACTTTTCACTGAAGATGATAATATAAATGGCAAATAAGCATATGAAAAGATGTTTGACATCATTGGCCATTATAGAAATGCAATTTTAAACCACAATGTGGTATCCCTCACCTATTAGAAAAAATTAAAATAAAAGAGTGACAATTCCAAGTGCTGGTAGAAACATGGAGAAATGGAACTCTCATACATTGCTGGTGGGAAAGCAAAATGGTACTGCCTCCTGGAAAATAGTTTTTAGTTTCTTATTAAACTAAACTTACACTTATAATACGATACAGCAATTGCACTCCTGGTCATTTATGTCAGAGAAAAGGAAAACTTATGTTCCCACAAAAACTTATACGTGAATGTTCATAGCAACTTCATTTGTATTAGTTTCAAACTGGAATCAACCCAAATATATTTAGAGAGGTGAATGGCTAAATTCAATAATTGTGGTACATTCACATGTGGTACATCAGCAATAAAAAGGAACAAACTCTTGATACATGAAACAATTTTGATGGATTTCAAGGGCATTATACTGAATGATAAAAAGCCAATCTCAAAAGGTTACATACTGTATTATTCCATTTATATGACATTTTAAAATGACAAAATTATAGAGTTAGAGAATAAATTAGTGTTTGCCAGGAGTTGGGGTGGGGGGTGGGTAGCACAAGGGAATTCTTTATGGTGCTGGAATACTTCTGTATTTGATTATGGTGGTGGTTACACAAATCTATACATGTAACAAAATTCCATAGAAATTAAATACTTATACAAAAAATGAGAACATATAAAAACTACTGAAACCTGAATAGTCTGTAAATTTTATCAGTGGGTTTTGGTATTGTGCTACTGTAATGTAAAATGTTACCATGGGGAAGCTGTGCAATGGTTACATGGAACCTCTTGTAGTATTTTTGCAACTTCCTATAATTATTTCCTAATTAGAAGTTTAAAAAATTAAAAATCTTTATGCACTTAATATAGCTTAAAAACACATGGAGCAGAAAAGAGTTCGGTGGTTCCTCAAAAAGTTAAACAGAACTACCATATGACCCAGCAATCCTACTTCTAGGTATAAACACAAAAGAATTGAAAGCAAGGACTTGGACAAATAGGATAATTCACAATAACCAAATGATGGAAGCAATCCGAGTGTCCATTAACTGATAAATGGATCAACAAAGTGTGGTATATACATACCAAGGGATATTATTCAGCCATAAGAAGGAATGAAATTCTGATACATACAACAACATGGAGGAACCTTGAAGACATCATGTTGAGTGAAAGAAGCCAGACACAAAAGGACAAATATTGTATAACCTGACTTATATGAAATAACTAGAGTGTGCAGATTCATAGAAACAGAAAGTATAGTACAGGTTACTAGGGGCAGTGGGCGGGGCAATGGGGAGTAAAGGCATAATGGGTATAGAGTTTCTGTTTGGGGTGATGGGAAAGTCCTGGCAATGGATGCTGGTGACAGTTCTACAATATTGTGAATGTGATTAATCCCATTGAATGATATGCTGGGAGTGGTTGAGATGGGAAAGTTTATGTTGTATATACATTTCCACAATTTGTTTTTTAAAAAAGAGCAAGCAAAGAAACAATGGTAATGATATTGCAATCAATGATGGAGTGAAACTAATAACAGAGGAGAAAAGGCCCAAATGGACATTACTGGGGCATATGAAAAAACTGGAATATAGACTGTAAGCTAAATATCAATTTTTTGTGTATTTTTATGTATTTATTTTTTCTTTCTCTCCCCTCCCCCTTCCCCAGTTATCTGCTCTCTGTGACCATTCGCTGTGTGTTCTTCTGTGTCTGCTTGTATTCTTGTCAGCAGTACCAGGAATCTGTGTCTCTTTTTGTTGCATCATCTTGCATCAGCTCTCCATGTGTGCAGTGCCACTCCTGGGCAGGCTGCAATTTTTGTGTGAGGCGGCTCTCCTTACAGGGCGCAATTCTTGCACATGGGGCTCCCCTATGTGGGGGACACCCATGCGTGGCATGGCACTCCTTGCATGCATCAGCACTGTGCATGGGCCAGTTTCACAAGGGTCAAGGAGGCCTGGGGTTTGAACCATGGACCTCCCATGTGGTAGGTGGATGCTCTATCTGTTGAGCCAAATCTGCTTCCCCTAAATATCAATGTTAATTTGCTTGAACTTGATAACTGTACTTAAGATGATTACGTAGGTGAACATCTGTGTTCTTAGGAAATGTACATGAAAGTATTAAGTACTCAAGGAGCATGCTGTATACAATCTACTCTCAAATGTTAAGAAAGTAGATAGATAAATGGATAGTCAGATATATACATATATACACATATATATAGAGAGAGAGAGGGAGGAAGAGAAGAAGTGGAAAATGTTAAAATTTGGTGAATCTGGGAATCTAGGTGAGGGTATACTGGAGTTCTCTGTATGGGTTTTTTTCTTCTTCGTTTTCTCTGTATGGGTTTTGTGTTATTTTTGCAACTGTCCTATAAGTGTTAAGTTATTTCAGAATAAGAGGTTAAAAAATATGAAGCACAAAGTGATAAAACTGAAAACAGAAATAAGTCCACATTTGTAGTTAAAAATTTCAACTCTCCTCTCCTGGTATTTGATTCTACATGTAGTCAAAAAAATCAGTACATATATAGAAGGCCTGAACAACACTATTAATCAACTTGATCTAGTTGACAATTATACAACAACCAACAGCAGAATAAACATTCTCTTCCATGTGAACAAGGAACATTCGCTAAGATAGACCATACTCTGTGCCATTAAAATTTTAAAACAAATTTAACAAATTTTAACAAATTTAAAGAATAGAAATTATATAAAGTATGTTCTTGGATCACAATAAAATTAGATTAGATTAGAAATCAATGATAAAAAGATATTTGGGTAATCCCCCAAATACTTGGAAATCAAACAACACACTTTTAAATAGCCCACAGGTCAAAAAAGAAATTGCAAGGTATATTATAAAACATTTTAAACCAAGTTGTAATGGAAATATAACATCCAAATTTAGTTGGATGGAGGCAAAGCAGTACTTAGAGCAAAATTTATTTCTTTAAATGCTTATATTAGAAAAAATAAAGGTCTAAAATCAATTATCTAAGCTACAACCTTAAGAAGCTAGGAAAAGAAGAGTAAAGTAAGCCCAAATATGTAGAAGGAAATAATAAAGATGATAATAGAAAGTAAGGAATTAATAGAAAATGGACAACCAACAGGGGAAAATTAATGAAACTAAAAAAGCTGTTTCTTTGAAAAGATCAATAAAGTTGATAAGTCTGTTTAAGGTAAAAACTGAGAAGACACAAACTATCAGTATACAGATGAAACAGGAACAATACTACAGATTCTACAGGTATTAAAATGATAATAAGGGAATATTATGAGCCCCTTTGTGACAATAAATTGGAGGAAATGGGCAAATTCCTTGAAAGCCACAATTTACCAAAATGGACACAATAAGAAATAGAAAATTTGAATAGCTCTATAGTTGTTAAAGAAATTGAATTCATAATTGAAGGTCTTTCCACAAATAAAACTCAAGGTCCAGTTGCCTTCACTGGTGAATTCTATCGAACACTTAAGAAAGAATGCCAATTCTATACAAATTCTTCTCAGAAAATAGAGGAGGAAACAGTTCCCAATTCATTGTATGAAACTAGCATTACCCTAAGAACAAAGCCAGATAAAGAAGTTATAAGAAAAGTACAGGCCAATATTCTTAATAAACATAGATGCAAAAAATCCTTTACACAATACTAACAAATTCAATGCAGCAATATAAGAAGGAATACTAAATGATGACAAAGTTGGGTATATCCTAAAAGTGCAAGGTTGGCTAAACATTCAAAAAGCAATCTGTGTAATTTATCATTTTAACAGATTACAAAAGAAAAACCATATGATCATCTACATAGATGCAGAAAAGCATATGACAAGATTTACTACCATTCATGATAAAAACTCTCAACAAACCAGAAATAAAAGGAAATTCCTCAACTTGCTAAAAGGTATTTATGAAAATTTAATGGTGAATAGATGATGACAGCAGCATAACATTGCAAATATAATTAATGCCACTGAATTTTAAACCTAAAAATGGTTGAAATGGCAACTTTTATGTTATATATGTTACCAAAATAAAATTTTGAAAAACTTAATGGTTAAGGACTAAATGTTTTCCCCCAGAAAAGATCAGAAAAATGCAATGAGGTCACTCTCACCATTTCTAGTCAACATTTATTTGGAGGTCAATTTTCAAGGACCCAGGATATAAGGTCAATATACAAAAATCAACTGAATTTCTACATATTATCAATTATCAATTAGAAAGTGAAATTTTAGAAAATATCATTTAGAATAGAATCAAACATCAAATACTGAATTTATCTAAATATGCAGGAAATCTACACGCTGAAAAATGCAGAACATTGCTTAGAAAAATCAAAGAACAATTAAATAAAAACATATACCATGTTCATAGACTCCAACTTTCAATAATGTTAATTTAGCTATGGATTCCAAACAATCCTAACCAATATCCAGAAGGCTTTAAAAAAAAAAAAGCAGCAGGGAGATGCTAAAATTTATATGGAAATTCAAGGATTTGGAATAGCAAAAACAATTTTGAAAAAGGAGAACAGAACTGGAGGACTTACACTACCTGATTTCAATGCAACAGTATTCAAAACAATGTGGGGAGCAGATGTGGCTCAAGCAGTCGAATGCCTGCATCCCACATGGGAGGTCCCAGGTTTGGTTCCCAGTGCCTCCTGGAAAAACAAAAAAACAAACAACAAGCAAAACAAAAGAAAAAAAATAACTCAGGGAAGCTGATGTGGCTCAGTTTTTGAGCACCGGCTTCCCACATTGGAGGCCCTGAATTCAATCCTCAGCCCAGGGTACCTCAACAAACAAACAAGCAAACAAACAAACAAAAAACAATGTGGCATACATATGTAAATTAATAAAATAGAACAGAGAGCCCAGAAAAGGATGCACACATACATGGTTAAGTGATGTTTTGATGAAAGTACCAAGACTACTCAATGGGAAAAGGATGGCCTTCTCAGCAAATGGAACAACAGGATATCCCTAAGGAGAAATATGAACTTTGGCCTTTACCTCATACCATACACAAATATCAACTCGAAATGAATTATAGACCAAATTGTAAAATTACAAAACTTCTAGGAAAAATATAAGAGAAAATCATCACATCTTTACAGATGGTAGTAAGTCCATTTTAAATAGGAAATAAGAAGTACAAACCCTAAAAGAAAAAAAGGATAAATGCGGATTTATAAGGATGTAACTGGGAGGCAGATTTGGCCCAGTGGTTAGGACGTCCGTCTACCACATGGGAGGTCCCTGGTTCAAATCCCGGGCCTCCTTGACCCGTGTGCAGCTGGCCCACGTGCAGTGCTGACACGCGCAAGGAGTGCTCTGCCACGCAGGGGTGTCCCCGCATAGGGGAGCCCCACGTACAAAAAGTGCACTCCATAAGGAGAGACGTCCAGCTCGAAAGAAAGTGCAGCCTGCCCAGGAATGGTGCCGCACACATGGAGAGCTGACACAATAAGATGATGCAACAAAAAGAAACACAGATTCCTGTGCCACTGACAACAACAAAAGCGGACAAAGAAGAATACTCAGCAAATAGACACAGAGAACAGACAACCGGGGTGCTAGGGAAGGGGGGAGAAATAAATAAATCTTTTAAAAAAAGATGTAACCTTTGCTCTTCAAGACACACCATTTAAAAAAAAACAAAAAATCAAGTCAAAGACTGAGATAAAATATTCACAAAACGTTTATGTGACAAAGAATTTGGGTCTAAACTATGTTTAAAAAAGAAAAAAGAAAAACTCTTATAATTCAATTTTAAGAAGACAATCCAATTAAGAATGAACAAAAGATATGACCATATAGAAGATATACATCTATCCAACTAGCACCTGAAAAGATGTTCAATATCTTTAGTCAACAAAGAAACACAAATTAAAACCACAATGAGATACTACTACATACTCACTAGAATAACTAAATTTTTTTAATTGATAATAGAAAGCATTGATGAGAATATGGGAATGTACAGTGATATTAACACTTTGGAAAATTTGCCCCTTCTTATAAAGATAAATACACATTTCCCTGATCATATCCAAATGCCCATTAAAAGGTGAATGGATAAACAAATTGTGATATATCCATACAATGCCATACTGCTCAGGAATAAAAAGGAACAAGGTATGATACATGCAATATCATGGATGAATTTCAAAGGCATGATGAGCAAACGAAGGCCGGCATGAAAGAGTTCATGCTGTAGGATTACATTTAGATGAAATTCTGGAAGAGGCAAACTAAAAATAATGACAGGAAGCAGATCAGTGGTTACCTGGAGTGGGGGGACGTGGAGAGTTGATAGCAAAGGGGATGAAGAAACTTTTGAAGATGACGTAAATGTCCTACATCTTGATTTTGGTGGTGGTTATACAGGTGTAAACATTTGTCAAATTTCATCGAATTGTATACTTTTAAAAGGTGAATCTTATTGTATATAAATTATACTTCAATAAAGTTGATTTAAAAGTTTTAAAAAGAAAAGTGAGAAAACCATGTATATAGGCAGTCCCACTTTGCAGGGTACTGTGAAACAGTAAAAATGACCATGCAACCTGAAACTATGTAAATTGATCTTAATAATCAATGGGAAACATTACAATTGTTCCATGACCTCTAAAAATGTTTACATTAAAAACTCACTTAGTATTGATTATAAAAGTATAGGCAATGAAAAAATAGTAAAGCTAATATTTATTTAGTGCAAGACAGCAGGGAGGTGTCTCCCGGCGAAGGGCCGGCGTGGGCTCTGTCTTGCAGATTAACAGGTAAGGACGGCGGCTGTGCAAGCAACAGAGCCGTTGCTTTTCTGAGTCGCTCTCTTGCAAGCTCTGTGTGGTGATGGGCATGGCCTGTAGAAATCAGCGAGAACTTGCCCTCCAGAAAAACATGGAGAAAACCCAAGGGATTAGCAAGGGAAAAAGAAAAGAAGATACCTTGACTACCTCTCAGAGAAAGCAGAGGGACTCTGAGATCATGCAACAAAAGCAGAAGGCAGCTAATGAGAAGAAATCTATGCAGACAAGAAAAATGATGACTTGTCTATTTGAAAAACCCAGTGCTATTGCCAACCAGGTGTATAAACTCTTAAGATCAAGATTTTGTAGCATGAGCAGTTATTACATGTGTTATAACTTATCCTTATAAAACTATTTTAAACTTTACCTTTCAACCTGATTCAGTGTGATGTTTTAGAAGCATTCTATTTAGTGCAACGTAATTAAGAACATTGGAAACATTGAGAAGCTTAATTTCTTAGCAAAATATTTTTTAAAATCGAGTAGCTTAACCAGTGCATGCCTTTTTCTCATCAAATAAGAGGATAGAGGGTAAGCATCTTTTCTATGCCTTAGCAAATTGTTATACTCCTTTCAAAACTTGGATTCGCCTTTCTTATCCTTTGAACTTCCAGTGCCATGAAATATCTCTGAGAGTTCCTCTAATGTGGTTTTTTTGCTGACATCATTTTCTCTGTAACATCTTCATCCTTTTCATCACAACCACTTTCCTCATATGTATCAATAACTTCAACTTCACTAAGTTCCTCTGGCTGGAAGTCAACATTCTCAGCTATTTCTTTTATTTATTTATTTTTTTAAAGAAGATTTATTTTTATTTATTTCTCTTCCCTATCCCCCCCCCCCGGTTGTCTGCTGTGTCCATTCGCTGTGTCATCTTCTGTGTCCACTTGTATTCTTGTCAGCGGCACCCAGAATCTGTCTCGTTTTGGTGCGTCATCTTGCTGTGTCAGCAATCCGTGTGTGCGGCGCCATTCCTGGGCAGTCTGACCTTTTTTCGTGCTGAGCAGCTCTCCTTACAGGGTCCACTCCTTGTGCATGGGGCTCCTCTATGCGGGGGACACCCCAGCGTGGCACGGCACTCCTTGTGCATATCAGCCAGCTCATCACACGGGTCAGGAGGCCCTGGGCTTGAACCTTGGACCTCCCATGTGGTAGGCGGATGCCCTATCTGTTGGGTCAAATCTGCTTCCCTCAGCTATTTCTTTTATATAACTCTACGTGTGATTCAAATTTCACTTATTTTACTGCCAATTTGGCAGGCCTTATTTTTTACTGCACCTTCTCCTTTTTTGCCAATTCCCTCTACACATTTTTGTAAAATGTCATGTGGGTTCACTAGATGAGAAGGCAACACAACTAAATAGTTTGCTGTTGACGAATGAACTGAATAACAGATGCACAATGACCAATCACTGACAGGTTTTGAAAGAAGCGAAGTGATTGGTCACTGAACATGATGCACATGTTATTTCCATAGTGATTTGTGGATTGAAGGTAGTTTACGTAATTACTCTGAGTTAATACATATATATTTATATATAATATATCATTTATATTTTTATAGAGAGCGATAAAATACAAAATATCAAAATAGGCGAATCTGGGTAAAGAATATACAGTTCTTTGTACAAATTTTTGCAACTCTCCTGTAAATGTGAAATCATTTCAAAATAAAAAGTTAAAAAGAAAACTTCCTGCAAAGATGCCTATCAAAATTACAAATCTATTGTTTGACCCAGCAACATCACTTATAAATTCCATTTATAGAGGGTTGGTTAATGCACAATAAATTGCTAAACAGCTATTTAAAAATAGGAAGCTTTCTAGGTATTAATATGGGAAGCTTTTATAAGACTATATTGTACAATGAAGAAAGACATAAGAGTAGGCTACAGTATATCTTGTTAGTAAGAAAGGTGGAAAATAGAAATGTATATCCACATTTGCTTATACTTGCATAAAGAAATGCTGAAAGGATAGTTAAGAAGCTAATAAAGTATTTACCTATGGGAGCAGTAGGAAACAGGGGTGGGACAGTAGGAGGACTGGGATGAATGTGAGACTTCTCAATATATACCTGTTATATGGTTTTAATTTTTTAACCCTTTATTCAAAAATAAAATAAATAAAAGAAAATAACTTAGATCGAGGTAGATGACACATCTATAAGGAATCAAAAGAAGGTGTCCCTGAGATACTGTTAAGTGGAAAAAGGAAGTTGCAGATTAGTATATATACTGTAAAATGAATTCTGTCATGCAAAAAAACTACACACATACATGTTTCCATATACATAGAAAATGCTGGAAAATATACATAACCAGCTATTGACCTTTTGGGGGATGATTCTGGAAGCAAGGCAAGGGGGTAGGGAGAGAAGCTGATGTTTTTGTTTCTTGAATTCCTTTTTAAATTGAAGTAAAATTTATATACTGTGAAATGCAAGGATCTTAAGTTAAATGAGGTTTGACAAACGTATATGCTCAAATAACTCACCCCTCTATCAAGATATGGAACATTCTTTACTCCCAGGGGGAGAAATTACAACATCAATACGATTGGTTTCAACTTTAAATGCCAAATTGCATTCAAGAAATATTTAAAGAGTTTGACATCTGCCAAGAATTGTTCCAGGCCTTACAAATACAGTAGTGCAAACAAAATAAACCATTGCCTTCAAGGAGCTTATATTCTGTTGGCAGGGCATAGAGCTAATAGGTGAAAGCCAGACAAGAAGAGTAGTATCTTCTTTATATGGTACTGAGCACTCTATAGGGTGTTTAATAAGGTATGCGTGGGTACACAAGCCTGCAAGTATATCCACACTATTCAAATCCAGTAAGTTTGTTATGATTGCTATGCCTTTTTTATCCTAAACATTCCTTGCCTGAGATTTTACTGATAGTAGTCAAAAAACAGATGGTGATGAAGAATTGAGCTTAAAAATTTCCACAAAAATATATAATTTGGTAAAGGAAAATTAAACAACAAAAAAATCAAATCAATCTGATAAGTATATAATCCAAACAGAATTCCAGATTCAGAAAAATTTGGACACCAGGACTGGTCTGAAGAGTGGGTACGAATCGGACACAGAGAGGTCCTCTGGGTGCTTAAATCCTAATCTTAAAACTTAACATATCTACAACTCAATTTGTGATGTTTCTTAAATCTGCCCTTCTCTAGTCTTCCCCATTTCACCAAATGGTACCTCTCTTCATCCAGTTCCTTAATTCAGAAACTTTGAAATCACTCTTAATCTCCACTCTCCTTCACCCATTATATTTATCCAGTCAACAGTATTCATTGAGGATCTACCATTTGCCAGGCATCAATCTTGCAGACACTGAGGGATATATAATAACAAATAAAACACCCTCTGCCCTCTTGGAATTTACATTTCACCCATCCCAGTATTAAGTCCTGGAGAATCTATTAATATTTTCTAAATATCTCTTGAACCCATTCATTTATTTTTGTCTCCACTGCTTCCCTGTTAATCCAAGTGACCATCATTTCTTATAAGGAACGTTGCCATAGTCTCCCACCTCATCTCCCTGTTTCCATTGTAACTTTCATAAACCCATTCTCCATAAGCAACGAGAGTGATCTTTTAAATATTTAAATCATATCTTGTCATTCTTTGCTTAAAACCTCTCAATGGCTCATAACTATAAGGTACTTAAAATCTTTAATATGACTTACAAGGCTCTGCCTACCTCATTACACTCATCTAGTTATTTTGTTTTTTATTTCCAGCTTCCTTAACCCTTTTCAATTGCTTGAAAAAGTCATACCTTTTCTTTCTTTTAGATCCTTACACATTTTATTCCTTCTGCCTGACCACTCTACTTTCCTTACTACCTAGCTAATTTTTACTCATCCTTCAGCTCTTACTTTAAGGACACTCCCAGAAAGCAGACTTTCCAGACCCATCAGACTAGGCCAGGCCTCCCTGATGGAAACACTCATGGCATCCTTGTATTTCTCCTTTGTAACATTTGTCAACATTTGTAAAAGACCATATCTTAGGATGGGAGCCCATTAAGGCAGGAATCATATCTGCTTTCTTCAATGCTGCATCTTTGGCACCTAGGACAGTGCATTGTATATAGTAGACAGTTAATTAATACTTTTATATAAATGAATCAAGAAACAACTCATGACTAGACTTGTTGGCAGACACCAGTATTCATTCTGTTCTCAGGTGGACTCCCAACCTATATACACCAGAGAGTGGAAGCCTGATCTTATGCAGAGATGCCTGAGGCTTAGGGTATGAGGCAGAAGGAACCATCCTACAGAGTGAGAATAAACACTCTGGGCCTCTTATTTTCCAACAGCAAATGAAATATACAAAAATTAATATTTTTCTGTATAATAGCAATGAACGATTAGAAAAGAAAATTTTAAAATAACATTTACAACAATACCAAAAAGTCAAACATGTAGGATAATTTAATAAAAGATATGCAAGACCTCTACACTGAAAATTATAAAATACATGATAGAAATTAAAGAAAATCAAGGAAAGATATACCATGCTCATGGATTGAAAGTCTCAATACTGTTAAGATGACAGTCTCCCCCCTCCCAAAATTGGTTCAATGTGACCCCAGTCAAAATCCCAGCAGGCTCCTTCTACCCCAAAATTGATGATATGATTTCAATTTACTTAGAAAGACAAATAATCAAACCTTGAAAAAGAAGAAACAAGTTAGAGGACTTGATTAGCTGATATCTCAAGGCTTACTATGAAACTACAATAATCAAGACAGTGTGATATTGGCAAAGGGAGAGGCAAATATATCAATGGAAAATGAAAGAATGTCCAGAAACAGACCCACATATATCTATCAAATGATTTTCAACAAGGACATCAAATAAAAACTTGTCATCCACATGGGGGGGGGGGCGGGACCCTCAACTCTACTTCACTAGCTTGCTACCTCATACCACATGAAAAAATCTATGTGTGTGTAAATTATACCTCAATTTTTAAAAACATGAAGAGAAAAGAGGAGTCAACTCATGCCAAATAAGTACTCTTCACTTACAAGGAATATCCATTGCCTCCCTCTATTGCACTGCCAGAGCAAAGTATAACAAAAAACAGCGCCAGTAAATGCAAGCAACACAGATTTGTCTCAGAAGTTTGCCTTTTCTTGGATTCCAAGCTTTAGCAGACCCTTCCATTAAGTATTGGAATCCTTGTTGAAGATGCCAAATTATCCAAATTGCTAAATTCTTTTTAGATACCAACACCCAGATAACAATTATAATAAAACTAACATCTCAGATAGACCACAGAATCCATGCCAACAGAAACTCTACTGCGAATAACCAATCAGGTACACATTTTTTGCATCTCCTTACTAATATTTTTTTTACGACTTACTATTAATACTAACACTTTTCACTCTTTACATATTACCCACTTTACCTAACTTTGCCTTTGCAAAGGTAACTGTTTCCTTTTATTCCTTTTCCTTTTTGGGGTGGGGAGGAGGTTATATTTTAGATCACAAATTTCCAATTTACTCATATTACCCTAATCAGTCAAATATTCAACGTATCATTAACAGTGAAATAAATATATAATGGGGACTTTTATATGCAAATGTTATTCTATAATTTTTGAAATGTTTGTAAACTATAAGTTCAATAAAATGCTATGCTAGCGATATTTGGATCCATTTGTATGAGGAACAGTAAATATCCAGCATTGCGTGTCAGTTCAAACTCATTTGAAGCACTTGCATTGGCCTAATTTCTAAAGCCTCAGGTCTTAGAGAGAGCTCTGTTTGTACTATAGAGAGCAGTGGAATGGACATGGGTGAGGGAATAAAACATAGTCTTATTTTTGGCAGTTCTCATAATCTGGTTTAGTAGCAAAGTTCAGAATGGGATTACAACACCCCAGTCATGAGAAGCTCTTCAGATGAAAAATAATTTTCAAGGTTTAGGCCTAGCAACTTCCATTAGTCTTATTCTTAGGTTTATTGAAATGATAGACGAGCTTTATTAACTAGAACATCTTCTTGCTGTGAGAAGTTTCTCAAATAGACCAAATGAAAAAGTCATGAACTGAATGAGAAGTGATAAACAGTGACTCAGAGTTGTTAACATGCATCTTTTATATTATAGGTATTAAAAAAAAACCCCAAGGGATTATGAAAAACAATTTTGAATATGGACAGAAATTTTACTTCCTTTATCCCAGAGTCTGAAAATGGTACACACCAACATCAAGGGAATATTTTTGATAATGTTTGAATTTCCCTCTTCCCATATTTCCTTTCAACCCAACAGTGGGTTGAATCATTATTTCCCCCTTTATTTGGAACAATAAAATTTGAATAACAAAGTGAAGTGATACGATAGAATTAAAACATGTTACCATGGCCTAAAAGGTCCACCTGACTCTGCTGTCACCTCTGACCAATGCCCCTCAAGCTCACTTTGCCAAAGCTTTGTCATCTCAGGGTGTGTGGCCTTGCTGCCTGAAACGCTCCTCCCTGAGCTCTCTGAAAATATTTCATACTGGAAGGAAACCTGCTTGTGACTGGACATAGTTTCATCAAGAATCTCTCACCTTGCAGGGTGAATTCTGGTCCAAGCAATCAAAATCATCAGACTCACCCTCTTTCCCAGAGGGAATTCCTGCAGCGAGGCTGTTATTCAGTCCCGAGGAGCAGGGCTTCAAAAAAGTGAATTCACTTAGCTCTGGGTTAGTGGGACCTGCACACAGCTGGTGGGAATTTGGCATCGTAGATTTACAGTTATCCAGAAACCTGGGGTGTAATAAAGTGGGGTAGAGATCCGTGGGGAAAGAATCCAAGACGGGGACGTTTTGGGATTTCCGGCACTTCAGAATGAGCACAAATAATGCAGTCAGGAAGAATAAAAAAGAAACTAAAGCCAAGGCGGCTACTAGATAGAAATTAATTTTGGAATGAGAGTTCAATTTTGCAGGGTCGCTGAGGTCCGGCATCGCCTCCTGCAGGCTGTCGGCGAAGACCAGGTGCAGCGTGGCGGTGGCCGAGAGGGCCGGCTGCCCGCCGTCGCGCACCGAGACCAGCAGGCGCTGGCGGGCCGCGTCCCTGTCGCCCAAGGCGCGAGCCGTGCGCACCTCGCCCGTGCGCAGCCCCAGGCTGAAGAGCCCGGGCTCGCTGGCCTGCAGCACGTGGTACGACAGCCAGGCGTTGTGGCCCGAGTCGGCGTCCACCGCCACCACCTTGGTGACCAGGTAGCCGGGCTGCGCGGCGCGCGGCACCGTGTCGAAGAGCGCCGAGCCGTCGGGCCCCAGCGCCGGGTACAGCACCCTGGGCGCGTTGTCGTTGCGGTCGCCCACCAACACGCGCAGGCTGACGTTGGCGCCGAGCGCGGGCGAGCCCTGGTCGCGCGCCTGCAGCGTGAGCTGGAAGGCGCGCAGCTGCTCGTGGTCGAAGGCGCGCTGCGCGAACAGCACGCCGCTCTGCGCGCTCAGCGACACGTAGGACGACAGCGCCTGCGGCCCCAGGTCGCTGGCCACGATGGAGTAGGAGACGCGGCCGTTGGGCCCCAAGTCGGGGTCGGAGGCGCTGACTTGAGCTATAGAGGCGCCTGGAGGGTTGTTTTCCGCCACGTGCGCCACGTAGGAGGCCTGTTGGAAAACCGGCGCGTTGTCGTTGACGTCGCCGATTTGCAGGGTGACGCTTTTGCTAGAGGAGAGGGGAGGCCTGCCCCTGTCGGTGGCCGTGATGGTGACGTTATACTCCGGTATCTGCTCCCGGTCCAGAGCACTATTTGTTACAAGCTTGTAATAATTATTGGAGGAAGATTCAATTCTGAAAGGTGCATTTGGTTGTATCACACATGTGACCTCCCCGTTTTCTCCGGAATCTGGATCTTGTGTTTTGAACAGAGCGATTACTGTCCGGGATGCAGAATCTTCGGGAATCATTGTGGAAATAGAAGTAAAAATCACCTCTGGGACATTGTCATTATCATCTAGAATTTCGATCTCAACAGTACACTGGGCAACCAGCCCACCCCTGTCCCTCGCTTCCAAAACCATGGAATATTTTTTAATCTCTTCGAAATCTAGTGTACTTAAAGTTTTCATTTCTCCACTCTTGTGATTGAGGCTAAACTGGAGATGGGCACTCTGGGCTGCAAAGGCATACGTGATCTCCGCATTGCCGCCCTCGTCCCTGTCCGTAGCTGTCACCCTCAGCACCGAGGTGCCTGGGGGCACGTTTTCCCGCAGGCTGACTCTATACACGTCCTGGCTGAACACCGGGGCGTTATCATTGGCATCGACCACCAGGACCAGGATCTGAGCAGTGCTGCTCAGGGGCGGGTGCCCGCCGTCCAAGGCTGTCAGGACTAAGCCGTGGGAGTTCTGCTGTTCCCGGTCTAGTGGCTTCTCTAACACAAGTTCAACATATTTATTTCCACTGTTAGTCTCTTTTACTTCAAAGACAAATACAGAGTTGCTGCTAAGGTGGTAATTTTGTAAGGAATTGCTTCCAACATCAGGATCTTGTGCGGGTTCTATTGCAAATCTTGCTCCAGGCAGGGTGGACTCAGAGATATTTAATTTAATGACATCTCTGCTGAACTGGGGGGCATTGTCGTTCACATCCTGAATCTCCACGTTAATGTGAAAAACATTTAAAGGATTTTCAACTACCATTTCTAAACTTATGGTACAAATTATATTTGGGGGGCATATTTGCTCCCGGTCTATCCTGTCACTCACAAGTAAGTCACCGCTTTCCTCACTCAGAATGAAGTATTTTTTTTCAGCATTAACCCGCAGCTTCCGAGTGGGTAAGTCCTGAACTCTAAGTCTCAGATCCTTAGCAAGGTTTCCCACCACCGAGCCCTTGGCCAGCTCCTCCGGGATTGAATAGCTGACCTTCTCGGGGAATGCCCAACAGGACAAAAACAGCAGGTAGAGAAAAAGTACTTGCCTCGGTCCAATCCAGCCCCTGCATCCAGCGTTTTTCCCCATGTCTTTCATAGTTGGTGCTGCTCCAGCCCAGATAAAGTCCTTTTCAAACTATCACTGGATTACGGAGTCTCCAGTCAAAAAGCAGCAGCGCTAATGCCCGTGAATCCGTGTGTTCCAGGTGGAGATTTATAAAACCAGGAGTCTCACACAATAGGAGTGTTCCGGATCTGGGATCTGCTTTCAGCTTTGCACTCTGTCAGATTAGGAAAGCCACCGAGAGCGGAACCTCGGGGATCGCCTCACTTCTGTTTCCGCATTGGCCAACAGCGGCGCTCTGAGTCCCTACTCCAGAACTGCAGCCTGAAGAAAGCTGCGCTGCCGAGGGCCTGGATAATTGAGAGCAATTTACCAGTTGAAAGGCAGCGGTACAATCTTGTTCACGCAGTTAAACTTTTTTGAAAGTTTCTTTCTTCAGTATCCCCCAAACGCGATCACTTACTTTTATTTCTTCTTGACATTTAAGCGCACTTTAGGCTAAGAATCTTCCTCTGTTTTTCTGGAGGGAAGGCTACTTTTTTCATATAACACAGTCTCAGGATGAACAGTTGACTGAATCTTTAGCTGCTAAAATATACGACGCATCTAAAAGATTTCACAATACGGAAATCTTATGGACAGAGGCATTTATTTTCAAAATTTGACAAATGTCTAATTCCTTACCTTTATGTGCATTGGTCAGAGAGTTGGCTCTTCTTAGGGGTTTGCGCAGAGGGAAAGCACATGTAAAATAATTGGTTTTGCACTGTGATTCCTTTCTCCAGGAGGCCACTTTCTAAACATTGAATGAGTTTTAATAATTAATGTGAAGGTGTGCAAAACACCGTGTAAAATGATTCAGGGACTTAAAGATGATTAGGAAAGTATACCTATCCTCAAAGATATTACACATAGTAGATCTCTGTTTGGCTTCTCTAAGAGAAATTGTGGAAGTACCTTTTCTTTTGGGTATAGAGAAATTATTTTGTTAGACTCTATGGTTCCATGACAATTTCTTAACTTTTCCATGAACCAGAACTCTTCCCATATGGTAACTAGAAACCTCACTCTCTATGAAATATTTTTCCCAACTACCTTTACCATAGGTTATCTTTTACCATCAGTATTTTGAGAACATGTCATAAAGAGTGTGCTCTCTCTCTCTCTCTTTTTTTTTTTTTGGTAATTTTTTGTTAGATATGGTTTCCTAAAAATGAACTGGAAGTATAACATTAGAGAGTAAAATTTTCTTTTTCCTAAGATACAGATTCATTGGTTTGATCAACATCCCTTCAAAATTATGTGTTTACTCTTTTGAACTTGTTATCTTGCACGAGGAAAAAAAGTTATTTCACCAGAATGATTCCATTCCTAATCAGTTATATTCTGTTACATATCACTATGAAAATGGGGATATAGTCCATTCATTTATCACTAGCTCTCTAATTCATTTAAAAATGATCATGAGTCAAGTTGTAGTGATTCATCAAGGTTCCTAGGCTATTGCTATTTGAGAAGTGCAATGCCTCTTTTATAATGAAAGTGGGAGAAGAGTGTTTGCTGAAATATTAGATTCCAATTTTGGGTTCTATAAAACAGTGATGGTCTTAGCTTTTTTAAAGTTATAGCTAAACATTTTGCTTAATTTATTAGATGAGGTGAATACATACCCCATCTGTCATGTCACACAGGAAGACAAGCAGAGTCCTTGATAAGGATGACATAATTTCATTACTAGAACTAAAAGAAATATAAACACCCAAATCCATTGCCCAGTAACTCAGGAAAAAAAAAACCCTTTTCAACAAATATCTAAAGCTAAGATCGACATTTTGCTCAACTATTAACCAAAACTCTCATAAGGCCAAAAGCAACTAACTCCAACCTTCAGGTTTTGGTGATCTATTTTCCAGTTAAATCACCTAGCAATTCCATTGAGACAAAAATGCTCTTTTAAAGTAAGTTTCATAGAATCCTAATTTAGGTTTTCATGCTTCAGACAGAAAGACTAACACTCATAAAATGATCTCAACCAAAACAATCTTTCTTCCATCTTTTATATTCTGAAATGTGACTTCTCAATCAAGAATGTGCCTTTAAACTACCTTGAGCAAAAATTTTAGAACTGCTTTGTTTCTACTTACAGTTCATGCCTTTGTATTACCCAAGAGGAGCACACAAATCATGACTACTTTTCCCAAAAGAGTGTCAAGTGTGTTGGTATTGAAAGTATGACTCCTTTTTCTATCAACAATAAAAATGGCTATTCTTCATCAAGTACATATTATGAACCTATATGTTATCCTAGTACTCTCCACAACTTTTCAAATTAGATATTATTACCCTTATTTTGCTAAAGCTCAAAAAGATTAAATAACTTGTCAAAAGTCACATAGTTAGGAAATTTTCTGCTCTTCCTATCATACTATATCTTAAACTTAGAATACTGGTACCTGGCAATCCCCTGGGCACATTCATTTGTTCGTTCATGCATTCAACAACTATAATAAGGGAATAGCTGCAAATTCACCAAAGTACTAAAAATGCACTCAAACCAAAATCTGTTAATTATGTGTTCTACAAAATCATCATTAAGATTCATCACTGCTGGTAAAATGGGCCCACAAAAAGAGTCTAACATGGAAACACAGATAAACGTTGCACTCCTGAAATCTGTAACAGAGGTGAGAAAATAAACTACTTTTCCTGTTTTTCCTCATGATATTACTTACATTGTATATTTCAATAAGAAAGTTTTAAATGCGTAAGAAACAAGCTTACTGCATTTGGAAATTAATTTAAAACCATTAATTGACTTAAGACAAGGAGAAAGTATAAATGTACGCCATTTTTAATGGTCAAGAAGGGTCCCTGTACTTTAAAAGAAACTAAAATCCCTTGATGAATTTGCCAGCCATATCAAATGTAACTAGTTAGAAGGTACTCAATTTATAAAAGTTTATACAAAACTTCATCTATACTTTCCATTGAATTAGATTGATTCCTTCTAGAAGAATTTGTGTTCCTAATTAAAATGGCTTCAGATACTCAAGGTAAAATTGTTGCAAGACCAGTGAATAAGAAAAACAAAATCAGGAAACACGTTATAGCTGATGAATTAAACAAGAAAAAACACAATATAGACAAAGTATTTTATAAATTGGTATAAATGATATGTGTGTCTGTATGTGTGAATAATAAATACGGCATGAGGGAGAGCAGACATTTTGCCCTTGGTGTTTGTCAGGTATATATAAAACTATTGGTATCTGCTTTATAAATTCCAAATTATATTATCCCTCCATACTAAAAGATATTTTGCTGGAAGCTTGGAGCAAAGTATTTGGTATGGACTCACCTGAATTAATGCATGTTTGTCTTTAGAAAACACGGGATCACCTGACAGCAAGAGAGGCTCGCTCTTCTCACAGCTCCCCTGGCTGATGAGCGTGTCCGCGTAGTTGGGCTGCGGGAAGATCACGTGGCTCGTCCGCGAGCCCGCGGTGAGGGACACCTCGTGGGAATAGGTCTGCAGGAAAGCCCGCACCCCGTCCACGCCCACGAAGTGCGACGCGGGCACGCTCGCCAACCCGCCTGCTGCGGTATGAAGCAGGCGCGACTTGTGCCAGCGCCGCATTCTGAGCGCCAGCAGCACGATGACGAAGGCGAGGAAGACGCACGAGACGGTGGTGACGGCCACGACGAGATAAAGCGTGAGGCCCGAGGCCTCGTGGTTGACAGGGGACTCCAGGCTGCCCAGGTCGGCCAGCACGGCTGGGATGCTGTCGGCCACGGCCACAGTGAGCGTGACGGTGGCCGACAGGGGGGGCTGTCCGTGGTCCTGGACGGCCACCACCAGGCTCTGCTTGAGCGCGTCTCTGTCCAGCAGGGCCCGCGCCGTGCGCACCTCGCCCGTGTGCAGCCCCACGGCGAAGAGCCCCGGCTCGCTGGCCTTGAGCAGGCGGTAGGACAGCCAGGCGTTCTGTCCTGAGTCTCTGTCCACCGCCACCACCTTGGTGACCAGGTAGCCGGGCTCTGCGGAGCGGGGCGCCAGCTCCACGCCTGTAGAGCCGTCGGTGGGGAGGGTGGGGTACAAAATTTCAGGCGCATTGTCGTTCTGGTCCAGCACGAACAGACTCAGAGACATGTTGCTGCTGAGTGGCGGGTTCCCACTGTCACGTGCCATCACTTGCAGCTGCAAATCACGGAACTGCTCATAGTCGAAGGAGCGCAGGGCGTACAGGACGCCGGTGTCTGAATTGATGGAGACATAGGAGGACACGGGCACTCCCTCGAGGGTGTTTTCTGCCAGAGAGTAAGTGACCTGGGCATTCTCATCACAGTCGGGGTCATGGGCGGTCACGGAAATGATGGCAGCGCCTCTTGGGTTGTTCTCTGGGATATAAGCAGAATAGGAGGCGTGAGGAAAGGCGGGTGGGTTGTCGTTGGTGTCCGCCACGTTCAGCGAGATGTGAGTTTCCGTGGACAGGCGCGGACTTCCTTGGTCAGTGGCAGTCACGGTGATGTTGTAGCTAGGAACCTGTTCCCGGTCCAAGACTGTGTCTGTCACCAAACTATAGTAATTTCCATAAGACTTTTCTAATTTAAAGGGCAGATTTCCTTGGATGAAACAGATCACCTGTCCGTTTTCTCCAGAGTCTTGGTCATTTACATGTAAAAGAGCAATTAACGTCCCTCTGGGAGAGTCTTCGGGAACAGAGCTGGTGAGAGAGGTGACCGCTACTTCGGGGGCGTTATCGTTCACGTCCAGAACTGTAATCAGGACTTTGGCCCGTGCAGAATATCCTGCGTTATCCATTGCTTGCACTTCCATCTCGTAGAATCCCGATTCCTCATGATTCAGCTCCCCTATTGTTGAAATTGTCCCCAAATTACAATCTAGCTTGAAAACTTGGGCCGCCTTGTCGTCTACATACCGGAAGGAATACATCACTTCCGCATTGGCTCCTTCGTCAGGGTCGGTGGCGTTTACCAGGAGCAGCAGCGTGCCCACCGCCACATTTTCGGGGACGTTCACCTGATACTCGGACTGAGCAAAGGCAGGTGCGTTGTCGTTCGCATCAACCACCAGCACGCTGATACGCGCAGTGCCGGTGCGGACTGGGTCCCCGCCGTCGGAGGCGGTGAGCACCAGGCGGTGAACAGCCCGTTCCTCTCGGTCCAGGGCGCGCTCCAGCACCAGCTCTGGGTACTTGTTCCCATCCGCTCCACTCTGCACGTCCAGGGAGAAGTGAGTATTCGGACTGAGTTTGTAGCTCTGAAGGGAGTTCGTTCCGATATCCGGATCCCAAGCGTGGGGAAGGGGGAACCTCGTCCCAGTGGCTGCGTTTTCACTCATTTTTATTTCTAGTTCATCATCCCGGAAGTAAGGGGCGTTATCATTAACGTCCCTCACTTCTATCTCCACTCCGTATATTTTCACTTCATCCTCCATCAGAATCTCTATGTTTAAATGACACTTGATGGCCCCCATACAGAGCTCCTCCCGGTCTATCCTGCCCGCCGTGATCAAGCTGCCGCTTCGCGGGTTCAGAGCGAAAAGCTGCGTCCTACCTCTGGAGACGATGCGGACCCTGCGCTCCGCCAGCTCCCGGGGCTCCAGCCCCAGGTCTTTAGCGATATCGCCCACCCTTGAGCCTTTGTCCAGCTCCTCGGGAACTGAATAGCTGATCTGGGTGCATCCGGTTTCCCCTAGGATCCCCAGGAGGGCTCCCAGCAGGACCAGCCCTTTGCAGTCCTGGTGCACAGGAATCATTGTCACTTTCCTCGAGGAGTATTTTCCAAATCTGCCCTTGACCACCGAAGTCAGGATCAGCTCTTTTTTCTTTGGAATCAGGGAGTTGGGGGTCAGAGCTCCTCAGCCCAGTTTCCTCACTTCAAGGTGATGGTTAGTTCTCTCTTTCGCTGCTTTGTGCTTTAGGCTGTGCACAATGAGCAGATCTCTCTGCTTTTCTTTCCCTGATTGGTGAACAGCGGCGCTCAGAGTCCTAACCAATTACTGCACAATCTTGAACTCTGGGAAAGGATTTTTTATTTTTACATCTTAAACAGCTCCACCTGCTGTTCTCGAAATAGGGATGAAAGTAGAGCCGACTAGAAGGAAGGTATTCATTTTAGTTGAAATTTCAGTGGACTTCTTTTTCATTTCCCTAAAAATTTTCATCCAGAGATACTTTCTTGAGAGTATTTTCTGAAGCTGTAGGTGTATTCTGATTTTTTTCAATGAGCTTTTAAACAAATCTAAGTTTCTATAAATGGAATAATTTTGGTGAATCTAATTTGAGACCACCCCTGTCAACAAACCTGTTACAGGACATTTCCCTAGGAGTTTCAAGTTTTGATAAATCATTAAATAATTTAAACTTCCTGACTCAATTATAAGGGCTTTTTGGTAGACTTCTTTAATTTGTCTAAATGAAATAACTAAACAGGTTACTGACATCTGACACTTAATTAAAAATAATTTTCACAATGACAAAGAAACCTAAAAGTGAGAACTATGATAATATATATCATTAGACTCACATCTGCAGGAAATCAAGTGAAGAAGACACATCATCACTTCAGAACAGAATGGAAGCATTTCAGCTTGCATTGACTGGAAATAAGAGTAATGAGTCTACTAATATATTTTCAAAAGAAAGTTTGGTGTTGAAGAATTAGCTAAAGAAAGTTAGTAACTGAAAGACTATTATAAACTTACCTTTTCCTGGGTAACAGTTCTAATTCCATTTTCAGCCTCAAAATACTGGTAATACATTTGGAGGCCCTATATCAAAATAGAAATAAAGAGTCTCCCTAACAGATATCTAGCTATTGTGTTTTCATAGGTGTAAATATTTGTATTTATATTCTTAACATAAGCACATTTCATAGGCATAAAATAAGATAATATCTATAATATTGGGAGGAAATCTATAAGTAGTTGTAAAAAAAAGATCTGACCTAAAATTAAACAACTCAGTGGGATTTGAAGACTCTGTAGCAAATATACCTGAATTTTATTATCAGTTCATCCCCTTATTTTTAAAAATAAGACTCATGCATTTTCCTCTACGTTGTAATAACTAGAGTTTTTTAAAAAAGCCTTATATTAATACCCACAGAAAGAAAATATTTATGCTTCTTCATTTAAAAGTATTTGAGTGCCAGCAGTATCACAATACCCATTTCTCACAGTAAAGGTGATTGGTTTTGGTGGATGAAGACTGCCTCAGATGAAATTGGCAAATATTTCAAAATATTTGAGGGCTATTAATGATGTTTCTGGTCCAGATAGAAAAGAAGAGAAAATATTGAGAGTGGGGATGTGACCATGAAAGGAAATTAGATATAATATATTTAAGATTTTTTTTCCTACCAGATATTTGTTTTTAAAACTAAACCAACCCATTTACAGATGAAAGACATTCACTGAAACTTACATGAGTAGAAGTGACAGAGTCAGTGATCATCTTGTTAGTCTCCTCAGTGGCACTTACTACCAAAGAAGCATCATTAGAGAAATCCTGTTTGGGAACTATTTCTGGCGTAATGGTGAGAAAATCAAACATTGTTTTTCGGCAATCGGAAGCAACGCAGAGATCATAGGAATAAGGCAAAGTTCCATTGCAGAAGCTAGGAGGAACCCCGGGTCCTGTCTTAGAGTGCAGACCAGGCTGAAAGCATCTCCAGGCGGCCAGGCTACAGGACCGTCGCAGGCGCAGGGCGATGGCCAGAGTCACCGCGAGGAGGAAGAGCACTGAGATCAAGGCCAAGGCCACCACCAGGTAAAACTGCAGCTCCGCCTGGGGGTCAGAGGGTGCCGCGCGGTCACTGAGGTCCGGCAGCGCTTCCTGCAGGCTGTCGGCGAAGACCAGGTGCAGCGTGGCGGTGGCCGAGAGGGCCGGCTGCCCGCCGTCGCGCACCGAGACCAGCAGGCGCTGGCGGGCCGCGTCCCTGTCGCCCAAGGCGCGAGCCGTGCGCACCTCGCCCGTGCGCAGCCCCAGGCTGAAGAGCCCGGGCTCGCTGGCCTGCAGCACGTGGTACGACAGCCAGGCGTTGTGGCCCGAGTCGGCGTCCACCGCCACCACCTTGGTGACCAGGTAGCCGGGCTGCGCGGCGCGCGGCACCGTGTCGAAGAGCGCCGAGCCGTCGGGCCCCAGCGCCGGGTACAGCACCCTGGGCGCGTTGTCGTTGCGGTCGCCCACCAACACGCGCAGGCTGACGTTGGCGCCGAGCGCGGGCGAGCCCTGGTCGCGCGCCTGCAGCGTGAGCTGGAAGGCGCGCAGCTGCTCGTGGTCGAAGGCGCGCTGCGCGAACAGCACGCCGCTCTGCGCGCTCAGCGACACGTAGGACGACAGCGCCTGCGGCCCCAGGTCGCTGGCCACGATGGAGTAGGAGACGCGGCCGTTGGGCCCCAGGTCGGAATCAGAAGCTCTAACTTGGCCGATGGAGGCGCCGGGCGGGTTGTTCTCGGCCACGTGGACCACGTAGGAGGCCTGTTGGAAAACCGGTGCGTTGTCGTTGACGTCGCCGATTTGCAGGGTGACACTTTTGCTAGAGGAGAGGGGCGGCTTGCCCCTGTCGGTGGCCGTGATGGTGACGTTATACTCCGGTATCTGCTCCCGATCCAGGGCTCCATCTGTTACGAGCTTGTAATAATTATTGGAGGAAGATTCAATTCTGAAAGGAACGTTTTCTTTTAAAAGGCACGTGATCTCTCCATTTTCTCCAGAATCTTTATCATGAGTTTTGAACAGAGCGATCACCGTCCCGGGTTCTGCATCCTCTGTAATGGAACTGACTACCGAAGTGAAAATTACGTCTGGGGCATTGTCGTTTTCGTCCAGAATTTCTAGGATAACTTTACATTCGGCAGTCATGCCTCCACCGTCCTGGGCTTCTACATTCATGATATAACTACTACTGATTTCGAAGTCGATGGGGCCTCTGGTTTTAATTTCTCCACTTCGATGATCTATCATAAACATATTTCCAAGATCCTCTGGCAGCATTTTAAAGGAGTAGGTGATCTCTGCATTGGTGCCCTCATCCAGGTCGATGGCTATCACCTTCAGTACCGGCGTTCCTGAGGGCACGTTCTCGCACAGACTGACTCTGTATTCATCCTGGCTGAACACCGGGGGATTGTCATTGGCATCGGTGACTTCGACGCGGATTTGGGCAGTGCCAGTTCGCATGGGGTTGCCCCCATCTACCGCAGTCAGGACCAGGAGATGGGAGCTCTGTTTTTCCCGGTCCAGGGACTTCTTCAACACTAATTCTGGGGCATTCTTGCCTTCAGTCATGTCCATCAGAGAGAAATGCTCATTAGAGCTGAGTTGGTAACGCTGGAGAGAGTTGGGCCCTATATCCGAGTCTATAGCGGATTCCAGGCCAAACCGAGCACCTTGAACTGCAAGTTCATTGATATGTAAAACAATGCTATTTTGGGGGAAATGAGGTGGGTTGTCATTTATATCCTCTATCATCACGTTTATGTGAAAAACGTTTAGGGGATTGTCTGCTACAATTTCCAAGGGCAGGACACACAGAGGTTTTTTGGGGCACAGCGACTCCCGATCTATTCTGTCACTCACTAATAAGTTCCCATTCTCCGTGTTCACAGAAAAGTATTGTTTCTCTGCGCTAACTCTGACGTTGCGGGTCAATACATCCCGTACGTGCAGCCCCAGGTCCTCAGCGAGATTCCCCACCACGGAGCCGCTGGCCATTTCTTCCCGAATCGTATACGGAATCTGATCCGAGAGAGCTCGGCAAAACAAAGACAGCAGGAAGGAAAAGAGTACTTGCCGCCGCCGGCTCCTGCTCGGCTGCTCCACCCTATTTCCCATCCTGGCGAGTCGCTGCAGCCTCGGGCGTTAAGAGAAGATACTTTACAAATCGCTTTTAAAATATTTGCTTCCACTGCGTAGAAAAATCAGTGCTCCCAGTTTGAGGACATCCCAGTCTGTATTCCGGAATCATTTGCCGAGTGGAGAACGGGAGTCCTGGCCACTCTGCCTTTCGACTTGCTTCTGCGACTGTGCAGAAAATCACTGGGTCGTTCTGGCTCCAGCTCTTGCAGCGCATTGGCCAACAGCGGCGCTCCGAGTCTATTTAGGGAACTGCAGTCAGAAGCTTCAGCAAATTCAGTGGGATTCTGTATTCAGACAGCAATGTTGTATTGATAAAGGGAAGTTTATGAATTTTGGACGCATCTTTTTTCCCCAGTGTTCACTACCCAATAAATTTTCTTAGAGATAGGATCCTATAGAGGAATTTTTAACCTAGTAATGAGAGGTTAAAAGTTTGTCTTTTCCTAAAAGGCAATGCACATACTGGAAGAACAAAGCACATTCTTCTTTCCAGACTTAGAACAAAGATCAAGTGGGAAACCAGCCCATCAGGTGGTCTGGGGAAATTCTGATAGCCACAAAAATGACATCCAGTATTGTCCTCCATCAAATAGGCAGATAAGTTTCCTTCTCCTTTTATCAGAGAAACTGGAGTAGAGCTCAAAGCTATAGAGGGAATCCTCAAGGAAGGTCAATGCCATAAACTCTTTCTTGTTACTTATAAAAGAGATTTATGAAAAGAATTATTAAGTGTTTTATGCTTTCATACCTAAAGAGAACATAAAGGTAGACAGCTCAGTAGGTTACCATAGGAACTTAATGACTTGAAATGTGAAGGTATTTTGTTTTTATCCTCTGGTTTAACACCACTATATGTTGTACCTTAACAGAATTTTATCATTACCTATGAGTCAAAATAACCTTCTTAATATCAAGTTTCAAGGCCAACCTTTTTATTTTCCAAGATCCTGATTCGTTCCGACTTAAGTAAAAAAAATATATGGAAAAACCTCTCTTTCCCTCATACCGTTTTTCATATCCTTTTAATTTATCTAATTCCCATCTACATATAATGTCCTAAACATTTCCTCATTTTGGAATTCCGTGAGCATAAATTTCATCCCTAGATAGATAAAGCGCTCTAAATTTTTCTTGGCTTCAAGACAAATTTAGGCATTTGTTGGGGGGACCTCATTCTTCTATATTTGAAATTCTTTTTGCCCAAAGTACAAGACACACTCTATTTTCAATCAATGACATTAAGGCCAATTCCTAAATGAGAAATATAAAATTGTGAGGGAACATGAATATCCAAGTAATTTGGGGCCAAAGACCTAAGAGAGGTAGGAGAGTGCTGAGCTGAATTTAGTATAGAGATGATTCCTGTGATTAAAAGCAACAACAAGTAGGTAAGTCTCCTTTCCTCACTTGGCTTTCCTAGGCATTGCTTCAAACAATAAGCATGGTATCAGGTAACTATCAAATCGTCAATGACAAGTTGGTTCTAAATATAAGAACTGAGTATACGTATATGTGATACAAAATGCAGGAAAGATAGAAGGAATCCGTGACTCCTAGACATATTAAAAAAAAATACCCAGAGGAATACCAACCAGATTAGCCTCTGTTAAAGGTCTAAATACCCACTTAATATTTTATAATCACAAATGATTTCATATAAACAAACTTTTTAAAAATGTAAGCACCTTTTGCAGATTTGAAAATAATGTATGAAGCACTGGATCAAAATTAATTTATTTCCATATATGAATCTACTACATTAAAAAACCCTCCACACACACACTCATGCGAATATGAGCCAAAGAATAAAAGGAAATAGCAGTTCAAAAATTCAATTATTTCTTCAGGAAAAAAACAAGTGATTTCACAGAAATGATAGAAAAGATGTCTGAAACTTAAGAAAAATTATTGCTACATTTCCTCTCTCAAGAGTACATTATATTAAAAGGCAGTGAATGTCAGCTTTGGTAGGATGAATCAAAAAGACTAATTTGAAGGAGCTGATGTGGCTCAGTGGTTGAGCACCAGCTTCCCGCATACGAGGTCCAGGGCTCAATCCCAGTTCCAGTACCTCAAACACACAAAAAATTTGAAACTAGTCAACAGGATCAAAACATATTACCAGCCATCAAGAGTCCAAATAGAATTGCTTTGTGCCCAGAGGACAGCTTCCTTCTGTGTGTGCAAAAGTGTGTGTATAGATATAAATAGGTAAATAGATAGATAGATAGATAGATAGATAGATAGATAGATAGATAGATAGATAGATAGATAGACAGACAGACAGACAGACAGAACGTGCCATTGAATCCACAGGATCATGAACAGTAGAATAATAGTAGATGATGATAGATCATACAAGCCAGCAGGGGTAATATGACGGTGAGGAAATAGAGAAATATTTAAAAAGTGCTTGTGAATAGTTATTTTGAATCATGCTTAGTTTACATTGACAGCAAAAGACACTGGTAATGGACAAATAATATTAAAATTCAACTTAATTTATACTGAGCCATGATAGGTGAACTACTCCTTTAAAATCAAAAGAAAACCATGCCAGAACTAAAAAATGACTTTCAGAAGACCTTTCTGAAAAATGATGGTAATTTGATCAAAGGTCAAGTACACAAACCCACACGAATTGCTCAAAAGTTGTATGAACTGAGTATGTTTTTCTCCTATTTTCATAAATACTTACATGCTCAGAAAAGCCAATTAAAAGAAGTGCATAGAGACAGCAGCACATGGGAGTCAGGGAAATAAATCTCACCTGATTATTCATTGCTTCACATTTGCCTAAACGGGTAGCTGAGTCTTCAACTATCAAGAGAGGCTCGCTCTTCTCACAGCTCCCCTGGCTGATGAGCGTGTCCGCGTAGTTGGGCTGCGGGAAGATCACGTGGCTCGTCCGCGAGCCCGCGGTGAGGGACACCTCGTGGGAATAGGTCTGCAGGAAAGCCCGCACCCCGTCCACGCCCACGAAGTGCGACGCGGGCACGCTCGCCAACCCGCCTGCTGCGGTATGAAGCAGGCGCGACTTGTGCCAGCGCCGCATTCTGAGCGCCAGCAGCACGATGACGAAGGCGAGGAAGACACAGGAGATGGTGGTGACCGCCACGACGAGATAAAGCGTGAGGCCCGAGGCCTCGTGGTTGACGGGAGACTCGAGGCTGCCCAGGTCGGCCAGCACGTCTGGGATGCTGTCGGCCACGGCCACGGTGAGTGTGACCGTGGCCGAGAGAGGGGGCTGTCCGTGGTCCTGGACGGCCACCACCAGGCTCTGCTTGAGCGCGTCTCTGTCCAGCAGGGCCCGCGCCGTGCGCACCTCGCCCGTGTGCAGCCCCACGGCGAAGAGCCCCGGCTCGCTGGCCTTGAGCAGGCGGTAGGACAGCCAGGCGTTCTGTCCTGAGTCTCTGTCCACCGCCACCACCTTGGTGACCAGGTAGCCGGGCTCTGCGGAGCGGGGCGCCAGCTCCACGCCTGTAGAGCCGTCGGTGGGGTGGGTGGGGTACAGGATCTCAGGTGCGTTGTCGTTCTGGTCCAGCACGAACAGAGTCAGTGACGCATTGCTGCTGAGCGGTGGGTCCCCACTGTCTCGTGCGGTCACCCACAGCTGCAGGTCACGGAACTCCTCATAGTCAAAGGAGCGCAGAGCATACAGGACACCAGTATCTGAGTTGATGGAGACATAGGAGGAAAGAGGCGACCCCTGGATGATGTCTTCTGCCAGGGAATAAATAACCCTGGCATTTTCTTTGCTATCGGGATCTCGGGCAGTCACCATGAAGATGGAGGCACCTCTGGGATTGTTTTCAGGAATGTAGGCTGAGTAAGAGGAGTGAGGGAAAGCAGGTGGGTTATCATTATGGTCTTCAACATTCAGTGAGATGTAAGTTTCTGTAGACAAGGGTGGACTCCCCTGGTCAGTGGCCGTCAAGGTTATATTGTGGTTTGGAATCTGCTCCCGATCCAGTACTCCATTTGTTATTAGCTTGTAGTAACTTCCATAAGTCTTTTCTAATTTAAAAGGCAGATTCTTAGGAATGAAGCAGGAGACCTGGCCATTTTTTCCAGAGTCTTGATCTTGTACATTTAGAAGGGCAATGACTGTACCTGGAGGAGAGTTTTCCTGCAATGAATTAGTAGAAGAGGTGATAGCTATTTCTGGAGCGTTATCATTCACATCCAAAACGGTGATCAACAATGAGGCTGTGGTCAGTAGACCTCCACCATCTTGGCCTTGAATTTCCATCTCATAAAATCTATATTTCTCATAATCCAGAGACCCCCATGTTAGGACTTCTCCAGTTTGAGAATCCAAATGGAATATTTCAGAAGCCTTGCTTTCTATATTCCGGAATGAATACGTCACTTCCCCGTTGATTCCCTCATCTGGATCCGTTGCGTTTACCACGAGCACCCGAGCTCTGGGGCCGAGGTTCTCAGGAACATTCACTCGATACACAGACTGAGTAAACTTTGGGATGTGGTCATTTACATCGAGGACTACCACACGAATGGGAACAGCACCCTTGCGGACGGGATTTCCTCCATCTAAGGCTGTGAGGAGGAGGAGGTGAGCAGCCTCTTTCTCACGGTCCAGGCCCTCCTCTAGCACTAGCTCAGGATTCTTGGCCCCATCTGTTCCACCTCGCACTTGCAAGGAAAAATAATTATTAGGGCTGAGCTGGTAGCTCTGGAGGGTGTTCCCTCCCACATCGGGATCCCTGGCGTTAGGAAGGGGAAATCGCGATCCCAGAGATGCGTGCTCACTGATTTTTATCTCCACTTCCTCTTCCCGGAAGCTAGGGGCGTTATCGTTAATATCCATTATTTCCACCTCCACTCCGTAAATCTTCAAGGTGTCTTCCACAAGAATCTCCATATGTAAAAAACAGGAAGAAACCGTCTCACAGAGCTCCTCCCGGTCTATCCTGCCCGCCGTGATCAAGCTGCCGCTTCGCGGGTTCAGAGAGAAAAGCTGCGTCTTTCCTCTGGAGACGATGCGGACGCCGCGCTCCGCCAGCTCGCGGGGCTCCAGCCCCAGGTCCTTGGAGATATTGCCTACGAAGAATCCTTTGTCCGTCTCTTCGGGTACCGAGTATCGGATCTTCTCGGCTCCGGATTCCGGCAGCGTCCCCAGGAAAATGCACAGCAGGACCAGCTCGCAGCGGTGCAGGCGCCTTTGCAGATTCACCATGGCGTCGTTCGAGCCGATATTCCGCGGTTTCTTGCGCCTGTTTGTTTCTGAATCAGTTGGTGTTCTGCATCCAAAATATTTTAGAGAACGAAGTGAAGTACTTTTAAGTTTCCAGCATCAGGATCTGTAAGTATCCAGCTCACTCTGCTTGTGTGGTAGAGGTGGGGGAGCGAGGGACCCGATTGCTCACAGCTTCCTTTTTCATGATTGGTGAACAGCGGCGTCTAGAGTCCAATGTTATTATTGCAACGTGTAAGTAAACCCCCGGCTGAAGTGCCGGATCTAGAAGAAATTATTACTCACCTCTTCGAAAATCACACGCATTTGTAAAGCTTAAAAAGGCAAACAATGACCTATATGATGTGATTTTAAATTTTTGCTAAGATATATTTTACCACAATCTTTAAAAGTTTACCATGATTGCTTTTATAAAAGGAGTAATTGTGAAAGGGGTTTTTACATTTTTTTTCAAAATACTACCAGAACTGAAAACTTGCAGGTTAGATTTTGTTCCTATTGGTGTGTATCCACTGAAGAGAACGGCGTAGGTAATGGAAATAGAACGGTCCTGAGAAGGTCATCAGGTAGGATGCATGGCTATAATTCTTATCGATGTTTCTTTATTAAGAGGAAATGTTTGAGAAAAATTGGAATGGCATTGGAGTTGTCATTTAAAACACATCGATATAAAACTATAACTGTATTCCACATCTTTAATTAAAGGTAATTTATATTTCTTTATATATTTAACTTCAAAATACTTTTGAATAGTAGGGGATTAGAGATTGTAAACTTTAGTCTTGATAGTGATATCAATAGGTGTAACCTAAATTTATTCCAGAAACTCTACCAAGGGATTTTCTAGACTCTTGAAATAACAGAACTATAAATACTGGATTATAAAAGGCATTCTTTTAAACACTTACCTGTTCAAAAGTCTTATCAGCTTCAACACTAGGAGTTAAAACGTTACCCAATAGCACTGAAGAGCTACCTTTGTTGAGAATATCTTGAGTAGCTGGACAAGGATAAACAGATGTGAGGAACTTAAATTCCGGATTAGCTTGATCTCCAGACACACACAAGTTATAGCCATAGGGCAAAGTTCCCTCGCTGTAGTTGAGGGGAACGTCGGGTCCAGATTTGGCGCAGAGAACGGACCCAAAGCAGCCCCGGACGGCGGGCCTGGATGGGCGTCGGAGGCGCAGGGCGATGGCCAGAATCACCGCGAGGAGGAAGAGGACAGAGATCAAGGCCAGGGCCACCACCAGGTAAAACTGCAGCTCCGCCTGCGGGTCAGAGGGTGCGGGGCGGTCACTGAGGTCCGGCAGCGCCTCTTGTACGCTGTCGGCAAAGACCAGGTGCAGCGTGGCGGTGGCCGAGAGGGCCGGCTGCCCGCCGTCGCGCACCGAGACCAGCAGGCGCTGGCGGGCCGCGTCCCTGTCGCCCAAGGCGCGAACCGTGCGCACCTCGCCCGTGCGCAGCCCCAGGCTGAAGAGCCCGGGCTCGCTGGCCTGCAGCACGTGGTACGACAGCCAGGCGTTGTGGCCCGAGTCGGCGTCCACCGCCACCACCTTGGTGACCAGGTAGCCGGGCTGCGCGGCGCGCGGCACCGTGTCGAAGAGCGCCGAGCCGTCGGGCCCCAGCGCCGGGTACAGCACCCTGGGCGCGTTGTCGTTGCGGTCGCCCACCAACACGCGCAGGCTGACGTTGGCGCCGAGCGCGGGCGAGCCCTGGTCGCGCGCCTGCAGCGTGAGCTGGAAGGCGCGCAGCTGCTCGTGGTCGAAGGCGCGCTGCGCGAACAGCACGCCGCTCTGCGCGCTCAGCGACACGTAGGACGACAGCGCCTGCGGCCCCAGGTCGCTGGCCACGATGGAGTAGGAGACGCGGCCGTTGGGCCCCAGATCGGGGTCGGAGGCGGACACTTGGGCTATAGAGGCGCCGGGTGGATTGTTCTCGGCCACGTGGACCACATAGGAGGACTGTTGGAAAACTGGCGCGTTGTCATTCACATCTGTTATGTGCAAGATTATACTTGTGCTGGAGGTTAGGGGCGGCTTGCCCCTGTCGGTGGCTGTGATGGTGATATTGTATTCTGGGGTCTGCTCTCGGTCCAGGGCCCCGTCTGTTACAAGCTTGTAGTAATTATTAGAAGAAGAATGAATCTTAAATGGAACATCTCTATTTAATTTACATGTGACTACTCCATTTTCACCAGAATCCCGGTCCCGTGTTTTGAAGAGGGCAACAACCATTCCCGGAGGCGAAGCCTCCAAAATCTGATCAGAAAGAGAAGTAATGATTATTTCTGGGCTGTTATCGTTTTCGTCTAGAATTTCTATAATTACTTTACACTGTGTAGAAAGAGATCCTCTGTCCTTTGCTTCTACATCCATTGTATATCTTTCGACTTCTTCAAAATCCAAGGACTGATTAGTTATAATGTTTCCTGTAGTGGAATCCAAAGAGAATACGGCGTGGGCTTTGTCAGCACCACCAAGGAAGGAGTAAGTGATCTCCGCGTTGACGCCCTCATCCTGGTCTGTGGCCCTGACGCTCAGCACCGAGGTGCCCAGGAGCACGTCTTCCCGCAGGCTGACCCGGTACACGTCCTGGCTGAACACCGGGGGGTTGTCGTTGGCATCGATCACCGTTATCTGGATCTGAGCGGTGCCGCTTCTGGGCGGATCCCCGCCGTCTAAGGCTGTCAGGACCAGGTGGTGAGTGCTCTGCTGTTCTCGGTCCAGGGTCTCCTGCAGTAGTAATTCTGGATATGTGCCACCATCGGGATTGTCTTTCACCACCAATGAGAAATACTCGTTGGGACTTAGTTGGTATTTCCTCAGTGAATTCACACTACTATCGGGATCTTTTGCAGACTCAAGTATTGTTCGCATTCCTGGGCTGACAGATTCACTGATTTCTAAATTTATTTCCTCTTTACTAAATCGGGGGGCGTGGTCATTAATATCCTCGATCACGACAATGATATGAAAAATATTTAAGGGATTTTCCACCACGGCCTCCAACTGCAGCTCACAGTTCCTTCTGGCCCTGCAGATCTGCTCACGGTCTATTCGATCCTCCACCAGCAAGTCCCCGCTCTCCACGTCTACCGCGAACCGCGGCTTCTCCGCACTAACTCGCAGTTTCCGAGCCGACGCGTCCTGGACGCTGAGCCCTAGGTCTTTGGCCAGGTTCCCCACCACCGAGCCCTTGGCCAGCTCCTCCGGGATCGCGTAGCGGATGGGCTCGCAGAGCGCGGGGCAGAACAAAGGCAGCAGGAAAGGAAAGAGTACTTGCCGCCGGCCGGCCGGGCGCCTCTGCGCGCAGCTCCCTCCCATTCCTCGCGGCAGTTCTCGCTCGGCCCCCGCCTCTCCAGTCCGAGAAGGGGCAGTGCACGGCGTCACTGGAAGGACATTCGGCCCCGGACAGGCGGAGCCCGCTGTCTCGCAGCCGGGAATCCGTGTGTGCCGGGCAAGATCTGCGCGTCTGGGAGCCTCAGCCTGTGAGCGGGTTTCCTTGTCTCTGTGCTGGTGGCTGCGCAGGAAACCCCAGGCTGGAGGCTGAGGGATCCCGGGCGTCAGCGCTCGCTCTGCACTGGCCGACAGCGGCGCCCAGAGGCTGCGTGTGGGACTGCAGCCTGGTTTTCCAATGTTATTTCAGGTTTTTTCTTTAAATACAAATTGATAATAGCCAAGTTATCTGAATCTTATTTCTCAGTGATTGCATCTTTTTTAAAAAAGACTTATTTTATTTATTTCTCTCCCCTTCCCCCCGCCCCGGTTGTCTGTTCTCTGTGTCCATTTGCTGCGTGTTCTTTTTGTCCGCTTCTGCTGTTGTCAGCAGCACTGGAAACTGTTTCTTTTTGTTGCGTCATCTTGCTGTGTCAGCTCTCCTTGTGTGCGGCACCATTCTTGGGCAGTCTGAAATTTCTTTCCCGCTGGGCGGCTCTCCTTACGGGGCACACTCCTTGCACGTGGGGCTCCCCTATGCGGGGGACACCCCTGCGTGGCACGGCACTCCTTGCGCGCATCAGCACTGCGCAAGGGCCAGCTCCACACGGGTCAAGGAGGCCCAGGGTTTGAACCGCAGACCACCCATGTGGTAGACGGATCCCTATCCATTGGGCCAAGTCCACTTCCCAGTGATTGCATCTTTATCATCACATTTTGGAATTGTCATGAAAATCGTATTTTATAAGTTAAAATTAACCTTATTTTGAGTAGATAGAATTATTTCTTCAAACATTCAGAAAGATACAAAAGAATGCATGAAAAATAGGTCTCCTATTTTCCCACCCACAGCTATCCAGTTCCTCCATCCAGAGAAAATCACTGGTGTTCTATTTAAGAGTAATTATCAATGAAGTTGGAAGTACTGAAGATAAGCAAAATAGTTTTTTTGGTCGACCTTAGCCTGTATTCATCTTGCAAGTAGTAACTCTTTCCTCCCGCATTTAGGAACTAGAATGCAACCATTGTCATACCCATTAATATCATCCACCATGCCTTGCACTGCATCTAAACAACTGTATTTAAAATAAAAATATTTGCTTGCAATAGCTACAAATGTCAGAGCAGTTTTTAAAAACAGTACTTTCAAGAGAATAGAATTATTGAGATATACATGGTAATTTTTACTCTCATGGGCAAAAACTTAAAATGATAGTTTCAATTATTCAGTGGTTAATCACCACGACCCTAATGGGTACACTCTCCTTCCCAGGCCTATCACTACACAAATGTTGGTTAACATGAAAAAAGTTATGACTCATGAGTATTTTGAGACACATTAGAAAACTCTTTGACTCTATCCTACTATGTTAATTTCAAAGAATGTTAGTAATTTAAAAATAAGAGATAAAACTAAATATACCATTAAGTTCACTAGACTAAATGGGCTTAGCAGTAACACCAGCAATCATTTGGTTAGAATTATTTTGCATACTTCTATGCTTATATTCTGATCTCCTGCAGAAGTGGCATTTTGTTTTGATTCTACTAGTTTAGTTTGACTCTCAAGTTCAGAGGTAGGGGTTCATCCCTCTACATCAAGGGGCCATTGAAATACCCTTAGCACATGTCCCATGCTCCTGTTTTTGGATGCTGTGTTTTCACTAAGTATAATTGGAAAAAGTTAAGAATGCATTGCTAAGAATTGTTAATAGAACATTAATGAAAAGTTTACTTCTTTCTAGGAAATCTAAATAAATGCAAATTGTCTCTAAAATGCAGTTTGAAAAATATAACCACAAAGGTGTATTGCCCTTCGTCTTGGCAAAAACAGCATTGACTGACCTTGGCTTTGGGTTGTTTCCAATGAGGCTGATGCCTTTGTTTCTGACATTACCTATTACCACCAGACCTGCCTTCAAATCAGGAGCATACTCTGAAGATAAGGTCTGAAAGACTGGAGATTTAGCTTGTGGCCAACCAGAAGAGCACACAAATTGACACACTCCTGTATGGAAGTCTTCAATAAGGAAGTGACAATATTGCAATTAACAAAACCATAAAATATAGGTTCTGCAAAATTAATTATAATGGCCTAAGGACAAAAGGCTTTCATTGAGAGGAGGTGAATATTTACCAGAATATTTTTAAATATCAACCTTAATAACCATAAACTTCCCCTTTTCAAGGTTTCAGCAAGAGGAAAGTGCTGTTGAATCAGAGGGGAAAAGTGATGAAAACAAAGATTGTGTTTTTCCAAATCATGCAACAAACCCAAGAGTAAACCAATCTCTTTTTAAAATGAAAGAAAAGGACTAAAAAATTGAACTCACTGGAACCAAAGGGGTATCTTCTATAGGAAACCTCGAATCATCTAACATAGACAAAGGATCCTTCTTCTCACAGCTCCCCTGGCTGATGAGCGTGTCCGCGTAGTTGGGCTGCGGGAAGATCACGTGGCTCGTCCGCGAGCCAGCGGTGAGGGACACCTCGTGGGAATAGGTCTGCAGGAAAGCCCGCACCCCGTCCACGCCCACGAAGTGCGACGCGGGCACGCTCGCCAACTCTCCTCCCGCAGCCTTGAACAGTCGCGACTTATGCCAGCTCCTCAGCCTGAGCGCCAGCAGCACGATGACAAAGCTCAGGAAGACGCACGAGACGGTGGTGACGGCCACGACGAGATAAAGCGTGAGGCCCGAGGCCTCGTGGTTGACGGGAGACTCGAGGCTGCCCAGGTCGGCCAGCACGTCTGGGATGCTGTCGGCCACGGCCACGGTGAGCGTGACGGTGGCCGACAGGGGGGGCTGTCCGTGGTCCTGGACGGCCACCACCAGGCTCTGCTTGAGCGCGTCTCTGTCCAGCAGGGCCCGCGCCGTGCGCACCTCGCCCGTGTGCAGCCCCACGGCGAAGAGCCCCGGCTCGCTGGCCTTAAGCAGGCGGTAGGACAGCCAGGCGTTCTGTCCTGAGTCCCTGTCCACCGCCACCACCTTGGTGACCAGGTAGCCGGGCTCTGCGGAGCGGGGCGCCAGTTCTACTCCGGTGGAGCCGTCAGTGGGGAGGGCAGGGTACAGGATCTCGGGTGCGTTGTCGTTCTGGTCCAGCACGAACAGGCTCAGCGACACGTTGCTGCTGAGCGGTGGGTCCCCGCTGTCAGTGGCAGTCACCTGCATCTGCAGATCACGAAACTGCTCATAGTCGAAGGATCGCAGAGCATACAGGACGCCTGTGTCAGAGTTGATGGAGACATAGGAGGACAGCGGTGCCCCTTGGAGGATGTCATCCGCCAGGGAGTAAGTGATCCGGGCATTCTCTTCGCTGTCAGGGTCGTGTGCAGTCACCGAGAAGATGGAGGCGCCTCTAGGGTTGTTTTCTGGAATATAGGTGGCATAGGAAACGCGAGGGAAGGTGGGTGCATTGTCATTAATGTCTGCCACGTGCAGGGTGAGACGAGTTTCCGTTGACTGGGGAGGAAGTCCCCCATCTGTGGCTATTACAGTGATATTGTAAGAAGATGCCTGTTCCCTGTCGAGGGCTCTGCGCGTCACCAGTCTATAATAACTGTCAATGGACTTTTCTAACTTAAATGGTGGGTTCCCAGAAATGGAACAAGTGACCTGTCCATTCTGCCCCGAGTCTAAATCATGCATGTTTAAAAGGGCTATCACAGTCCCCAGAGGGGAATCTTCAGTCACTGGACTAAACAGAGACATGATGGTCACGTCTGGGCTGTTGTCATTTACATCTTCTACTGTAAGCAACACTTTGGCAGTCGCAAGATAGGCACCTCCATCTTCCGCTTGTATTTCTATTTCATAAAAACCTGTTTCTTCGAAATCCAGATTTTCCGATATACTTATTTCCCCAGTGCTTTTGTTTAGTTGGAATTTTGACAACTGTGTGTCAGTTAACTTTCGGAAGGAATAGGTCACTTCTCCATTGGCTCCTTCGTCCCTATCGGTGGCGGTGACAGCCAGCAGCTGTGTGCCCACAGGCAGGTTCTCGGGAACACTCACCCGATATTCAGGCAAGGTAAAGACCGGCGCGTTGTCATTCGTATCAAAGACAGTCACAGTGACAAGGACAGTGCCAGATCGGAGAGGGTCACCCCCGTCTGCGGCGGTGAGGACCAGGTGGTGCACCGCCTCTTCCTCGCGATCCAGGGCTCGCTCCAGCACCAGCTCCGGGTACTTGACGCCGTTGGCTCGGCTCTGAACTCCCAGGGAGAAGTGCTTATTCGGGCTGAGTTGGTAGCTCTGTAGGGAATTCGCGCCCACATCCGGATCATCAGCTTCCGGCAGAGGAAAACGCATCCCTGGGGCGACGTTTTCGTTAATTTTTACATCTAGATTTTCTGCTTGGAATTTCGGGGCATTATCGTTGATATCAGCTACTTCGATTTCTATCGCGAAAAGTTTCACCTTATCTTCAACAAGGATGTTAATATTCACCAGACACCGCGCGCTCTGGGCGCAGAGCTCCTCCCGGTCTATCCTGCCCGCCGTGATCAAGCTGCCGCTTCGCGGGTTCAGCGCGAAAAGCTGCGTCCTACCTCTGGAGACGACGCGGACCCCGCGCTCCGCCAGCTCCCGGGGCTCCAGCCCCAGGTCCTTAGAGATGTTTCCCACGAAAGAGCCTTTCTGTAACTCCTCAGGAATGGAGTAGCGGATCTGCCGGGCGCCGGCCTCCCATGGCATCCGGAGGAAAAGGCAGAGCAGGACCAGCTCGCTGCGGTTGGGGCGATTCCTTTGAGCCATTGCTGCCAGGACAGGAATTCTCTCTTAAGTCCTCATTGGACACGTTGTGCTTATCAAGCGGTTTCTCTTTCTCTGTGTGGCTGCATGGAGTCTCTGCAGCCTGCACACCTTAAATTCCGGAATGAGTTTCACTGCTGCTTGGGAGCCCGTTTGTAGGAACTGCTGGGGCTTTGTGTATTTGGAGTCCTGAGAATCTGCTTTGAGTTCCGGCTGCGTTTCTTTCCTAGTAGGTGAACAGCGACGCTCAGAGTCCTAAGAAGTTACTGCATCCACTATATGTGCACTAGAAAGCAAACACTCCTCTTTGTTGGATGTTTTGTTTTACCTAACTTTTTTTTGGTTACTGCATCACATTCGTGAATCAATTACTATTTGTACTTTTCTAACTGGGTGGTGGAGTAAAATAGAATGAAGGTACTATAAAATACTAAATGATAATAGTTTAAAGATATTTTCACAACTCTCATTTTCTCAATCAACATGCCCACTTTAAAAGGTAAATAATGCTTATTTATTTTCCTATGAGTTTCTAATTATATTCAGAAAAGTCTGATAATTATATTTGATATTGCTATTTAAATGGTTCATTTGTTTGATATGCATTCACAGAGACTATATTAAATATACCTCATAAAATATTTCACTTTGAACCCTGATTAAGATTTAATTTAACTAAAATTATTTAGCTTGAAGATTGTGGTAAGAGATTTTCAAAATATTATTTTATTAAATAGTTTTATTGAGACTTAATGATTTTAAAAATGTACTTTTCATATAGCCATGTATTATAAGTTAATTTAAATGAATTGAGTAGAATAACCACAAACTAAAAGGAACATATAAAAGAGTTGAATATTAAGGAAAGAGAAATGTGTACTAGATTTCAAATGCCATTTTTAAAAGAACGAGTGAGATATAGTGATGTAAGTTTTTAATTTTGTTGTCATTAAATGGCCTGTTCTCCTCAAGGCATTGATGTCAATATAAATGATTTCTTCTCTTAGGCAGTGGATATAGAAACCCAAAGTAAAGTGGTGGGAACAGTCTTCAACTTTGTGTGCCCATCAACTCAGTAGCAGTTCTTTCCTCAAAGGTGAAAGTTTAGGGTTTTAAATCTTTCATAGAGGGAACTGGTTGTTCAGCAGGGAACACTTCAAATATTTTATCTTTTGTCTTCAAAGATTTTTATATCAAAGAACAAGAGACAGAGACTTTTGGAAGCAAAAGGCAATGGATTTCATCTACTGTCTTGAAAATTTCTTTAACTTGCAACACAGAGGAAAAGAAATTGGGAGAGAGTAAGATTTGAGCTCTAAGAAAAGGTAAGGGTCTTTTAAAATGTAGAAGAAAGCCAGAAGAAGAGAAAAATTGCCACTAGGCTATGACTATTAAACTTTAACATGAAAACCTGACAATATGAATAAAGTTTTGAATTCTCTTTGAAGAAATATACATACATCTATAACTTTGTATACAATTTCAGGGAGTTCACAGATCTGTTGACCCTATTCCCCCTTGGATAGCTACAGTTTGGAAAAAAAATATGACATGAAGATACCTCAGAGATTATTTGCAATAAATATATCCTGAAAGCATCACCTGTTTTGAAATATACTTACCTGAACATTTTAAAACTTAAAAATATGTAAATAATAAATGGACGATTCCTGTTAAATCTTAGCATATTTAGACAGGTTGTTTTAATTTATTTCATAAGAAGCCAGACCACTACCTATGATTTGCTAATCACAACTTGACAAGATACTTCCAGTTTGGTGGCATTGTTTCTGAATTATAGAACACAATGAACCAAATAATTCTTTTGAAAAATAAAATCAAATTTGAGAAGACAAGAAGCTTATTGGCTATGTCTTTTCCAAACATGATTCAAGATATGAAAATGAAGTATCAGGCCTGAAATATAAGAAACTACTAGAATACTGGAAATGTCACAAACGTTATAAACTCACCGGTGTTAGAGTCTCCTGATGTAAAGTCAAACCATTCTCACCATGAAGAGGAATTAAGACCCCAGAAGAATCACCACAAACTGAGTCTTCCGCGGAATGCAAGGGCTCACTACACTTTAGGAAATTAAACTCAGTCTTTCCTGTATGTGCAACACACAAATTGTAGGAATAAGGCAAAGTCCCCTCACTGTAGTTGGGAGGAATCCCGGATCCAGACTTGGAGCAGAGACCAGGCTGAAAGCAGCCCCAGGTGGCACGACTGGACGCGTGTCGCAGGCGCAGGGCGATGGCTAGAATTACCGCGAGGAGGAAGAGCACTGAGATCAAGGCCAGGGCCACCACCAGGTAAAACTGCAGCTCCGCCTGGGGATCAGAGGGTGCGGGGCGGTCGCTGAGGTCTGGCATCGCCTCCTGCAGGCTGTCGGCGAAGACCAGGTGCAGCGTGGCGGTGGCCGAGAGGGCCGGCTGCCCGCCGTCGCGCACCGAGACCAGCAGGCGCTGGCGGGCCGCGTCCCTGTCGCCCAAGGCGCGAACCGTGCGCACCTCGCCCGTGCGCAGCCCCAGGCTGAAGAGCCCGGGCTCGCTGGCCTGCAGCACGTGGTACGACAGCCAGGCGTTGTGGCCCGAGTCGGCGTCCACCGCCACCACCTTGGTGACCAGGTAGCCGGGCTGCGCGGCGCGCGGCACCGTGTCGAAGAGCGCCGAGCCGTCGGGCCCCAGCGCCGGGTACAGCACCCTGGGCGCGTTGTCGTTGCGGTCGCCCACCAACACGCGCAGGCTGACGTTGGCGCCGAGCGCGGGCGAGCCCTGGTCGCGCGCCTGCAGCGTGAGCTGGAAGGCGCGCAGCTGCTCGTGGTCGAAGGCGCGCTGCGCGAACAGCACGCCGCTCTGCGCGCTCAGCGACACGTAGGACGACAGCGCCTGCGGCCCCAGGTCGCTGGCCACGATGGAGTAGGAGACGCGGCCGTTGGGCCCCAAGTCGGGGTCGGAGGCGGACACTTGGGCTATAGAGGCGCCTGGTGGGTTGTTTTCCGCTACGTGCGCCACGTAGGAGGCCTGGTGGAAAACCGGTGCGTTGTCGTTGACGTCGCTGATCTGCAGGGCGATGGTTTTGCTGGAAGAGAGGGGCGGCTTGCCCCTGTCGGTGGCTGTGATGGTGACATTATATTCTGGGGTCTGCTCTCGGTCCAAGGGCTCAGTTGTAACTAGCTTGTAGTAATTATTATTAGAAGAAAGAATCTTAAATGGAGCATCTCTACTTAAACTACATGTGACTTCTCCATTTTCACCGGAATCCCGGTCCCGTGTTTTGAAGAGGGCAACAACCATTCCCACAGGGGAATTTTCCAAAATCTGATCAGAGAGAGAAGTGATGGTTATTTCTGGGCTGTTGTCGTTTTCATCTCGGATGTCTATGATTACTTTACACTGGGTAGAGAGACCGCCTCCGTCCTTGGCTTCCACTTCCATAGTGTATCTTTGTACATCTTCAAAATCTAAAAACTGATTATTCTTAATCACACCAGTTTTCTCATCCAATGAGAACACGTGCCTTGTGCTCTGGGCAGTGCCCCGGAAATAGTAGTTTATTTCTGCATTGACACCCTCGTCCTGGTCAGTGGCTGTCACCTGCAGTGCTGGAGTCCCCAGGGGCAGAGCTTCACTAAGGCTAATTCTATATTCGTCTTTGGTGAACACTGGCGCGTTATCATTGGTGTCCCTGACAAAGATTTCTATATGAGCCGTAGCACTTAGGGGCGGGTCCCCTCCATCCAAGGCAGTCAGTATCAAATGATGAGTCCTCTGCTCTTCTCGGTCTAGGGGTTTCATCAGGGATAACTCTGGGTATTTGCCACCATCGGAATGACCTTTAACCACCAGTGAGAAATAAGTGTTAGGATTTAGCTGATAATCTTTAATTGAGTTCATGTTTATATCGGGGTCAGTAGCAGGGTCAAGGGATATCCGTGTACCAGCGGATACAGATTCAAGAATTTCCAAATGTATTTCCTTTTTATCAAATGCAGGCGCGTGGTCATTAATATCCTCGATCACGACAATGATATGAAAAATATTTAAGGGATTTTCCACCACGGCCTCCAACTGCAGCTCACAGTTCCTTCTGGCCCTGCAGATCTGCTCACGGTCTATTCGATCCTCCACCAGCAAGTCCCCGCTCTCCACGTCTACCGCGAACCGCGGCTTCTCCGCACTAACTCGCAGTTTCCGAGCCGACGCGTCCTGGACGCTGAGCCCTAGGTCTTTGGCCAGGTTCCCCACCACCGAGCCCTTGGCCAGCTCCTCCGGGATCGCGTAGCGGATGGGCTCGCAGAGCGCGGGGCAGAACAAAGGCAGCAGGAAAGGAAAGAGTACTTGCCGCCGGCCGGCCGGGCGCCTCTGCGCGCAGCTCCCTCCCATTCCTCGCGGCAGTTCTCGCTCGGCCCCCGCCTCTCCAGTCCGAGAAGGGGCAGTGCACGGCGTCACTGGAAGGACATTCGGCCCCGGACAGGCGGAGCCCGCTGTCTCGCAGCCGGGAATCCGTGTGTGCCGGGCAAGATCTGCGCGTCTGGGAGCCTCAGCCTGTGAGCGGGTTTCCTTGTCTCTGTGCTGGTGGCTGCGCAGGAAACCCCAGGCTGGAGGCTGAGGGATCCCGGGCGTCAGCGCTCGCTCTGCACTGGCCGACAGCGGCGCCCAGAGGCTGCGTGTGGGACTGCAGCCTGGCGTTGCAGTCGAATCCAATTCACTCTCTTCAGAATGTATATAAAGTATTTACTGCTCTTCGAAGATGCATTTTACATAGTGGCCCAAAATTTTAGTTTTACCAAAGTCTTAGAGCGGAAACTTAAGTATTTATCGTTTTTAAAGAAATATATTAGGGACGATTTCAAACAACCAAACATAGGTAGTATGATATATTGAACCCAAGTATTTCCATCACCTGGCTTCAGTTGTTATTAATACAAAGCCGATCTTTGTTTAAAATATATTGCACTGTCCCTTAATTTTGAAGGAAACCTAAGACATCATATAATTTCAATTAGCACTCCTCTTTAAGATGAAATCTTAAGAGAAAGCATTTTATCGTTCAGCCTACTATGTTCTAAGACCAGTTACCAATACACAGTACATCTTAAATAATGAAAAGAAAGTAGAATTCAACATTTTTACACTCTGCCAAGTCATCCTTCCAGTTGTCTTTGTGGGTTTTTTTACTCTATAGAAATACATCTTTATTTTACTTATTTTATTCAAAATAAAAAATATATCCAATATTATTTTCTCATTTTTCCTATTACCTCTTAAAGTGTTCCTTTAATTAGTATTCTAATTTACAACCAGAATATCTTTCTGTCGTGTCTTTCTGCCTGTGTTGAACTTTCTGAAATTCAGCGCATCATATTATTGCTATAACTTTCTCGTCTTCTGATTGCTCCATCTCCTCTTTTAGCTCTTGTTATTCAAAGCAATGGCACATAGAGAAGAGACAGAGCAAGATCAGCTTCAGTACAGGGCTTTGGGTCATCCAGGGTGGTGATTTGCACACACTCCTCTTGAGACATAATGTGAGAGATTGTTTCCTCCCTGCTGTGAACAAATATACTAGTGGGGTTGGCCAGGTGCCATATGATGCACATGCTTAACCAGTACAAAAAAGTTCAGAACAAGGGAGAATCATCTTAAATCCTTGTGTTTTTTTAAAAAAAGATTTATTTTATTTATTTCTCCCACCCCCTCATTGTTTGCGTTTGCTGTGTCTGTTTGCTCAGTGCTGGTCTTCTCTTCATGGGAGGCACCAGGAACTGAACCTGAGACCTCCCATGTGGGAGGGCGATGTGACTAATTGCCTGAGCCGCCTCCACTCTTGTGCTGTTTTTAAAGACAAGTGACATTTGTGTGGTAGAGAACAGTAGCTACCCACCATGATACACAAGTCTTCATCAATATCTATGTTATTACATTTTCCAAATTAAAACCCATTTCAATATTTAAAAATACTACATACTAAAGGTTATACCCCAAGACAGGAATTTAAAATGACAGTTTTTTTTTCTGTTGCATGGTTAAAAATATGACCCTGAAGGACACATTACTTCTTCCCTACTAGCTTGAAGAATAAAGCATGTATAAGATAATTTAATATCTGTAGCTTGTAATGGATTTCCAGCCATGTTATACATTATTTTCTTATAAGCAAAACAATATAAATTCCAAAAATAATTACAAAGACAAATTAATTCTCTATTTCCATGGAAATGCCAGTAGTCATCAATGTATCTGTGGATCACTTATTTAGAATAGAATTTTGAATCAACTTCAAAGTTACTTTCAAATCATCTCCTGAGGTTTCATTTGTTATTTGACACTATACAGACTTGTATTTAAAATAAAATTGATTAATATATTATTCTTTTTCTTATTGCAAACACAAGAAAAATACCCTTAGAACCTCCCTGAAGTTTCAGAGAACATTTCCTTGACTCATCTCTCATATCCAGATTCATTTCCAGGATCAAAGTTTGGAGAGTTGAGCCAGAAAAAAAGCAGGCACTTGAAGTAGAATTTTCATTTCCCTTGTTTTGTCCTTCCACTGTTTCAGAAATCCTCCTGAGCATTGACACACAAGCTATAGGACAGAAGAGTGCCAAACGGTTCCCCATAATTTGCCGTTCAGCATTAGGAAATTAAAAACTTTCGAGAGTATGAGAATAACAGATGCTACAATTTTCACCCTTAAAAGAATAAAATCACACTTCACTATGTTTTGGAAATGGATGATAATTGAAGTTAGAATCTTCCTAAGAAAAGATCTTTAATCTTTATATGCAAGCAGCCTCTACAAATTTGAGATGATCTAAAAAACATCTCCTCAAAGAGGTGTTGTCCTGTCATAGAAACAGAAGGACAGGAGCAGTAAATCTAGGGTTTGAGTTGTTTCTCTAAGAAGAATGCATTTGCTCTATTATTAATTTACTTTTTCTAAACAAAACTATTTAGAAAAATAGCATCAACCATAGAGATGGCTTTTGGGGTAAGACTTTCACAATGTGGCCATTGGATATAACAGTGATCACTAAACTTCAGGGGTGGAAATTCAGCCCTAGGAATCAGTAGTGAACCACAGTTGTCAATCAAGTAATCCAATCTTAAAAAAGCTGTTATCAATGCTAGATAATGAGAGTAGCTGCAAGAGGAATGAATGTCATCGAGATTAGGCCAATTATTAGGAGAAAGTCAGGTAACCAATAAATGTCTCCTTTAGGTGTTAGTGCACGAAGTAGGCCCAATGAAAACTTAAGAGAGGGTGAGAAATACACTAAACTCAAGGTATCCCATTTTAAGTAGAGAAACTAAAAAGAAAACGAATTATAATAAAAAGGAAGGCATTAAAAAAACAGAACTCACTGGAACCAAAGGGGTGTCTTCTATAGGAAATCTTGATTCATCTGAAACACACAAAGGCTCGCTCTTCTCACAGCTCCCCTGGCTGATGAGCGTGTCCGCGTAGCTGGGCTGCGGGAAGATCACGTGGCTCGTCCGCGAGCCCGCGGTGAGGGACACCTCGTGGGAATAGGTCTGCAGGAAAGCCCGCACCCCGTCCACGCCCACGACGTGCGACGCGGGCATATTTGCTAATCCGCCGCCGGAAGCCTGCAGGATACGCGTCCGGTGCCAGCGCCGCATTCTGAGCGCCAGCAGCACGATGACAAAGGCGAGGAAGACACACGAGACCGCCGCTACGGCCACCACCAGGTAGAGCGTGAGATCGGACTCGTCGGGGTCGGCGGGGGTCTTGATGCTGCCCAGGTCGGCCAGCACGGCTGGGATGCTGTCGGCCACGGCCACGGTGAGCGTGACGGTGGCCGACAGGGGGGGCTGTCCGTGGTCCTGGACGGCCACCACCAGGCTCTGCTTGAGCGCGTCTCTGTCCAGCAGGGCCCGCGCCGTGCGCACCTCGCCCGTGTGCAGCCCCACGGCGAAGAGCCCCGGCTCGCTGGCCTTGAGCAGGCGGTAGGACAGCCAGGCGTTCTGTCCTGAGTCTCTGTCCACCGCCACCACCTTGGTGACCAGGTAGCCGGGCTCTGCGGAGCGGGGCGCCAGTTCTACACCGGTGGAGCCGTCGGTGGGGAGGACGGGATACAGGATCTCGGGTGCGTTGTCGTTCTGGTCCAGCACGAACAGGCTCAGCGACACGTTGCTGCTGAGCGGTGGGTCCCCGCTGTCAGTGGCAGTCACCTGCATCTGCAGATCACGAAACTGCTCATAGTCGAAGGATCGCAGAGCATACAGAACACCAGTGTCCGAGTTGATGGAAACATAGGAAGAGACAGGCAACTTCTGAAGGGTGTCCTCCACCAAAGAGTAAATAACCTGGGCGTTTTCGTTGCTATCAGGGTCCCTGGCAGTCACTGAGAAAATGGAGGTGCCCCTGGGGTTGTTCTCAGGGAGATAGACTGAGTAGGAGGCAAAAGAGAAGATGGGTGGATTGTCGTTGATGTCAGCCACATTTAGGGTGATGTGAATTTCTGTGGTCAGGGGCGGGGTTCCTCTGTCTGTAGCAGACACAGTGATGTTAAATTCACAGACTTCTTCTCTGTCAAGAACTCGAGCTGTCACCAATCTATAATAATCTTCGATTGAATTTTCTAATTGAAAAGGTAGATTGTCCTGGATGGAACAGTCAACCTGACCATTCCTCCCGGAGTCCCTGTCATGAGCATTGAAAAGGACGACCACTGTTCCCTGAGGGGCATCTTCCCTCACTGGGCTGAACAACGATGTAATGGTCACTTCGGGCCTATTGTCATTTACATCTTCCACCAATATCAGCACTTTGGTCCGCCCCTTTAATCCCCCACCATCTTCAGCCTGTATTTCCATTTCATAGAAAGCACACTCTTCATAATCTAGACTCCTTGCTGTTGATATTTCCCCCGTGTTTTCATTCAGCTGGAAAATTGCAAACTGTTTTTCATTAATTTTCCGGATCTTATATGCCACTTTTCCATGGGCTCCCTCATCCGGGTCGCTGGCTCTGACAGTAAGGAGCCGAGTGCCCGGGGGCACGTTCTCTAGGACCTTCGCTTGGTAAATCGGTTCGGCAAAAACCGGGGCATTGTCGTTCGTATCCAACACTGTCACGTGGACGCGCACTGCGCTGGAGCGAGGCGGGGCGCCGCCGTCGGAGGCGGTGAGCACCAGGTGGTGAGCAGCCTGCTCCTCGCGGTCCAGGGCGCGCTCCAGCACCAGCTCTGGGTTCACAGCGCCATCGTCTCCAGTTTGCACGACCAGGGAGAAGTGGTGATTGGGGCTGAGCTGGTAGCTCTGCAGGGAGTTCACACCCACATCCGGGTCAACAGCTTCTGGGAGCGGGTAACGCGTTCCAGGCGCAGCGATTTCGTTAATTTTTACTTCTAGATTTTCGGCCTCGAATTTGGGGGCGTTGTCGTTGATGTCCGTTATTTCTATTTCTATCGCATAAAGTGTCACTCTGTCTTCAACCAGGATTTTAAAGTTAACCAGGCATCGCGGGCTGTGAGCACAGAGCTCCTCCCGATCTACCTTGTGCGCGGTGATTAAATTGCCGCTTCGGGTGTTAAGATCAAAGAGCTGAGGTTTACCTCGGGAGATGATGCGGACTCCGCGTTCTGCCAGTTCCCGGAGTTCCAGCCCCAGGTCTTTGGAGACGTTGCCCACAATATAGCCTTCTTCTGTCTCCTCGGGCACTGAATAGCGGGCGTGAGCGGCCAGGGCCTCCCACAGCCTCCCCAGGAGAAAGCACAGCGCCACCAGCCTTCTGCGCTGAGGGCGATGCTTCGGAGCGGCCATCGGGCTCCCCTGCGGGATTCTCTCCCGCTCCTCACTGTGGATGCTTACTCCTTGGGGTCTCTTTGTCCTTCGCGCAATGTATGGTGATCTTTTTCCTCAGGAAAAAGCCTGAAGGAGCCAAGTTAATAGCCTGCGTTCCGCGGCAGCCCGGAAGCCGGTTTGTGGGTTCTGCGGGGCTTTGTCGCAGCTCTGAAAATCCGGATGGAGCGTTGGTTGAGTTTTTCTTAGAGTTGGTGAACAGCGGCGCTCAGAGTCCTAAGCCGTTACTACATCCACTGAGATATGCAATACTTGAGATTCCAGAAGGTTGAATTAAAAAACCCCACCTCTTTTAATTATGATTTCAATGATTTCGGAGATATCTGAGTGGTTCTTTCATTAATATTTCAAAAGCAAGGACCTTTTTTGGCATCTTAGGGGGAAATGAAAGGAATGTAATTTCCTTTTCCCTTAATACCAAGTTAACTTATTCTTCTAATTTACTTTTTCATTTTATGAGGGCCTCCCAGCAAAAGCCAGAAGATCTTCTAGACAAATTCTAAAAGAGCTGTAACACTTCTACTAATTTACTTTTAATGGAGCTAAAATTTTTTCTGTATGTCTTAAATATCTATTTTCAGGAGTAATTAAGATGTGTAATCCTCTATGAAAGTAAATTCTTATTTTTCTAAATTTTATACATATGTATTGATATATGTCTATTATGTAGTTATGTCTATATCCTAGATCAGTCACTTTAAAATTATTATCATAACTTACATTTGCTTTGAGTACAGAATTCCTAGAGAAGGATTTCCTTTAAAATTTTCTTTTATGAAAGGTTTAAATTTTCACATTTCTGATTGTTAAACTTTTCTGGTATTTAAAAAATTCTTTTAGTTTTCTCTTTATACAGAATATAGGCATTTAGAAGAGCCAATGAGTAAACAGTGAAAAGGTAGTTTTCATCTTACGCCTTCCATCAAGAGACTATGCAATTTGAAAGTAGTGTTAAACTTATTTAAGACATATATATTCAGGGTCATTTAAATGTATATAATAATTTGGAGAACAGAAAACAAAATATAGAACAAATGATTGCTACTAAAAAGAAAAATAAGTGCTATCATAAGAAATCTCTTTCAGCAGTCTGTAAAGAAGCCAGTAACTGAAGCAGTTCCTAAGGGAATCCAAGGGAAAGACTGATGTCATGCAATGGCAAACAAATGAGTAGTTTTTGTCTTGAAAATGGAAGAATGCAGGGTTTCCCTTCTGTCCTAGAGATACAAAGATGCTTAGAAAACCTCTAGTCACTTATTTTGGTGGCTCTAACTCATAAGGCAAATCCGGTGTCTTTCCCCCTTTCACCTTTAAAGATTATCTGTGAAGAGTGAAAGCAAGAAATTATAGAGGCAATAGCACTTTCTTTTCTTTTATCTTTTTTTTTTCTTCTGGTAACTATAAAGAGGAATAGGAAGTTTTGTACCCAGATAATTGAAAGGAGCTTAAACACAGATAAATTCTGAAGCTTCAGCATGGAAAGACAAAATATACAAAGATTCTGACCTTATGATGGGTTCATTGAGACCCCCCTCACACATAGATACACACACAGTATTGTCACACAATTTTAGGAGAGTGAAAGAGCCAGATGAGGAATAAACACCTGGGAACAGAATCTGCACAAGTGAATCAGTGATGGAAGCTACCTAATAGTAGTCCATAGAAGAATTTCTTTGGTTTAAAGGTTGAATTAAATGCTTGCCTACTGTAAATGAAATGCTTGCTTGGTTGTAATCCTATTTTAACTATATGTTAAAGAATGAGACAATCCATGGGTAAATTTCACTAGCTTTAAAAACGAGATTTTGAAAAATGTATCCAATCCTTTTGCTGTGAAGCTAAGAGCAGATGTCATTGTTTTGTGCATTATACTTGGTTTAGACACCCATAAGAGTAAGCTAGCTATTCCAAGTGTTCCCCTTGAAGACTGGAATGGCAGCTTTCAGACTGGCTGTAATTCCTCTAAGACAACTCATTAGAATGGAAATGTAATATATTTTCATATAAATATGGAAAATTGGGTGAATGATGAAAATGAGAGATTTAAATGAAACTCACCGGTGCTAGGGTCTCAGGATGGCAAGGCGACTCACTTGAACTATAGACTGGAAGTAAGGCCCCAGAAGAATCACCGCAAAGTAAACCTTCTCCTGAATGCAAGGGTTCACTATATTTTAGGATGTTAAACTCTGTCATTCCTGTTTGCGCAACACACAAATTGTAGGAATAAGGCAAAGTTCCCTCGCTGTAATTGGGAGGAATCCCGGATCCAGACTTAGAGCAAAGACCAGGCTGAAAGCAGCCCCAGGTGGCACGACTGGACGCGTGTCGCAGGCGCAGGGCGATGGCTAGAATTACCGCGAGGAGGAAGAGCACCGAGATCAAGGCCAAGGCCACCACCAGGTAAAATTGCAGCTCCGCCTGCGGGTCAGAGGGTGCGGGGCGGTCACTGAGGTCCGGCAGCGCTTCCTGCAGGCTGTCAGCGAAGACCAGGTGCAGCGTGGCGGTGGCCGAGAGGGCCGGCTGCCCGCCGTCGCGCACCGAGACCAGCAGGCGCTGGCGGGCCGCGTCCCTGTCGCCCAAGGCGCGAGCCGTGCGCACCTCGCCCGTGCGCAGCCCCAGGCTGAAGAGCCCGGGCTCGCTGGCCTGCAGCACGTGGTACGACAGCCAGGCGTTGTGGCCCGAGTCGGCGTCCACCGCCACCACCTTGGTGACCAGGTAGCCGGGCTGCGCGGCGCGCGGCACCGTGTCGAAGAGCGCCGAGCCGTCGGGCCCCAGCGCCGGGTACAGCACCCTGGGCGCGTTGTCGTTGCGGTCGCCCACCAACACGCGCAGGCTGACGTTGGCGCCGAGCGCGGGCGAGCCCTGGTCGCGCGCCTGCAGCGTGAGCTGGAAGGCGCGCAGCTGCTCGTGGTCGAAGGCGCGCTGCGCGAACAGCACGCCGCTCTGCGCGCTCAGCGACACGTAGGACGACAGCGCCTGCGGCCCCAGGTCGCTGGCCACGATGGAGTAGGAGACGCGGCCGTTGGGCCCCAGATCGGGGTCGGAGGCGCTGACTTGGGCTATAGAGGCGCCTGGAGGGTTGTTTTCCGCCACGTGCGCCACGTAGGAGGCCTGGTGGAAAACCGGTGCGTTGTCGTTGACGTCGCTGATTTGCAGGGCGATAGTTTTGCGGGAAGAGAGGGGCGGCTTGCCCCTGTCGGTGGCCATGATGGTGACATTGTATTCTGGGGTCTGCTCTCGGTCCAGAGCTCCGTCTGTCACCAACTTGTAGGAATTTTTGGACGACGGGATTATTTTAAAAGGGACTTTACCCTCTAATCGGCAATTAACCTCTCCATTTTCCCCGGAATCTTGGTCATGTATTTTGATTAAAGCAATCAGTGTTCCTGGCATGACATTTTCCAGAATAATTTCGAGTAGAGAATGGAAAGTAACTTCTGGGCTGTTGTCATTTTCATCTTGAATGTTAATTTCAACTGTACACTGTGCAACCATTCCTCCACCATCTCTCCCTTCCACCACTATGGAATATTTTTTTATTTCCTCAAAATCCAGTGTCCTTAGAGTTGTAATCTCCCCACTCTTTGAATCCAGATTGAAAACTTGCCCAGTTCTGTGGAAAGAATAAGTGATTTCCGAATTGGCCCCTTCGTCCTGGTCGGTGGCTGACACCTGCAGCACAGGGGTACCTGGGGGCACATTTTCCCGAAGGCTGACTCTGTACACATCCTGGTTGAATACGGGGGGGTTATCGTTGGCGTCAGTGACCTGGATCCGGAGCTCCGTGGTGCCACTTAGGGGTGGATCTCCTCCGTCCACGGCAGTCAGGACTAAACGATGGTAACTCTGTTGTTCCCGGTCTAAGGGTTTCTCCAATGCCAGTTCCGGGTATTTACTGCCATCTTGTTTCTCCTTGTTTACCAATGAGAAACTAGGGCTAAGAGACAGTTTATAGACCTGTAGCGAGTTCAAGCCAATATCTGCATCTTCAGCTACTTCTAATATAAATCGCGTACCTGGCTGTGCAGACTCAATAATTTGCAGTTCAAAGGAATCCTGCGTGAATTTTGGCGTGTGGTCATTAATATCCTCGATCTCCACATTGACGTGATAAAAGTCCAGTGGATTTTCAGCGACAGCCTCAAATTCCAGAGCACAGGCTGGCTTCTTCCCGCATATCTGCTCCCTGTCCAGCCTGCTGCTCACAAGCAACTCCCCGCTCTCGGCGCTCACAGTGAAGTAAGGCTTCTCCGAACTGACTCGCAGCTTTCGAGTCGGTAAGTCGTGGACACCGAGCCCCAGGTCCTTGGCGAGGTTCCCCACCACCGAGCCCTTGGGCATCTCCTCGGGAATCCTGTAGCGGATCTGCTCCGAGAGCGCCAGGCAGAACAAAGACAGCAGGAAGGGAAAGAGCACCGGCCGCCTCTCTGCCCGGAGCCTTTCCCCAGCGCCGCTCCCCATCCCTCCTCTTCCCCTCAGTTTGCTCACCAGACTGGAGACTCTGGATTGTAGATGTCCGGAGCTCGAATGGGTTTTATAGTAGCAGTGTGTGTGTGTGTGTGTGTGTGGGGGGGGGGGGGGATGGATTCTCCTTTTCCAGAGGAGGAAGCGGTGTAAACGCTCGCACTGCCTTGGAAAGAACGCCGCGACTGCGCAGGAACATCGCCAGCATCAAGCTCGCCACTTGGGCCAACAGCGGCGCCCAGAGTCCGCACTCGGAAACTGCAGCCTCTGCTGCTTCTGTTCAACTAGCTACAATAATTTAAATTCTGTGCTTAACTGAACAAGCCATATTTTTGTGTTCATATATTTAAACGTTTCTTTAAGTTACCTTTTTCTCCCGTTTTCAAATTCTTAGAAATATCAAGTTGAGTTTTTATACAAACATATATACATTTCACCATTTTACAAACATGAACTCTTACTTTGTAGACAGCTAAGTAACTGTCTTTGTCAGTGGTTCTACAGCAATGAGTAAAACAGTTTTTGCACTCAGAGACTTCAGAATCTACTGATTTCACAAATTCATTTTATTAGCTATGATATGTGAAAATACTTTTAAAAATACTTCTTTCATCAAATTTTATGCTCCAAAACATTTCTAGGTAATTAATGCTGTTTTATATCACATAATAGGGAACTACAATAATGGTGAAAGGTATTTTGTAAGAGTGTGCAATTTTGCACCAATCCCCAAATATCTCCTCTTTAGGACAATATAAATACACTAAAAATTAACTTCTTTTTACTCTTCTGATTACCTCAAGAAGTGTTCATTCAAGAAAACTGTCTCTACGATGTAGCCAATATATGACTTATGCTACCAACTCCCTGTTCTTCATATCTTGAAATTATTTGGCTTATTCCATACTCTTCATAGTACATAGAATATTGTTGAAATGAATTGGGAAATGCTTATCTATTCTACCATACAAAGTTACAAAGGGATATTCCAGTAGAATGTATAACTCCCCAACCTATAAGCCCATATTATACTCAGGTAATGACTTTGAAATGGGCATAACGGAACTCATGCTATGTTTATTTGCATAAATTTCCTGAATATAGTGGCATTTGGTCTAATTCTTTTGATTCCATCTTTTAACTAAAAATTAGTGGACATTTTAAGGTAGAGTAAATATTTTCTTTTTAGAGGAAATTTCCACATATCTTTAAAAATTTCAAAGTGTCAATATTATAGTTGTCTTCTCAAATGACTGTGCACTTGACCACTACAGAAATTATAATGTTAACTCCTGACCAACTGCAGTCATCCATAGGTAAAATAGAACAAAACCCTGCAATTCTTGGGAAATGTCCTTTTTATCAATAATACAAGATCTATCATGTCTTTCATTCCCACCTGATGACAATCAAATCAGGATATTAGCTTTATTCAGGTGCTACACAGAGGAATGCAGAAAACCTGAAGTCCAAACTGAATCATTTTTACTGAATTGATCAGTTTGTTTAGAATTCATGTACATGAAACTTTTGTTCTAAAAACCAATATTCTCAAGCTCTCTCTTCAGACGCATTTTATGTGATGCAGAAGCCAACTCATCAACTCTATTGAAACATGTTCTGTGTTGTACAAAAGTCATTTCCAACAGTTTGAAATAACATTATAATTCAGTACATTTTGATTCAGACTTTGGGGGTGGTTAATGGCTATTCAAAACTTTAGATTCCATATCCACATTAGTAACAGGCCTGGATGACTGCTGACACATCCAGTTAGGGACCAGTCTCACCTCCTACCAGGATACACCCTTTAAAGCCTATTAATGTTTTGAAGTATTGTAAGAAGTAGTAAAGTTTAAAGGTTATTGATGAAGTAGAACAACTCAGAGTGGTCTAAATGGAATAAATCTTCAACAGCCTAGTTGTAAACCCTAAATAAAACCGTAAAAATTCTGAGACGTATTTTGTTTTCGAATCTATTACAAGAATTGAGATGTCTCAATATTTCCCTTTCTGTTCTAATTTAGGAGATCTAAGGGATATATATGTATACATGACAGCAGTACAAGAGCAAACATGGTTTGTGACTGGGTGACTACATCTTAAGTGAATGAGTAATATAAAGAGTAAAACAGTGGAAGTTTTAAAAGGTTGAGAGCCCATATTTAAACAATCTTGTTAAAGATTTTCTAAAGCAAGTGGAAAAATAACCTATGTAGATTAGAATTCAATTGTGAAGTATCACCACTAAAATAAATCCAAGACTGTTACATAACTTTAGAAATGTCCAATTCTATTTTTACAATATTTGCTTCAGAACACAAATTAAATTTGTACCAAATATGATTAATCTGGACAACAAAAATACACAAACTACTGAACTCACCTGAACATACGGGGCTTCATCCTTAGATTCATGGAAATCTATGGATGCTAACAAAGGCTCGCTCTTCTCACAGCTCCCCTGGCTGATGAGCGTGTCCGCGTAGTTGGGCTGCGGGAAGATCACGTGGCTCGTCCGCGAGTCCGCGGTGAGGGACACCTCGTGGGAATAGGTCTGCAGGAAAGCCCGCACCCCGTCCACGCCCACGACGTGCGACGCGGGCACGCTCGCCAACCCGCCTCCCGCAGCCTGGAGCAGGCGCGACTTGTGCCAGCGCCGCATTCTGAGCGCCAGCAGCACGATGACGAAGGCGAGGAAGACACAGGAGACCGCCGCTACGGCCACCACCAGGTAGAGCGTGAGATCGGACTCGTCGGGGTCGGCGGGGGTCTTGAAGCTGCCCAGGTCGGCCAGCACGTCTGGGATGCTGTCGGCCACGGCCACGGTGAGCGTGACGGTGGCCGACAGGGGGGGATGTCCGTGGTCCTGGACGGCCACCACGAGGCTCTGCTTGAGCGCGTCTCTGTCCAGCAGGGCCCGCGCCGTGCGCACCTCGCCCGTGTGCAGCCCCACGGCGAAGAGCCCCGGCTCGCTGGCCTTGAGCAGGCGGTAGGACAGCCAGGCGTTCTGTCCTGAGTCTCTGTCCACCGCCACCACCTTGGTGACCAGGTAGCCAGGCTCTGCGGAGCGGGGCGCCAGCTCCACGCCTGTAGAGCCGTCGGAGGGGAGGGTGGGATACAGGATCTCAGGAGCGTTGTCATTCTGGTCCAGCACGAACAGACTCAGCGACACGTTGCTGCTGAGCGGTGGGTCCCCGCTGTCACTAGCAGTTACTGATAGCTGCAAGTTTCGAATCTGTTCATAGTCGAAGGAGCACAGGGCATATAGGACTCCGGTGTCCGGATTGATGGAAATGTAGGAGAGAGGCATGCCCGGGTGGGGGTCTTCAGTCAGTGCATAAGTGATGCGGGCATTGTCCTGGCTGTCAGGGTCGTTTGCAGTCACAGAGAAGATGGAGGAGCCTCTGGGGTTGTTTTCTGTGATGAAGGCAGAGTAGGAAGCCTGAGGGAAAGCAGGAGCGTTGTCATTTGTGTCTGCCACGTGCAGGGTGATGTGAGTTTCAGTAGACAGAGGTGGGTCTCCTAGGTCTGAGGCCACCACCGTGACATTGTACATAGAGACTTCTTCTCGGTCCAAATATTTCCATGTCTCTAATCTGTAATAATTATCTATTGACTTTTCTAACTTAAAAGGCAAATCATCAGGTGTGTAACAGACAACTTGACCATTCTTTCCAGAGTCTCGGTCATGCACACTCAAGAAGGCAATCACTGCCCCCGGAAGAGAATTTTCCAAGACTGGGCTAAATAAAGATGTAATGATCACTTCAGGCCTATTGTCATTTACATCTTCCACCGAAATAATCACTTTGGTCCTCCCCAGAAGTGCCCCCACATCTTCTGCCTGAATTTCCATTTCATAGAAAGCACACTCTTCATAATCTAGACTCCTTGCTGTTGATATTTCCCCCGTGTTTTCATTAAGTTGAAACAACGGAGATTGTTTTTCGTTAACTTTCCCGAATTTATATGCCACTTTTCCATGGGCTCCCTCATCCGGGTCGCTGGCTCTGACAGTAAGGAGCCGAGTGCCCGGGGGCACGTTCTCTAGGACCTTCGCTTGGTAAATCGGTTCGGCAAAAACCGGGGCATTGTCGTTCGTATCCAACACTGTCACGTGGACGCGCACTGCGCTGGAGCGAGGCGGGGCGCCGCCGTCGGAGGCGGTGAGCACCAGGTGGTGAGCAGCCTGCTCCTCGCGGTCCAGGGCGCGCTCCAGCACCAGCTCTGGGTTCACAGCGCCATCGTCTCCAGTTTGCACGACCAGGGAGAAGTGGTGATTGGGGCTGAGCTGGTAGCTCTGCAGGGAGTTCACACCCACATCCGGGTCAACAGCTTCTGGGAGCGGGTAACGCGTTCCAGGCGCAGCGATTTCGTTAATTTTTATTTCTAGATTTTCGGCCTCGAATTTGGGGGCGTTGTCGTTGATGTCCGTTATTTCTATTTCTATCCCCCAAAGTTTTCCTCTATCCTCAACCAAGATGTTAATGTTTACAAGACACCGTGCCCTCCGTGCGCAGAGCTCCTCCCGGTCTATCCGTCCCGCGGTGACCAAGCCGCCGCTTCTCTGGTTGAGAGCAAAGAGCTGGGTCCTACCTCTGGAGACGATGCGGACTCCGTGCTCTACCAGCTCTTGGGCAGTCAGCCCCAGGTCCTTGGAGATGTTGCCCACGAAGGAGCCTTTGCCTGTCTCTTCTGGGACCGAGTAGCGGAACTGCCCGGTCGCTGTCTCCCACAGCGTCCCCAGGAAAAGGAACAGCAGGACCAGCTCGCTGCGATTCTTTGGAGCGGCCATTACTCCTTCGCTACGCAACGCTCTCCGAATCGTCACTGGCATACTGTGACTTGCTGTCTTTTTGGCGAAGCTACAGAGATCACAATCTTACAGAAAGCCTAAGTAGCACCAATTTAGGGTCTGAGAATCGCTGCAATCCAGGAGTCTGTGGGATCTGCCGGTCTTGGTGAGTTGGGAGTCCGGGGTATCCGGTTTGTGCTTGCGTTGCATTTCTCTCCAAGCAGGTGAACAGCGGCGCTTAGAGCCCTAAGTAGTTACTGCATCCCCTTAAGATATCTAATGTATACGCTGTATTACTGGGGGAAAAATAGTACTTGCTTTTATTATTTTATTTTTAATTTATTTGAGGTATCCCTGAACTAATATTTCCAAAACAACTGCGAAGGAATATGGGATGAAATCGGGTGAAAGTTTTAAATGATTAGATTTATGGGTTAGTACCATATTAAATTATTTATATTCCTGAAAGATATTGCTCCATTGTTGCCCACGCAGAAGCCTTTGCCCATCTCTTCTGGGACCGAGTAGCGGAAATGCCTGGTCCCTGTTATAAATTATGATGGCTTTTCCATTGTCCCCTAAACTTTATTGTGAATGTCTTCAATATCTATCAAATAAGTAAGCATTCCAATTATCACTGGAAATTAATTCCTATTGAGACTGCAATAGATCTACTAGAAATGATTGGCACAGAAGTTGTTTTATGTGGCTTGAACAAAATCAATTATATAAAAAGCTTTCTGAAGAATTGTTGATTTAAAATTTTTTGAAAATATTTTATCTGCTCAATGATGATTAGTATTTTCAAATAATTTTAAGAGAATAAAATCTCACAATTCAAGTTTCATTGGGATTATATTGTTTTGCTATTTTATTTAAACTGCCTATTTGAATAGAAAATATTTTAAAAGGTATAAATGAATATATAGTGAAAAGTTAATCTTTATCCCATTCCTTTCACTAACAAAAGATGATGAAATTTTAGAGCGGACTTTAATTCAAGTTACACATATATTCTAAACTTACTTACCTTAATTAGTATTTTGATCAACAGAATCAGAAAAAAATAAGGAGCACATAATTATCACTAAGAAGTCAAACAATAAGTACCACCAGAAAAACATCCCTTTCCTTTAGCAGTTTTAAATAAGTAATTAACTGAAACAATTGCCAAGGGATACCTAGAAAAAGGCTGATACAATGTACCATCACCAATGTATGCACATCAAACGGGCAGGTTTTATCTAAAAATGTGACAAACTCAGGACTCTTTCTCTCCTAGAGATGATAGAATGATCAGAAGATCTTTAGACACACTTGTTTAGGGCTGTAAGACAGCTCAAAATTAGGTGTGAGGACAGCAACAGAGGCAGAGCATTGTCTCTGCTTTGATGGAGAAGCCCTATTGAGCAAGTATCAATTCAGATGAATCCTGGAAAACACTTACCTTGCCAATAAAGAGAAAATGCTTTTTTTCTTCTAATAAGCATAATGATCTTCTGCTATGTAAAATGTCTGCATGCATGTGTGCATAGCATATAACTACAAGGATAGAGAAATGAATTTAAGATACCTTATTTTAGGAACCTTTGAAATTAAAAAGTAAATATAAGAAACCTAAATATGAGACATAAGCAAACAGAATTGTATGGAAACCGTACCAGTTAAACCAATGAAGAAAAATACATAATTTTAACTTAAATTATTTTACTGGATTTATTTAAATGACTGCCAACTTTAATATCTATGGTAAGTTTAAGCATAAAAATATTAATTATATATTATAAGGAAGAAATATATGGGAAAATCTCATTAGGTTTGAGGATAGAGCAGGAAACATTGTCTAATGCTTTTGATATGTAGCTAAAACTGCATATTGCTTTGTAAATATAATAAGACATTCTCTATAAGCCACGTAATTGCTCCTACCTCACCCCACCCTTGACAGCTTTTTCTAGCTATAACTTTCTTAATAAAAACCACTACGTGTAAATATGGAGAATTGGGTAGAGAAGGTAAAGTAGGTCATGCGTTAAGGAGACTCACCGGATGGGAGGTCGACTCACTGGAATTAAAAGGTGGAAATAAAGGCCCAGATGAACCATCGCAAAGTATGTCTTTTCCTGAACTCAGCTGTTCACTAGATTTCAGAAAATTAAACTCTGTCATTCCCGTTTGCGTGACGCACAGATTGTAGGAATAAGGTAAAGTCCCCTCGCTGTAGCTGGGGGGAACCGCGGATGGAGACTTAGAGCAGAGATCAGGATGAAAGCAGCCCCAGGTGGCGGCGCTCGAGGAGCGTCGCAGGCGCAGGGCGATGGCCAGAGTCACCGCGAGGAGGAAGAGCACTGAGATCAAGGCCAAGGCCACCACCAGGTAAAACTGCAGCTCCGCCTGCGGGTCAGAGGGTGCGGGGCGGTCACTGAGGTCCGGCAGCGCCTCCTGCAGGCTGTCGGCGAAGACCAGGTGCAGCGTGGCGGTGGCCGAGAGGGCCGGCTGCCCGCCGTCGCGCACCGAGACCAGCAGGCGCTGGCGGGCCGCGTCCCTGTCGCCCAAGGCGCGAGCCGTGCGCACCTCGCCCGTGCGCAGCCCCAGGCTGAAGAGCCCGGGCTCGCTGGCCTGCAGCACGTGGTACGACAGCCAGGCGTTGTGGCCCGAGTCGGCGTCCACCGCCACCACCTTGGTGACCAGGTAGCCGGGCTGCGCGGCGCGCGGCACCGTGTCGAAGAGCGCCGAGCCGTCGGGCCCCAGCGCCGGGTACAGCACCCTGGGCGCGTTGTCGTTGCGGTCGCCCACCAACACGCGCAGGCTGACGTTGGCGCCGAGCGCGGGCGAGCCCTGGTCGCGCGCCTGCAGCGTGAGCTGGAAGGCGCGCAGCTGCTCGTGGTCGAAGGTGCGCTGCGCGAACAGCACGCCGCTCTGCGCGCTCAGCGACACGTAGGACGACAGCGCCTGCGGCCCCAGGTCGCTGGCCACGATGGAGTAGGAGACGCGGCCGTTGGGTCCCAAGTCCGGATCTAAGGCGCTGACTTGCGCGATGGAGGCGCCAGGTGGGTTGTTCTCGGCCACGTGGACCGCGTAGGAGGCCTGGTGGAAAACCGGAGCGTTGTCATTGACGTCGCCGATGTGGAGGGTGACACTTTTGCTGGAGGAGAGGGGAGGCCTGCCCCTGTCGGTAGCCGTAATGGTGATGTTATACTCCGGGATCTGCTCGCGGTCTAGCACCCCATCTGTCACTAATTTATACGTGTTACTTGAAGAACTAAGTATTCTAAATGGAACATCTCCTTCTAATTTACAAGAAACTTCTCCGTTTTCTCCGGAATCCTTGTCACGGATTTTGAGCAAAGCAATATGCGTTCCCAGCGCGGTGTTTTCCATTATTGGGTCGGGTAGAGATTGGACTATTATTTCGGGGGCATTGTCGTTTTCATCTAGGACTTCTATCTCCACCGTACATTGAGCAATCATCCCTCCACCATCCCTTGCTTCCAAAATTATCGTATATTCTTTGGCTTCTTCATAATCTAACATATTTCGCATAGTAATTACCCCTGTATTTGAATCTAGATCAAAGTGAGTGATCTGCTCTGCTTCGCTGAAAGAGAAGGTGATCTTCCCATTGACACCTTCATCCTGGTCCGTGGCCATGACCTGAAGCACAGTGGTACCTGAGAACACATTTTCTGGAACGCTCACTCTGTATATGTCCTGACTGAACACTGGGGCATTATCATTGGCGTCAGTCACTAGGACGTCTATCTGTGCAGTGCTACTTAGGGGTGGATTCCCGCAGTCTAAGGCAGTCAAGGTCAAGTGATAGGATTTTTGCTCTTCTCGGTCCAAAGACATCTTCAGTACCAGCTCAGGATATTTACTGCCATCTAATTTCTCCTTATTCACAAGTAAAAAATGATCATTGGGGCTGAGCTGGTAGCTCTGGAAAGAGTTGGTACCAATATCTGCATCATGGGCAGATCCTAAGATAAATCGTGCCCCGGGCTTTGTGGATTCAATAATTTGCAGTTCAAAGGAATCCTGCGTGAATTTTGGCGTGTGGTCATTAATATCCTCGATCTCCACATTGACGTGATAAAAGTCCAGTGGATTTTCAGCGACAGCCTCAAATTCCAGAGCACAGGCTGGCTTCTTCCCGCATATCTGCTCCCTGTCCAGCCTGCTGCTCACAAGCAACTCCCCGCTCTCGGCGCTCACAGTGAAGTAAGGCTTCTCCGAACTGACTCGCAGCTTTCGAGTCGGTAAGTCGTGGACACCGAGCCCCAGGTCCTTGGCGAGGTTCCCCACCACCGAGCCCTTGGGCATCTCCTCGGGAATCCTGTAGCGGATCTGCTCCGAGAGCGCCAGGCAGAACAAAGACAGCAGGAAGGGAAAGAGCACCGGCCGCCTCTCTGCCCGGAGCCTTTCCCCAGCGCCGCTCCCCATCCCTCCTCTTCCCCTCAGTTTGCTCACCAGACTGGAGACTCTGGATTGTAGATGTCCGGAGCTCGAATGGGTTTTATAGTAGCAGTGTGTGTGTGTGTATGTGTGTGTGTGTGTGTGTGTGGGGGGGGGGGGGATGGATTCTCCTTTTCCAGAGGAGGAAGCGGTGTAAACGCTCGCACTGCCTTGGAAAGAACGCCGCGACTGCGCAGGAACATCGCCAGCGTCAAGCTCGCCACTTGGGCCAACAGCGGCGCCCAGAGTCCGCACTCGGAAACTGCAGCCTCTGCTGCTTCAAAATTTAAATTGTGGTTCTAACTGAATAGTCCACGTTCATAGTATAAGTATTTAAAAATTTTAATGTCTCTATCATAACTTTCCAGGTTTTCAGGGAAATTATGCAAATCTCTATATGTCAACACAGTCATTTTCCCATCTTCAATATATGCAGAAGTGACTATAACCCAGATGTGCCCTAAACTATTTTAGAATCGAGTGATTTTGAATACTTATTCATTAGCAATATATTGGATGAATTTTATCCTTTCTTTATTACCTACTAAGATATCTCCAGGCTGACTCATTTCAATTTTTCAGAGGATCAGTAATGAAATTTATGCCATTAAAAGGTTCAATTTCATACTTAGCTCCAAACACATTTCTTCTTCCCGCATAGTTTCAGTCATCTCTTTATAGTAACATTATCTGATTCTCGAGTCCACCATCTCAGTTAATAGTTAATGAAACGATGTGGCCTTTTCAGCAGACCCACTGTATAATTAGTTGACTATTTCAAGTATGTAGCATCAATCTTCGACATTACCAAGGAAATAATATTTGCCTTGCCATGCAAAGTACCAAGTTGTGGTCTATTGCCTTGAGGCACGGGCTCCTATCCCGGCACCTATTAGATACCATCACTACCTCTGAGTGGAGAAAACAAGTCCACAGAAAGTTTACTTGCAATAACTTACCAAGTTTAGTCATTTCTCCTCTTTGTTTAAATTATTTGAAAACATCTAATTAATTTTGGCTTCAGGATTTTCTTTTTTCAAAATACTTGATGACCATATATCTGCCAGAGGACCTTTCCTCACAAAGTGTCAGTAACATCATTTTCTACACAAATGATCTTAACACCTGAACACTACAGAGTATAGGGAATACATTCCCACCGATTGCACAGTTCTTTATATGCAAAATACCACCAAACACAACACTATGCTAAAAAATGTCCTTTTGATTAATACTAAAAAGGCCCCAGGAATAAAGATGACCTTGTCCTCTACCCTTTCCAGGTGATAATTGATATATCGAGTTTTCCTGAAATACCACATAAAGGAATAGGAAGTAGTTAACCCCAGATTGAGTTATTTCTCACTGAACCTTCAGCAGACCCCAAAAATAAAATTGACCACTAGTCTAGGACTTGAATATGTGAGATATCTGCATTCCCAATCTCCCACCTGAGGAGCCCACAGACACACGTCACAAGACTGTGACATTAAAACAACAATTGGAATTCTGTGTTAAAAAGTGCAAATGCCTTTTTCACATATGCTTTGACAACATTTGAAACGACAGTTTGAGATATTTTTGCCAATGGTCTTTTTTGATGGCATTAGACTCCATGTCTGTCATTGATAGAGATAGACCATAGTGAAGTCCCCCGTTTCATTCTTTAGGTCTCAATTAAAGCTTCCACTCAGAGCTCCAACTTTACTAGATAATTATGCTTTATAATAGGCCAGGAAGTGGTCAGTTTTTTCAGGGGCACCAAGCTGAGGAACATGGAGGCAAGAGCAGCACCAAGAAAATAACTTCAGATCTGAATCCTGCAGAGAATCCCGAAAGAGAAGGCTGAGGTGTGTTGCACTCTTGCCAAACCAGTGCATATGAGACTAAACAATTTATCATTCATTCTCATTCATGAAATATATAGGTTTAGGTTAGAAACCAAGTGGAAAATAGCCGAAAGCTTAAAAAATATAATAGTCACTTATTCCCAATCGTGTCCATAGTCTTTTTCTAAACAAATTATACCAAAACCTATATCAATATGTGTTCCATTTTAAAGTATCGCCAGGAAAACAAGTCATTGCATTTGCTTTACTGCTCAACCCCATCTTCAAAGCACTTGCCTCATAAAACAATAAATATCACACAAACTATTATTCCACTTGGAAATAAAAATAAAAGAACTGAACTCACCTGAATACTGTTTTTTTCCCCCTTATTTTCATTAAAATCTATGGATGCTAACAAAGGCTCGCTCTTCTCACAGCTCCCCTGGCTGATGAGCGTGTCCGCGTAGTTGGGCTGCGGGAAGATCACGTGGCTCGTCCGCGAGCCCGCGGTGAGGGACACCTCGTGGGAATAGGTCTGCAGGAAAGCCCGCACCCCGTCCACGCCCACGACGTGCGACGCGGGCACGCTCGCCAACCCGCCTCCCGCAGCCTGGAGCAGGCGCGACTTGTGCCAGCGCCGCATTCTGAGCGCCAGCAGCACGATGACGAAGGCGAGGAAGACACAGGAGACCACCGCTACGGCCACCACCAGGTAGAGCGTGAGATCGGACTCGTCGGGGTCGGCGGGGGTCTTGAAGCTGCCCAGGTCGGCCAGCACGGCTGGGATGCTGTCGGCCACGGCCACGGTGAGCGTGACGGTGGCCGACAGGGGGGGCTGTCCGTGGTCCTGGACGGCCACCACCAGGCTCTGCTTGAGCGCGTCTCTGTCCAGCAGGGCCCGCGCCGTGCGCACCTCGCCCGTGTGCAGCCCCACGGCGAAGAGCCCCGGCTCGCTGGCCTTGAGCAGGCGGTAGGACAGCCAGGCGTTCTGTCCTGAGTCTCTGTCCACCGCCACCACCTTGGTGACCAGGTAGCCGGGCTCTGCGGAGCGGGGTGCCAGCTCCACCCCCGTAGAGCCGTCGGTGGGGAGGGCGGGGTACAGGATCTCCGGAGCGTTGTCGTTCTGGTCCAACAAGAACAGACTCAGCGACGCGTTGCTGCTGAGTGGCGGGTCCCCACTGTCTCGTGCGGTCACCCACAGCTGCAGGTCTCGGAACTGCTCGTAGTCGAAGGACCGCAGTGCGTACAGGACTCCAGTGTCTGAATTGATGGAGATGTAGGAGGACAGGGGTGCCTCCTGGACCGTATCCTCAGCCAGGAAGTAAGCAATCCGGGCATTCTCTTCACTGTCGGGGTCGTGTGCAGTCACCGAGAAGATGGAGGCACCTCTGGGGTTGTTCTCAGGAAGGTAGACCAAGTAGGACGCCTGGTGGAAGGCTGGTGGGTTGTCATTGATGTCTGCCACCTGAATGGAGATGTGCGTTTCTGAGGACAGGGGAGGGGTTCCACCATCTGTGGCTTTTACCGTGATGTTGTACACGGAGAGTTTTTCCCTGTCCAGGTTTTTCTCTGTCACCAATCTATAATAATGTTCTAGTGATCTTTCTAATTTAAAAGGCAGATTGTCTGGAATGGTGCAGGTCACTTCGCCATTCTTTCCAGAATCTCGGTCTTGTAGGTAGAAAAGAGCAATTACTGTCCCAGAAGGTGCATCTTCAGGAATTAAGCTGCTTACTGACGTTACAGTGACTTCTGGAGCATTGTCATTCACATCTAAAATAGTGATCAGTACTTTTGACCTTGCCAGACTACCAGGACCATCCTGCGCCTGAACTTCCATTTCATAGAACCCGGATTCTTCATAATCAAGGGCTTCTAAAGTTGATAACTCACCTGTCAGGGAGTTCAGTTGGAAGAGATGTAAACATTTTTTAGTAATTTTCCAAAAAGAATATGTCACTTCCCCATTGATTCCCTCATCCAGGTCGATGGCATTCACTGTGAGCAGTCTTGTGCCCACTGGAACGTTCTCCGGGACAGTCACTTGGTACTGGGGCAGAGCAAAGACTGGCGCATGGTCATTTATATCCACCACTGTGACTTGGATGCTCACAGTCCCGGATCGGAGTGGGTCGCCTCCATCAGAGGCTGTGAGGAGGAGGTGGTGAACCGCCTCCTCCTCCCGGTCCAGCACGCGCTCCAGCACCAGCTCGGGGTACTTGGTTCCATCATCTCCAGTCTGCATAATCAGGGAGAAATGATGGTTGGGGCTCAAGTGGTAGCTCTGGAGGGAGTTCGTGCCCACATCTGGGTCCACAGCCTCGTTTAATGGAAATCGCACCCCAGGAGCTGAATTCTCCATTATTTTTACATTTATTTCTTCCGTCAAGAATTTAGGAGCGTTATCATTAATATCCATTATTTCCACTTCTATAGGGAAAAGGCTCATTTTATCTTCCATCAGGATGTTAAAATTCACCAGACACCGCGCGCTCTGAGCGCAGAGCTCCTCCCGGTCTATCCTGCCCGCCGTGATCAAGCTGCCGCTTCGCGGGTTCAGCGCGAAAAGCTGCGTCCTACCTCTGGAGACGACGCGGACGCCTCGCTCGGCCAGCTCTCGGGGCTCCAGCCCCAGGTCCTTGGCGATGTTACCCACAAAGGACCCTTTGCCTGTCTCTTCGGGCACCGAGTAGCGAATGTGTCCTGCCCAGGCTTCCCGCCGGGTCCCCAGGAGGACGCAGAGCAGGACAAATCCTCTGTAGTCCCCGCCCCTCGGCTGCGCCGCCATCGTCGTCCTGCTGAGCTTAGACACTGCGCTCTTTCGGGATGTGCTTCTGAGCGTGGACCTGCCCTCAGTATTCGGAAAGTGAGGCCAGAGCCCGTGGAACAGAGGCCTGAATGGTGCAAATCCGAGGAGAGTTTGTTTTAATCTCTTCTTTCTTTGAGCTGTAAAAGCTTGGTGGTTCGGGCCGATCTCTCGCACCATTTCCCCCCGCGGTTGGTGAACAGCGGCACTCAGAGTCCTTAGTACGTTACTGCACGACATTGTAGCAAAATAAACTGGTTTTTCAGAAAATTGTTTCAACCTCCAAATTTTCTCCTTTTAGCAAAAACTTTTTTCACTCCAGACCCCGCTGACATAATAAAAAACCCATTTCAAAAAACTGTGAGTTAATGCTTCATTGTTCATGGATGGATGTTTGATAAATCCCAGATAATTTTTAAATTTATTTTTTTATGAGAAGTTGTAGGTTTACAGAAAAATCATGCAGAAAATATAGAGTTCCTATATACTCTCAAACACAGTAATCCCTATTATTAGGACTTTGCATTAGTGTGGCACATTTGTTACAATTGATGACAAATATTAATAGTTATAGTCAATAGTTTACATTAGGGCTCACTGTGTTGTACAGTCCTATTAAGGTTTAAATTTTTTTTATTATACTAACATATATAAAACAATTTTTAACCACATTCAAATAAATAATTCAGATTACATTCACAATGTTGTGCTACCATCCCCACCATCCATTTCCATCACCCCCAAAAGAAATGCTGTACTAATTAAATATTAACTCCCCATTCCCTACTCCTACCCCAGCCCCTGGTAACCTGTATTCCAGTTTCTGACTCTATGGATTTGCTTGTACTTATTTCATATCGGTGAGAGCACACAATATTTGTCCTATTGTGTCTGATTTATTTCACTCAACATGATGTCTTCAAGGTTCATCCATGTTGTTCCATGTATCAGACTTCACTCATTTTTACAGAATAATATTCCACAAACGTGTATTTGTATACATACGTATATTGATTGTATGAATAATATCTTATTGTATATATACCACATTTTGTTTATTTCTTCAACTGTTGATGGATACTGGAGTTGCTTCCATCTTTTGGCAATTGTGAATAATGCCGCTATGAACATCAGTGTGAAAATTTCAGTTCTTTGGGGTATACACCTAGAAGTTGGATCATTGGGTCCTACGTATTTTCACATTTAACTTCCCAAGGAATCAAATTTTTTCCACCATGGATGCACCATTTTATACTTCCACTGACAATGAACAAGTGTTCCTATTTCTCTCTATCGCCTCCTACACCTGTTATTTTCCATTTTTTAAATAGCAACCATTCTAGTGGGTATGGAATAGTATCTCATTGTGGTTTTGATCTGCATTTCTCCCCGGGGTAATGATGTTGAGCATCTTTTCCTGTGTTTATTGGCCATTTATATGTCTTCTTTGGAGAAATGTCTATTCATCTCTTTGCCCAATTTTAAAATTGGGTTCCTTGTCTTTTTCTTGTTGAATTCCAGATAATTAAAAAATCTCTGACCTGCACTGCCACTTTGAAGTGACTCTTTTGGGCATTGCCTCATATGTTCTTGCACATAGAGAAAAAATAGCCATTGCAAGTAAAAAGGTTAAATTTACTTTAAAAATACATATAAACAATGCTATACAGAAATTATTTATATAAGGATAGAATGAATTTTAATTAATTCAGTACTACTACTGAACATATAATATGTTCTAGACACTATCATGCAAGACTCAGAGAATCAAAATTTTCTTTAAAATATAAAGTAGTAAATAAGGTTTTTGGTTGGATAGAACCTCAGAGATGGTCTAGTCCAGTACCTTTACTTGGTTTCATTTTTTTTTTTTTAAGATTTGTTTTTTATTTATTTCTCTCCCCTTCCCCCAATTTCTGCTCTCTATGTCAATTACTGTGTTGCTCTTGTGTCCATTTGCTGTGTGTTCTTCTGTGTCCGCTTACATTAGCAGGCGGCACTGGGAAACTGCCTCTTTTTTGTTGCCTCATCTTGCTGCGTCAGGTCTCCATGTGTGCAGCGCCACTCCTACGCGGGCTGCACTTTTTTCACGCTGGGCGGCTCTCCTCGTGGGAGAGCCTTGCGCGTGCGACTCCCCTACACAGGGACGCCCCTTTGTGGCATGACACTCCTTGTGCCACAGCACTGTGCATGTGCCAGCTCACCACATGGGTCAGGAGGCCCTGGGGATCGAACCCTGGACCCTCCATATGGTAGACGTATGCTCTATCAGTTGAGCCACATCCGCTTCCCCCTAATACTTTTACTTTGAAGATTACAAGTGTGTGTGCGTGTGTGAGGGAGCAGGATATTACCTGTTCCTGATTATACAATAGTAGAACAAAGATGGGAATCTATATGTCCTGATCCCATCTTGTGAGAAGAGAAAAGGGAATCATTGGCCTGGCTGATGATCTGTACTAAAAAAAGTGCCATTAGAGATGATGTGAGAGGCCAAGCAACAACCATCAGTACTGAAGCAACTCATTTTGTACAGAAAGCAGAACTTTGCAAAGAGGTCTTACTGGTTGAGGCGTGGCAAGAAATTTGCTATTGACTTGACTGCTTCTTTTTCATTATGCCACTTATCCAAATCTTCATCCAACTCTATTCCAGAATAATTGATAAAAAGGAGGGCCTCTAGATATCCTTTGAGCATGCATGCAAGACTCTCTTGAGAGGATCCATAAAGGCACTCATTTAACCACTGATATTGATGGAATAAAGCTCAATTGTTGATGAATGTGAGTCCATTCTCAGCTGGTAGAAAGAAAGCAAATTTCCTTTCACTTAGTTGCAGAAGAAAAGAGAGTGGTCTACTCTGGCATGAAGACCTGGAAGAAAGAGCTTTTCTTTCTGAATTATCTTAAACCCTAGAGCAATAGCTAGTAGCACTAGAGGAGGAACTAAACATAACACTAAAAATACTTGGCTTACTTATTTTTAAAAGAGTTATTTTATTAATGTATTCCCCCTTTTTGTTTTGTACTCTCTATCTGCTCTCTCTGTCCATTCACTGTGTGCTCTCTGTGCTTGTCTTCTCTTTAGGAGGCACCGGGAACTGAACCTGGGACCACCTATGTGGAGAGAGGTGCTCAATTACTTGAGCCATCTCAGCTCCCTGCTTTGTTGTGTCTCTCATTATCTTTCCTCTTTTGTCTCCTTGTTGAGTCATCTTATTGCATCACCTTGCCGTGCCTGCCATCATGCCAGCTCACTTTTTTGCTCGTCTTCTCCAGGAGGCACTGGGAACCAAACCCAGGACCTCCCATGTGATAGGCAGGAGCTTAATAGCTTGAGCCACATCCACTTCCCACTTTGCTTACTTTTGTAGATGTGTATTAGTCAACCAAAGGGGTGTTGAGCCAAGTACCAGAAATCTGTTGGCTTTTATAAAGGGTATTTGGGATAGAAGCTTATAGTCACAAGGTCCTAAAGACTCCAAACTAAAGTACCATAGAAGTACTTCCTTACCCAAAATCTGTTGCTACATGTTGACGCAAGATGGTGGGCCATGTCTACAAGGGTTCAGCCTTCCCCTTCCTCATAAGGTTCGTTGGCCCAGCTTCTTCCAATCTCAGCTGTAAACTGGCATAAGGCTCATCTCTCCTGCCAGGGCTCATTTCTTTCCGGGCTCAACTGCTCTATTCTCTTCACTGGGTCAGCTGTAGACTATCAGGCTCATCTCTCTTCTCTGGGCTTCTGCCTTGTCTAATGGGCTGTCTCTCTTCCATTGCTGTCTTCTCTGTGTGTCTACTTCCGTGTGAGAATCTGATATATCAGCCCACCAAGGGAGTTGGGACTCAATGCTGAATCACATTCTAATGATGTGGTTGAATCAAAGCCCTAATCTTAACATAATTTAATCAGACATCATAGCTGGATCTAATACAATCAAAAGGTTATCATGCCCAGAGGAACAGACCAGTTTACAAGCATAGTCTATATCTCTTTTTGGAATTCACAAATAATATCAAACTGCCACAAGGAAGTTCCTAACTAAGTAACTTATTCCTGCTCACTAAAGGCATGATTCCAAAGGCATTATTTGAGTGAACTGATGTTTGAGTGTGTCAAAATAATTTATAGTCATATTTGCCTTTAACAAATATATAAAACTTGGAACTTTTGTTTAAAGGAACCAAGATAGGTATTATTGATGAATTCCATAAGCAGGAATTAAATACTATTTGTTTAGCAGTAGTTTAAAACTTCTTGTTGATGCAAGTGAAGTGTATGGTCATGGAAGAACATGAGTACTTGCAGACACTTTCAAACAAAACTTACTGTCTGGAGGTTTTGGCTCCCAGTATCTTGATCCCTTTTCCCCTGATGCCTCAAAATCCATAGTTTCACTTCACATTTGTCTTATTTTTAATTTTACCTCAATTAACTTATTATTTGTGGTATCTTCTTTGGAATTAAATAAATATGTTAGTTAAAAAAGATTATAAACATATTCTGAACACAAATCATACCTTAGAGAGTGAATGGGTGCATTATCTCTAGTATTCAAGTTTTCTAAGACATTCCGCAACATAAACTTAAATATTAAACATCTTCACTAGCCCACTAAGATGTGTTTAATAAAATATAACTTAAGTGTACTATATAACATTGAAATGATTTTGTAGTTTTAAAGGGAGAATGTTATTATTGATTGAGTAATTGGGAAGAATCCTAACTTTTATTTGTTTACTTACATTTTAAAACATTCTATAGGAAGTCTATTTACTTTCCTAGTCATTGAGTTATTTATCTTTTCTCCTTTCATTATGGAACTTTATTCTATTGTAGAATCATTTGTTTGGAGTTCTGCTTAGGCTTTCACTCCCAAGCAAATATGGAGATATTTTCTAACAATTCTCTCCAAGACTTCATAACCCCCTTTGACAACTGGCACCTCAGCCAGAAGTTCAATCAGGAATAGGTGGTTTTCACAGATGATTAAACATCCCAACAATGTGGTAGATTTTTCTGTTCCTTCAAAAATCAATACATGCTCAAAATCTCAGCCAGCCTGTCTTATTATTAATGATCTAAATGTAGATCAAAGAGCCTCATTTAGTTATAACTTATCAAATTCCATAATTTCTAGAATGTTTAACACTTGGTCAGCCCATATGAATGAAAGATTATTGTGAGAGTAGAATCTGATAGTTTTTCCTTTAGTGAAATGTTTTATCTGTTTAAATGAAATGGTCAAAGGTAACTAAGATAAGAGAATAAAACAAACCAGCCTACTGTCCATGAACCCGTTAGTGCGTTGTGCTTGTACCAATGGATGTTCAAAATGTAGTTTAAATCACCCAATTGGTGATATAGTAAAATGACATTCACACCATCAGAGCATGTGAAACAAACCACAATATTTGTAGAAGAAAGCATCAGACCCACAAGACCAATACCCAAGACTCAAGTTTTTAAAAGTTGTTAAATTTTGATTAAAACCTTCAAAGAATTATATTAAAATGTCCAACCAAATTAGACTTGGAAATATATATATTGAAGTCTTTAGAATCTTGAATTAAATAATTCTACAGTAATTGCTCAAATGCAACAATCACAATATTAGTTTCTAGTAACACATTACTGTTAGTACCTTATTTAAAGAGGATGGGCTCAATATTATCTTTGTGAGGACTGGCTCTTATAAAGAAGATTCTCATTTATTTTCAAGATTTCTTCTCAAAATATTTTACATGTACATACCAAATTCAGATGCACAAGGGGTGTATACACTGTATAAGCAAATTATAAACTCCTTCAATTCAGGTAGGAAAATATCTTGGCTATAATGCATTCAACAAACTCATCAAGTTGTAAAATATCCTGTTTGCATTAATTCCAGACCATCAATATAACTTTTGAAAGAGTTCTAATAATGGAATTTCCTACCTCTCTAACAGTCCATTTTCTGTTAGAACAACTTTGACATTTCAAACCTTTGCTTCTTTCGAAAGCAAATAGTTCATTCACACCTGTGGGCCAGGATGAAAAAGATCAATCATTCTTCTAAATGTCAACCCCTTTTTCCTTCAAATATTTGATTAAAGAGTGCCCATATGATAGAAGCATTATTTTATCTGGGTTAAACATGTTGAATTATTTAAATTCTTACTTGAATACTATAAATGCTGTATTTTCCTTCCTACCAGTCAGTCTTCTATTTTTAGAGATATTTTCTGTAAAAGTATACTTCTGAGCATAATTTAAAATTCTTTTTGATTTTTAAAAGATTGTAAAGTACACAGTACATAGAAGCCACTGTAGTAGGTGCATCACATCAGATGCTTACATATATTTATGAAGAATCCAATAATTACAGTAATGGTGATGTCAAAATACTTTTCAGTTATATTACTTTATAGTTTGAAAAAATTTTCATAAGTCATTTTATTTTCCCAGAATTTGCATGAGGTAGATAAGACAAGTATTTTTTATTTTAAATGGAAGACTACAGAGATTGTGGTTGACCCAATAAAAATAACTCATAGTTGCAGGAATATGATTAACATCTTCTAAAACCAAAGCCAAGGTCCTCCCTCCTACAGATTTCAATGACTCATCCTTTTTTAAAAGTTTTCATTTCTAAGTGGTTAAAGGGGGAAATATCTCTCAAATGTCTCCATCATCTTAGAAGCATTAAGTAATACTTGAAATAAAAAATAAGGTCCTATTGTCTATGAGGTGCAGAGGTGCCCAAAGATGTACTTACCAAATCCAATGGATGTGTCATGATGATGGGAACGAGTGTTGTTGGGGGGGGGAGGGGGGGTGGGGGGGGTGGGGTTGAATGGGACCTCACATATATATTTTTAATGTAATATTATTACAAAGTCAATAAAAAAAATAAGGTCTTTATAGTCTTTAACTGAAGTTGCAATTCAGATTTTTCATATTAGAAAAAGAAGGGATTTCACAAATGTCACATCATAGAAAAAAAGCTCATAAATGAGATGAATGCAATCCAAGGCACAAACAGTTGGTCAAACAGGAGGAAAGTAAAGAAATCTAGGGCATTCATTATTAAGATATTTTTATGAAATTCAAGAAAACTAATTTTAGGAGAGAGAGCTATTGATATAAAAGAAAGCCCTTCTTAGAGTTATATGATTCACTGCAAAAGACTAAAAAACTAAGCAACTGATCAAGAGATATTAAATTTCCTGTTCAAATAAAACCAATAAAAGCAATAACCTCACCTGAACAAGGGAGTCTTCCTCTTTACAAAAACCTGAATCTTCTTGTATCAAAAGAGGCTGGCTTTTCTCACAGCCTTCTTGGCTGATCAGTGTGTCTGCGTAGTTGGGTTGTGGGAAAATAATGTGGCTCGTCCGCGAGTCCGCGGTGAGGGACACCTCGTGGGAATAGGTCTGCAGGAAAGCCCGCACCCCGTCCACGCCCACGAAGTGCGACGCGGGCACGCTCGCCAACCCGCCTCCCGCAGTCTGGAGCAGGCGGGACTTGTGCCAGCGCCGCATTCTGAGCGCCAGCAGCACGATGACGAAGGCGAGGAAGACGCACGAGACCGCCGCTACGGCCACCACCAGGTAGAGAGTGAGATCGGACGCGTCGGGGTCGGCGGGGGTCTTGATGCTGCCCAGGTCGGCCAGCACGGCTGGGATGCTGTCGGCCACGGCCACGGTGAGCGTGACGGTGGCCGACAGGGGGGGCTGTCCGTGGTCCTGGACGGCCACCACCAGGCTCTGCTTGAGCGCGTCTCTGTCCAGCAGGGCCCGCGCCGTGCGCACCTCGCCCGTGTGCAGCCCCACGGCGAAGAGCCCCGGCTCGCTGGCCTTGAGCAGGCGGTAGGACAGCCAGGCGTTCTGTCCTGAGTCCCTGTCCACCGCCACCACCTTGGTGACCAGGTAGCCGGGCTCTGCAGAGCGGGGTGTCAGTTCCACACCAGTGGATCCGTCCGTGGGAATGGCAGGATACAAGATCTCGGGCACGTTGTCGTTCTGATCCAGCACGAACAGACTCAGTGACACGTTGCTGCTGAGTGGCGGGTCTCCGCTGTCACGTGCTGTCACTCTCATTTGCAGATTGCGAAACTGTTCGTAGTCGAAGGAACGCAGTGCATACAGGACCCCAGTGTCAGAGTTGATGGAGACATACGAGGACAGCGGTGCCCCTTGGAAAGTGTCCTCAGCCAGGGAATAACCTATCTGGGCATTCTCTTCACTGTCAGGGTCATGTGCAGTCACTGAATAAATGGAGGCACCTCTAGGGTTGTTCTCAGGGACGTAGATTGCGTAGGACATCTGAGGGAAGACAGGTGGGTTGTCATTGATGTCGGCCACGTTTAGGGAGATGAGTGTTTCTGTAGACAGAGGTGGCATTCCTTTGTCTGTGGCTGTTACGGTGATATTGTACAAGGACACCTGCTCTCGGTCTAGAACAGTATTTGTTACTAATCGATAATAATTGTCTACTGATGTTTCCAATTCAAATGGTAAACTTTGGGAGATGGAACACATTACCAGACCATTAAGTCCGGCGTCTCGATCATGCACTTGGAAAAGAGCAATTACTGTCCCTGCGGGAGCATTTTCAGCAATTGTTCTACTTCCAGAAGTAACGACCACTTCTGGCACATTATCATTTACATCCAAGATAGTTATTAAGACTTTGGCTCTGTCTCGAAGACCTGGCCTATCCTGGGCTTCAACATCCAGCTCATAGAAGTTTGAGTCCTCATAGTCTAGATTTGCAGAAATTGATATTGCTCCAGTCAAAACATTCAAGGAGAAAATTTGTGAGATCTTCTCCGTTATCTTCACAAAGGAATATATTACTTCTGCGTGCACTCCTTCATCACGGTCGGTGGCATTTACCGACAGCACTGTTGTGCCCACTGGCAGATTTTCAGGGACACTCAGGCGGTAGATAGGTTGAGTAAACACCGGAGCATTGTCATTCACATCTAGGACAGTTACCTGAATTCTCGCTACCCCTGAGCGCGCAGGTTCACCGCCATCCATGGCCGTCAGGACCAGGTGGTGAACGGCCTCTCCCTCGCGGTCCAGGGCCCGCTCCAGCACCAGCTCCGGGTACTTGGGCCCCTCAGCTTCGCTCTGCATGTCCACTGAGAAATGACTATCCCCACTAAGCTTGCAGCCCTGAAGCGAGTTCATGCCCACGTCTGGGTCATAGACTCCCATTAATGGAAAGCGAGAGGATGGAGCTGCGTTTTCGACAATTTTCACTTCCAATTCTTCCCTGAAGAATCGGGGAGGGTTGTCATTAATGTCCATTATTTCCACTTCCACCGGATAAAGATTCAGTTTATCCTCAACGAGGATGTTAATATTCACCAGACACCGCGCGCTCTGAGCGCAGAGCTCCTCCCGGTCTATCCTGCCCGCCGTGATCAAGCTGCCGCTTCGCGGGTTCAGCGCGAAAAGCTGCGTCCTACCTCTGGAGACGACGCGGACGCCGCGCTCCGCCAGCTCCCGGGGTTCCAGCCCCAGGTCCGTGGCGATGTCGCCCACGAAGGAACCTTTCTCCAGCTCCTCAGGAATGGAGTAGCGGATCTGCTCCGTCCCGGCACCCCGCAGCTTCCCCAGCAGAGTGAAGAGCAGCACCAGCGCGCCGCGGTGCCAGCTCCCCTGCAGAGCCGCCATTCCTGGCTCCTTGTGGACTTGCCTGGGATTATAAGTAGGAGGAACAGGTCCGCATCACGCTTGTGCTTCTCAGAGTTAGAAGTCAAAGGTCCATAAACAAGCAGAGACCAGATGCGAAGTGTCTGAGGTTGGAATTTCTGCGTAGCGGGAGAGCTTTTGTGTCCTCTCTGCTTTGTGCTTGGAGGCTAGAACTCGAGTTCCCATGGCTATTCTCGCCCCGGTTAGTGAACAGCGACGCTTAGAGTCCTAATTTAATACTGCACCGTTTTGGAGGATTTTATTTCTGCTAAATCTGCACAGATGACATTCACAATAATTCTCTCTCCAAGAAAGGGAAGCATTTGGAAGAATAAAAGAGCTCATTTTGAAAAATTTCAAATGTTCCCTGGAACTCACCTCCCATTTTAAAGAAAATATCTCTTAGTGCCTTGAAGAACAGAAATAATATTACACGTTTCTGTAGATCTTGAATTATCACCCTTCACCATCATATTACATATTTCTTATTTTCAGCATTTTCAATAAGGGCACCAACAACCATACACACACATATGTAGTTTTTGGATTATAGAAATTTGAATAAAATGGAAAGTTTCCAATACACTGAAGCATAAATCCACAGGTCACCAGACATACAACACTCAGCAGGAAAACACAAAACAGCAAGCTTACGCAATCATGGTAACTGAGCCATGGTCTTGTTCTCAGAAGCTTCATCCATTTGCCAGGTGTGCTCTCCTGGGTCCAGAGCTCACCATGGCTTCTGAGGGCATATTTGATGAGGCCGTGGCCCCCAGAGCACCACTGCCTGGGCCATGGTGGTGCTGGCTCTGCTCAAGGGGCAGGGCAGTCGCCAGCACATTTAAACAGTCTACTGAACATCCTCGAAATATCAAAGTGAGAAACAAGAAGGCAACAGTATTTTCAGAAAGATGTTAGCAAGTAAGGACAGCCCCAGCTACATTTCTTTGGCTTCTTGGGTAGTGGGCTCCAGAACAGCAGTATGTGAGGCTCTGGTTCATGTAACAGACCCACTCCTGACTCTGCTGAATGCCAAGATTCCTTCATCCCAATCAAGATATCAAATGGGTTTTAGGGATCAGCTTGGCGATGTCCTTGGGCAACATGACTCGAACTCCTTACTGTCATTTTTGTCTCAATAGTAAATTTGTTTGTACATGATCACTACGACTGAGGGGACTCAGCCCACCACCACCAACCTCCAGACATCTCTCACACACATATTTTTAACCAAGTTCACTACAGTGCCATTATGGCAAGAATTACCATTTTTAGATGCCACTATCTATTTTATATATAAGCAAATTAAAACTGTCCTAACTCAGACAACATCTATGATGGGTACTTTCAAAAATACGGAAGGGAAGGGAAAGATACAGGCTATTCTGAAAAATATATTTTAGGCTGAGCGCATCAAATGATTTTTTATCAGTTGAAAATAAGTAAGCCAATTAATTGTCTAAATTTGTGTTTAATTCTATATAGATATAGCTCACAATGACAGTGTGAGATACTAATGTATTAAAATGATTCAGATTATATTTAATGATTTAAGAAATTTCATGACCAATACAAGACAACGTTCAATGAAAGAACAACCGCAACACAGATAAATGGACAGAGAATTCCTATCATCATTCTACTCCCAGAAGAATCAATAAAACACAATGATACCAGAAACATATTTAAGCTGTATAACTTTTACCTCTAAAATAATGAATTGAAACTTAAATATTTTTATGGGGTAAAGGGTTTTGAAAAAACTCACCTGTTGCAAATGAACTGAATTAGATGTCATTTGGGGGTTGTCTTTACTGGTACTTTCAAACCAAGAGGCTTCATCACACAGGAAATTCTGAGGTGGAGCCATTTCCGGAGTCATGTTGAGAAAATTAAATTCGGTCTTTGCCGAATGAGAGGCAACGCACAGATTGTAGGTGTAAGGCAAAGTACCCTCACTGTAGTTCAGGGAAACCCCAGGTCCAGACTTGGAGCTGAGACCAGGCTGAAAGCAGCCCCAGGCAGTGGCACTGATGGATCGTCGCAGGCGCAGTGCGACGGCCAGAGTCACTGCGAGGAGGAAGAGCACAGAGATCAAGGCCAGAGCCACCACCAGGTAAAACTGTAACTCCGCCTGGGGATCAGAGGGTGCGGGGCGGTCGCTGAGGTCCGGTAAGGCCTCTTGCAGGCTGTCAGCGAAGACCAGGTGCAGCGTGGCGGTGGCCGAGAGGGCCGGCTGCCCGCCGTCGCGCACCGAGACCAGCAGGCGCTGGCGGGCCGCGTCCCTGTCGCCCAAGGCGCGAGCCGTGCGCACCTCGCCCGTGCGCAGCCCCAGGCTGAAGAGCCCGGGCTCGCTGGCCTGCAGCACGTGGTACGACAGCCAGGCGTTGTGGCCCGAGTCGGCGTCCACCGCCACCACCTTGGTGACCAGGTAGCCGGGCTGCGCGGCGCGCGGCACCGTGTCGAAGAGCGCCGAGCCGTCGGGCCCCAGCGCCGGGTACAGCACCCTGGGCGCGTTGTCGTTGCGGTCGCCCACCAACACGCGCAGGCTGACGTTGGCGCCGAGCGCGGGCGAGCCCTGGTCGCGCGCCTGCAGCGTGAGCTGGAAGGCGCGCAGCTGCTCGTGGTCGAAGGCGCGCTGCGCGAACAGCACGCCGCTCTGCGCGCTCAGCGACACGTAGGACGACAGCGCCTGCGGCCCCAGATCGCTGGCCACGATGGAGTAGGAGACGCGGCCGTTGGGCCCCAGATCGGGGTCAAAGGCGCTGACTTGCACGATGGAGGCGCCGGGTGGATTGTTCTCGGCCACGTGGACCACGTAGGAGGCCTGGTGGAAAACTGGCGCGTTGTCGTTTACATCACCGATTTGCAGGATGATGCTGGTGCTGGAGGAGAGGGGTGGTTTGCCCTTGTCTGTGGCCGTGATAGTGACGTTATATTCCGGGGTCTGCTCCCGGTCCAGGGCTCCATCTGTCACCAACTTGTATGTGTTTTTTGTATCCTGGACTATTTTAAATGGGAAATTTCCTTTTAGTTGACACAGGATTTCTCTATTAAATTCAGAATCTCGATCATGTGTTTTGATCAAGGCAACAACAGTCCCCAATTCGGCATCTTCTTGTATAAGTTTGGATTCAAATGCAAGGGTTATTTCGGGGATATTATCGTTTTCGTCCAAAATATCTATTTGTATTTTACAATGCGCAGTGTGATGTCCTCCATCCTTTGCTTCCACCCCAATAGTGTAGCTATCCCTCTCTTCAAAGTCCAGTCCTCCACTAGTAATGAGTTCTCCTGTTTTACCATCCAGCTTGAACACTTGTCTCACTGTCTTGTCAGTGTTGATAAAGGCGTAAGTAATCTCAGCATTGAGGCCCTCATCGGGATCAGTAGCCATCACTCTTAGCACCGAGGTACCCGCGGGCACATTCTCTCGAACACTGACCCTGTATGTCTCCTGGGTAAACGCTGGTGGGTTATCATTTGCATCTGCAACAACTACCTTGATCTGGGTAGTGCCACTTCTGGCCGGCTCGCCCCCGTCCACGGCTGTAAGGACCAGGTGATGGCAGCACTGCTTTTCCCTGTCCAGGGGTGACTTCACTACTAGCTCCGGGTACCTACTGCCATCTGGGTTCTCCTTCTGAATCAAAGAGAAATGCGCATTGGGGCTGAGGTGGTACTGCTGCAGTGCATTGATACCTGCATCTGAATCGTGCGCAGATTCCAGGGCAAAGGTGGCTCCAGTTAGCGCCATTTCACTGATTTCCAGCTCAGTTATATTTCGGGTAAAGGTTGGTGCGTTGTCGTTGACATCCTGGATCATCACAGTTATATGAAAAAAATTTAAAGGCTTTTCAGCGACCATTTCGAATTCCATAACACACGTTGACTTCTTTCCGCAAATCTGTTCTCGGTCTATACGGTCACCCACAAGTAAGTCTCCGTTCTCGGCGCTCACGGTAAAGAATTGCTTCTCTGCACTAACACGCAGGTTCCGAGTAGGCAAATCTCGCATGTTAAGCCCCAGATCCTTGGCGAGGGTCCCCACCAGCGAGCCCCTGGCCAGCTCCTCGGGAATAGTGTAGCGGATCTGCTCCGAGAGCGCCGAGCACAACAATGACAGCAGGAAGGGAAACTGCACTTGCCTCTGCCCAGCCCAGCCCCTCGGTCGGGAGAGGTTTCCCATACCGCGCTCAGCGCCTTGGCCTTGCTGATTCAGAGGAGAGGTGAACGCTAACCGAGCCCAAGAGTTCTCTGAGCCGGAGCAATTCTTGCCTTCTCTCTTGGCGGGTGGGTTCCCAGATGGAAATCTCTGACGCAGAGAGGCAGAGAAAAGAGCGCCCTGTATTCCCCGGATGTCTGTGTGCTGGCGATTCAAGCCCAGACTTCGCTCATTACTAGCCAACAGCGGCACCCCGCGCCTCGTTTGCAGAACTACAGTACTGGTAACTAAACCAGCCCCAAACAAGGAGCTGCTTAGGAGCAAATTCTACTGTATACTGATACCTTATTTCCCCACAGTTTTCAGAGTTGGTACATTTTAAATATACATTGTATCTTCAGCCTGGCTGCCATTTCTTTGAATTTGAGCTTTATCCATCCAAATAAAAGTGATTTTTTACTTGTCAAAGAGAAATAACCTCGCAAAAGATGTTTATTGGCATCATCAAGCTTTTAGTTTCCATTTTCATAAACTGTTATCTTCCATCCTCAGACACGAGGACCAAAAGAATACTATATAGAAAACCATACAGATAGAGTATGAAAGAGTTCAAAGTATCAGCTTGATGTTGTACTAAGTTATTCCACTCTGTTTCTCTTCTAAATTATCAAAGTTATAAACTTCATAGCTTTTGGTTTTATCCTGTGCTTCAGTTTCTCCTAATCTTTTTCATTTTCCCTCCAAAGAATTGATAGTTGAATAAGGAGATTCATTGTTCTTATAAAGTAGAAGTATAGTAAGAATCAGGAGATTCTCTTCTCTGTACTTTCCAAGTATTTGCTTTTAATCAAGTATGACTGAAAAACTATTCTACAAATGGTATTTTTCACACACTACATTATATTGTTCTGAATTGTACTGTTTCTTCTCAGGCATCTTAACAGGATTTTGGGGATGAGGTATGAGAACTTATAATTATTTTATGCTCTTTTATATTCCAAGGAAAGTAATCTGTGTTACCCACTTTTCCTTGATCCTTAGAGTACTATCTGATCACCAACACTTTGTTACTGACACTCTGTCCATAAGCATAACAACTGCCATGTTTCTGAAAGATCCTTGAGTTTTAATTCCACTTCCAAACCAGAAAAACATCTGTAAAGAAATTTTTACCTATACAAAATGCTGTAGCTCTAAAACCTGGCAGGTGTATAGCCATGTTGAAATCACCTTACAAAGGAGGAGCTTTAGAGCATTGTACAGTGCTCATTGTATACAGGATTCTAGATAGCCAGTCATTGGCATTTTTACTTTATACAAATATTAAGAACATCAATGACTTCAGACTTTGCTCCACCACTGCCCAAGCAAATGCCTTTCCAGTGTATGAACTTTTCAATTAGTATGGGAGAGTTATCTTTTCAGAATACATATAGAAGGGCGCATGCAAATACTCATATATTGTATATGTAGCATATACTCTCTGAATTTGTGGGTCAAGCATTTTATGATGCAAAATCTACTGTTAATTTATAGGGGTTTGAAAGACATTTCCATTGCACAAAAAAGTTAATTCTGAGAATACATACCCAAATCTACCACTTTTACTTGAAAATAATGGAAAATTCACTTGACATGTAGGAATGTATGATGTCAGCATCTACAGTTTCTCCTGTTACTTTGGATGCATTCGCTACTCGGTGAGCCTGTGCATTTTACATTGAGGTCAGAATTGTCCATATCTGAATATAATCAGATCCTCTTTAAATAAACATTTAAAAATAAAAATCAAATGTTCCTAGATTTCCAAATGTGTCAGTAAACCTTTCATGTAGTCAAGTATAGTAGCCTGTCATCCCATTAATAATATTCTATTACCATTTTCTTTTCTTAATTCACACTTTGCCTCAGATGGTCAAGGGGTTGAAAGATTGAAAAATTAAGGAACATCTGAACATTTTCAGTACTTTACCAGAAACGGAATAGAGTAGTAGTTCTCCCATTACACAGCACATGCTCATGAAATTTGAGCCTCTTAGACCAGCATTTCATTTTTAAAAAGCTATTACTTTAAGATGAGCACATCCCTCAGAAATTAATTTTTAAAATTTCAAACCACTTTTTCAGTAGAATGATTTTTCTATTGCAAACCTTACAGTTTTGTAATGAATGGTACTTATAATGGCAAAAAGGAAAACATTCCAGTTGGTATTGATTCTGAGATGTGAAGGCGCTAATTGATAACCAGAAATTTTCAGGTATATGATGTATTTATATTTAATGAATGTAGCAGTATGTAACACTTTGGTAGCTTTAAGTTCATCACAGTAATTCTAAGTCTGCTCACCAATTTCTTCTCTCAAATATATACGTTAAATAATTACATGATTCACCCCAAACTTTCCAGATTTAAGAATACTACAAATGCCACTATAAATTTAATCTACTTTGTGATACTTTTCGTGAAGAAGTTTTCTGTTTCTTCCACTGTTTATGTGTAATCTGGAAATTATTTTCTTATGCAAACATCAAGTACACTAATATATCAGTCCTGCACAATATCCTTTCCAAAACAAGTTCACTAATGGTGTTTAGGAAAATATTCAAAAGAAAACAACATATTTAACAATTTGGATCAATGAATATGTCTTCTGTTAACAGAATAACAGTTCTAATGTAACAAAAACTTTGGGTAAAATGATTTAACCACTTCCTTTTAAAAGTACTTGTTTCACTTAAGACTCTATCAATTAGAGTTTCTAAAACATCCATATATTGAAAAAAGACATTAAATCTAAAATATATAATTTGAAAGCAAATAAAGAAAGCAACAATCACCAAATTAAATCTAACCTCTTACTAAAGCAGGTCATGATCCACTAATTTATATAATTAACAGAATTTGATTGTGGCAGAAAAATAAAAGGTAAAACAAATGAAGAAAATGCTCCAGCAATCGATACTAAAAAATAAAACTAACCTGAAAAACTCCTGCTTCTTCTTTGCTTGCAGCTATCTTATCTATCAGAAGAGGCTCGCTCTTCTCACAGCTCCCCTGGCTGATGAGCGTGTCCGCGTAGTTGGGCTGCGGGAAGATCACGTGGCTCGTCCGCGAGCCCGCGGTGAGGGACACCTCGTGGGAATAGGTCTGCAGGAAAGCCCGCACCCCGTCCACGCCCACGAAGTGCGACGCGGGCACGCTCGCCAACCCGCCTCCCGCAGTCTGGAGCAGGCGCGACTTGTGCCAGCGCCGCATTCTGAGCGCCAGCAGCACGATGACAAAGGCGAGGAACACGCACGAGACGGCGGCCACGGCCACCACCAGGTAGAGCGTGAGATCGGACTCGTCGGGGTTGGCGGGGGTCTTGATGCTGCCCAGGTCGGCCAGCACGGCTGGGATGCTGTCGGCCACGGCCACGGTGAGCGTGACGGTGGCCGACAGGGGGGGCTGTCCGTGGTCCTGGACGGCCACCACGAGGCTCTGCTTGAGCGCGTCTCTGTCCAGCAGGGCCCGCGCCGTGCGCACCTCGCCCGTGTGCAGCCCCACGGCGAAGAGCCCCGGCTCGCTGGCCTTGAGCAGGCGGTAGGACAGCCAGGCGTTCTGTCCTGAGTCTCTGTCCACCGCCACCACCTTGGTGACCAGGTAGCCGGGCTCTGCGGAGCGGGGCGCCAGCTCCACGCCTGTAGAGCCGTCGGTGGGGAGGGTGGGGTACAGGATCTCCGGAGCGTTGTCGTTCTGGTCCAGCACGAACAGGTTCAGTGACACGTTGCTGCTGAGTGGCGGGTCCCCGCTGTCTCGTGCGGTCACCCACAGTTGCAGGTCTCGGAACTGCTCATAGTCGAAGGAGCGCAGCGCGTACAGGACACCAGTATCCGAGTTCAAGGAGATGTAGGAGGACAGAGGTGCTCCCTGAACCGTGTTCTCGGCTAGTGAGTAAGTGACCAGAGCGTTGTCACCGCTGTCGGGGTCTTGGGCGGTCACAGAGACGATGGAGACCCCTCTGGGGTTGTTTTCCGGGATGTAGGTGGAGTAGGAAGTGTGAGGGAAGGCAGGCGGGTTGTCATTGATGTCTGCTACTTTCAGGGAGATAAGAGTTTCTGTGGATAGAGGTGGGATTCCACGGTCAATGACGGTGACTGTGATGTTATAATCCGAGGTCTCTTCTCTGTCCAGCGCTCTCGTTGTCAATAACTGATAGTAATTATCAACGGACTTTTCCAGTTTAAAGGGCAGATTCACAGGGATAGAACATGCAATCTCGCCATTGTCTCCAGAATCACCGTCATGTACGCTAAACAGCGCAATTACGGTTCCGGGATGACAGTCTTCAGAGACAGAACTGGTGAGAGAGGCGAGGGTCGCTTCCGGAGCGTTGTCGTTCACGTCCTGTACTGTGACTAGCACCTTAGCGCTGGCAAGTAGCGCGCCTCCATCCTGAGCTTCCACTTCCAAGAGGTAGAATCTGGATTCTTCATAGTCCAAAGATTGCGTAGTTGAGATCACCCCCAGGTTGGAATCAAGTTGGAAAGTCCTTGAAATTTTGTCGTCTTCATTGCGAAAAGAGTAGGTCAATTTCCCGTTTATTCCCTCGTCCGGATCCGTGGCGGTTAGCGTGATCAGCTGCGTGCCAACAGGTATGTTCTCTGGAACATTCACGCGGTACTCAGGTCGACTGAAGAGGGGCGCGTTATCGTTGGCGTCGAGGACCATCACGCGGACGTTCGTGGTGCCAGAGAGCACCGGGTCTCCGCCATCTAAGGCCGAGAGGAGGAGGTCGTGAACAGCCTCTTTCTCGCGGTCCAGGGGCCGTTCCAGCACCAGCTCCGGGTACTTCTGCCCATCACTTCCTCTTCTCACGTCCAGAGAGAAATGCAGATTGGAGCTGAGCTGATAGCTCTGGAGAGAGTTCAAACCCACATCCGGATCCCGCGCAAAGGGGAGGACTAACCGAGTCCCTACTGCCGCATTTTCATTAACTTTTACTTTCAAGTTCTCATCCCGGAAATGCGGGAAATTATCATTAATATCAATAATTTCTACTTCTATTCCATAAATTTTCATTTTATTCTCAATTAGTAAGTTAAAACTCACCAGACACCGCGCGCTCTGCGCGCAGAGCTCCTCCCGGTCTATCCTGCTTGCGGTGATCAAGCTGCCGCTTCGCGAGTTCAGAGCGAAAAGCTGCGTCCTGCCTCTGGAGACCACGCGGCCTCCGCGTTCCGCCAGCTCCCCGGACTCCAGCCCCAGATCCTTGGAGATGTTGCCCACGAAGGAACCTTTCTCCAGCTCCTCAAGCACCGAGTAACGGATTTGCCGGGTCTCGGCCCCCCACAGGCTTCCCAGGAGAGAGAAAAGCAGGAGCAGCTGATGGCAGCACCAGCGCCTTAGTGGATCTGCCATTGCTTTCTCTCCTAATTTTCTTATTTCGCTAAAGCGAAGGGGAACACATTCCCTGTTGAAAATCGGAGAGGGTGGGTGGACAGCTTTTCCCAGGAGCTTGTCTGATCTGAGAGTGTTCAGTGCGGAAGGAGCAGAGCGCCGGATGTTATCTGTCGCAGCTTCTTTAGCAATTTGGTGAACAGCGACGCTCAGAGTCTTATTAAGTTACTGCACCAATTTTGTTTTTATTCCCTATAAATTTGATGGTGTTTTTATTTCTACTAGTTTTGCTGTATACTTAATGTATTACCGTGTGACATTGTTGATGAGCATTTAAGTAAGCTTTCATATTGAATTGGTGAAGGATTTCTACAACCACCCCCGCCCCAGATCAGAAAATAATTATTTATTTTCTTCAAAAAGTTGTTAATGTGCCATTGAATCTATGTCCTTTATTTACTCTTCTATATTGGGTATGTCAGAGATTGTTTTATTAAAATTAAGGCATTGCAATTCTTTCTTTTGTAGGCCTCAAGATTTCATTTTATACTGAGGATATATTTATGAAAATGTGTCTATTCATACTGAAGAATGCCAAGAAAACAAGCTCAATTATCAATGTACTTTTGCAAAAAGGGTTACTGATTTATGCAAAGATTGTACTAGTTTCTTTCTGTATATGCAGAAAGAAGAAAGGGACCTTTTATTACTTGTGAGGTCTTTTAAGAAAGTTTCCAGATTTTCATATTAAGGATATGGCAGATGTACTGATACAAGACTGAGAGATGAGCTGGATTCTCAAAGCATTTTTTACATTTTCCTGTTATCATGTGCAAACTCTTGGAGTTAGCCATTTTACAACGACAGAATCTTGGAGACAATCAGGATAGTGACTGTGGAGGAAAGGGCTTAGTTCATCATCAATGCAGGAAAACATGATCAGATATTTATCAGTGATCAATGAGTGGTCTTTGTATAATATGTTGAGACAGATATTTAATCTTATCACCTTTTATGCTAGCAGAAAAAGAAAAAACCATGACTGAAAAAAATGAACCCTTCAGAAAGTCCATCAAGTGAGAGAAATACTTTTTACTTAATGACACCTTCATAGGAAGATTAAGGCCATGAACTTATTCTATATTGATAATTACACATTTCCAAAAGAAACAAAATTTTATGTAATGTTTGGTATAAAGGAATGTGAGTATAGGTTACAAGACTCTCTCAATTGTACAGTTTTCCCCAAGAGCAATTGTTAATATTCATGAAAGAGAATTTCACACATTTATTAAATGTGCCCTTCATAGTAGACACCTTGGACCTCAAACTTTGCCTATCACATTTAAATTGATCCAGGAGCCCATGGTACTCAGGTTGTAAAGGCAGGTAGAGGTCTTCAAGTCAGTGGAGTCGTATTCCAGCCATGCTCTCTTGTTGACAAGCTGTTACACTGAGCAAATCTCTTTGTTTCTTCGGGTCCCAGCTTCCCTTAACTAGTAAAATGAGGACTCTCTATTCTGAAGTACAGTACTATGATTCTAAGAGGAAGCAAAACTAAAACTTGAGTAAGAAAGACCTTTAAGATGAAAGGAATATCTCAAGGCTCTAATAGTAGTAAATCTTCTGAGGAAAGGAATGTAAAGATGAGGAAGAAAATGAAGTATCTCATGAAGTAAAGGTCTGTAATTATGGACAAACAAAGCTGACACCTCATAGATAAACTATATCTAAGATTTTGTTGGATAAGATCGAGTTATTTAAGGCAGAAACCGGCCCAAATCTGACCCAGAGATAAAGTATGAGATGGAGCCTCCTATTCAAACTAGTTGATTTTAAAGAAACATTAATATACAAAGTGAAAATAAGTGAAATAATTAAAGCTTACCCCAGCATCTCCGTGATTTGTACTCTGTATCCAAGAGGTGTCATCGCAGAGAAGATCCCGGTTGGGAGCCATTTCCTGGGTTACGTTAAGAAAATTAAACTCTGTCTTTGCCGACTGTGAGGCAACACACAGATTGTAGGAATAGGGTAAAGTTCCGTCACTATAGTTGGGGAGAACCCCAGGTTCAGACTTGGACCCAAGGCCAGGCTGAAAACAGCCCCAGACACTGGGACTGGAGGAGCGTCGCAGGCGCAGGGCGATGGCCAGAGTCACCGCAAGGAGGAAGAGCACAGAGATCAAGGCCAGGGCCACCACCAGGTAAAACTGTAACTCTGCCTGGGGATCAGAGGGTGCGGGGCGGTCGCTGAGGTCCGGTAAGGCCTCTTGCAGGCTGTCAGCGAAGACCAGGTGCAGCGTGGCGGTGGCCGAGAGGGCCGGCTGCCCGCCGTCGCGCACCGAGACCAGCAGGCGCTGGCGGGCCGCGTCCCTGTCGCCCAAGGCGCGAGCCGTGCGCACCTCGCCCGTGCGCAGCCCCAGGCTGAAGAGCCCGGGCTCGCTGGCCTGCAGCACGTGGTACGACAGCCAGGCGTTGTGGCCCGAGTCGGCGTCCACCGCCACCACCTTGGTGACCAGGTAGCCGGGCTGCGCGGCGCGCGGCACCGTGTCGAAGAGCGCCGAGCCGTCGGGCCCCAGCGCCGGGTACAGCACCCTGGGCGCGTTGTCGTTGCGGTCGCCCACCAACACGCGCAGGCTGACGTTGGCGCCGAGCGCGGGCGAGCCCTGGTCGCGCGCCTGCAGCGTGAGCTGGAAGGCGCGCAGCTGCTCGTGGTCGAAGGCGCGCTGCGCGAACAGCACGCCGCTCTGCGCGCTCAGCGACACGTAGGACGACAGCGCCTGCGGCCCCAGGTCGCTGGCCACGATGGAGTAGGAGACGCGGCCGTTGGGCCCCAGATCGGGGTCGGAGGCGCTGACTTGAGCTATAGAGGCGCCGGGTTGGTTGTTTTCGGCCACGTGGACCACGTAGGAGGCCTGGTGGAAAACTGGAGCATTATCGTTAACGTCAGCGATGTGCAGGGTTACGCTTCTGCTGGAGGAGAGGGGCGGCTTGCCTCTGTCGGTGGCTGTAATGGTGATGTTGTACTCTGGGATCTGCTCCCGGTCCAGGGCCCCGTCTGTCACTATCTTGTAATAGTTTACCGAGGAAGTTTTCAATATAAACATAGCGTTTCCAAAGATGCGGCAGTAAACTTCTCCATTTTCTCCAGAGTCTCTGTCTCTCGTTTTGATTAAGGCAATCACTGTTCCTGGCGGCGAATCCTCTGGTACGGGAGTAAATACTGAAGTCACAATCACTTCAGGTGCACAATCATTCTCATCCAAAATTTCTATTTGGACTCTGCAATGGGCTGCTAGATCTCCAGGATCCTTCGCTTCTATACTCAGAGTGTAACTATGAGCAGTTTCAAAATCCAAATCATCCTTTGTCGTGATTTCTCCTGTACTTTTATCTAAGTTGAAAAAGTTTTCCAGGTGTTCGTCCACATTCTGAAAGGAATAGGTGATTTCTGCGTTGACGCCCTCGTCTTGGTCTGTGGCAGTCACCCGAAGCACGGAGGAGCCCGGGGGCACGTCCTCCCGTAGGCTGACCCTGTACACGTCCTGGCTAAACACCGGGGGGTTATCGTTGGCATCAGTGATTTGGATTCGAATCTGAGTGGTGCCACTTTGGGGCGGGACTCCGCCGTCCACAGCCGTGAGGACTAATTGATGGAAATTCTGCTCTTCTCTGTCAAGAGAATGTTTCAGAATCAACTCAGGGTATTTACGTCCATCTGGAGTCTGCTTCTCTGCGAGATCAAAGTACTCATTGTCATTAAGGTGGTATCTTTGCAGTGAATTAGGACCAACATCTGAATCCAGGGCCGGGTCTAGTGGAAATGTCCTACCTGGCTGAGTGGATTCTCCAATTTTTAAATCAACACTGCTCTGTTTGAACAGCGGAGTATTGTCATTTATATCCTGTACAATTACTGCTACATGAAAAATATTCAGAGGGTTTTCAGCGACAGTATCGAAATCTAGAACACACAGAGGCTTCTTCCCGCAAATCTGCTCTCGGTCTATTCTGTCACCCACAAGTAAGTCCCCGCTCTCCGGGTTGACAGTGAAATATTCCTTCTCAGCGCTAACCCGCAGCTTCCGGTTCGGCAAGTCTCGGACACGGAGCCCCAGATCCTTGGCGAGGTTCCCCACCACCGAGTTCTTGGCCAGCTCCTCGGGAACTGAATAGCGGATCTGGTCCGGGAGAGCCCCGCGGAACAAAGAGAGCAGGAGGAGCCACAGTACCTGCGGCCGCGCGGCCGGGCCTCTCCTCCCGGCGCTCCGCCTCATCCTGCGTCTTCCTCCGTCGCTGCGCTACCCCTGGGCTAGGAGGAGAAATGAGCCCTCCGTGAATGGCGGAATCCGGGGTAGGGTCGCTTTGCCTGCTTTTGTTTTCCGTACTGGCCTCCGAGGTACTGTGCGTCTGAGCAGGAAATTACCCTCTAAGGGGCTCCTAGTGCTCTCCGGGTTCTTCTCTCGCTTCTTTTGCCTTACAGCGACGCCCAGGGGTTTTCCCAGGGAACTGCACCAATGACTTGTAAATTTTTGCAAAGAACTTTTTTTCCCTTTCGGATTTGTAGGGTTTTTTTTTTTTTTAATAAGCAATCCATTCACTTAATGCCAAATTAAAAAGGTATAAAAGGCATATTCTATAGGATCCCTCTCTCATCCCTGCTTCCAGCAACACATTTCTCCCAGGAGAAATACCTTTGTATCTTGTGTATCCTTCCAGAGTTATGTTATGCATAGTGCAGTACGTTTTTATGTGTTCTCCGATTTTTTAAACAAATGGAAACGGACAGTATACAAGGTTCCCCACCTGCTTTTTTCACTCATTATAGCTTGAGGATCAATCCATATCATTCCATCATTTATTTTTTATAAGTCTTATAGCTATGTAGTAGTTCATTATAAATTTATTCAGAAATAGTTATTAGGAATAGTTAACCATTTATAAAATAATAAATAAGTGAGAAATATTTTATCAGAAATACTATTTTCTTAAAGAAACCCAGTGCCCATTTAAAGAGAAACACATTATTTCCAAGTGATATTAAACTATAAATCATTAAATGATCTCCTAGGTATTTAAAACATGTGCCTCTCTGACTTCCCGATGGTTTTACTAATGGCAACATCTGAATATGCTTAATACAGTTTCAGGCCAATATATTGGTGCTTCATTATTTTAAATAATTTCTCTTCAGATAGGATTTGTTTTTTCACAGTCACTTGTGTTTTTCTCTTTCCTTTCCCTATCCCAGCAAATTTTATCTTATCACATTCTCAATTACTCTATGTATTGCACCACAGCTTTCCATGAAAACTAAACAATGTAGAAATGAAAACTCTCCTAGCTAAATTAAATTGAGGTCTAGTCTACCATCACTACAACTTGCAGGTATCCGAAGGCCACTAATTTGTGTGGTCTTAGACCAGGAGTTCTTAACCTTTTTTGTTCCACGGATCCCTTTGCCAGTCAGGTGAAAATCATGGATCCCCTACTAAGTCCACAGTATATTGTGTATTATTTAATAAATATGTCACACCCACACCAACACATCCCCAGAAGAATAATTTTTTTAAAAAATTTCAAGTCAAGCTCACCGACACCTTGTTAAGAACCCCTGTGGACATTTATGAATTTTAAATCAACTCAGTGCTAAAGGAAAGTAAAAGGAACAAAAACATATCTGATAGAGTTTAATATCCAAAATATTTAAAGAACTCCTACAACTCAGCAACAAAATGACAAACAACCAAATTTAAAAATAGGCCAAGGATTTCAATAGATATTTAAATGACTAATAAAGTATATGAAAAAGTGCTTAATATTATTAGCCACTGGAGATATTCAAGTTAAAACTACAAAGAGATATCAGTTGCTACCCAGGAGGATGGCTATTATTATTTTTTAAACTGAAAATACAATGTTGACTAGGATATGGAGAAATAGGAACCCTCATACAATGTTGGTGGCAATGTAAACTGGTGCACCCATTGTGGAAAACAGTTTGGCGGTTCCTCAGAAAATTAAAAGAGTTACCAAATGACTGGGCAATTCCCCTCCCTGGTGTATACCCAAAAGAAGTGAAAGCAGAGACTTGGACAAGTATTTGTACACCAATGTTCATTGCAGCATTATTCACAATAGCCAAAGGTGGAAGCAACCTGTGTCTATCAACAGACGAATGGATAAACTAAAATGTCTTATATCCATACAATGGATATTATTTAGCTGTAAAAAGATGTGAAGTGCTGGTACATGCTATAACATGGATGTAGCTTGAAGACATGATGTTGAGTGAAATAAGCCAGACACAAAAGGATAAATATTGTATGATTTTCCTTATATGAAATACTTAGAATAAGAAAATTCATAGAGATAGAAAGCAGAATCGTGGTTAGCAGGGGTGGAGGGATGAGGGAATTGAGATTTATAGCTAAATGAATATGAGCTTTGTTTTAGGATGATGAAAATCGCCTGGTAGTGGTAAAAGTTATACAGAACTGTCAAAAATTGTCCACTTAAAATGGTTAAAATGACTTTATGTATATTTTACTACAATTAAATATGAATTAATTAATAATTTTAAAAAAGAGAGAAATTTTCAGGGACAGAAGTGAGGCCTATTTAATAAGTAGTGTGAATCACATAAGTCCAGAATCCAAGTTACCCAACATTTTTGTAAGAGGCTCCCATGATGAAAAAATAAAACATTTTAAAAAGTTTTGTTTTCATTAGAAGCCTATAAAGTCTCAATAGAAATTATTAAAATAACTCATAAAATAACAACATAAGTGCAAAATAGAATGGGTAATATTTTTGGTAATCACAGAAGTGTACCAAAGGAATCACACCTAGTCATTGATGGTGCAGTCTCACAAACAGCAGTGAAAAAATGTTTACAGTATACCAGTCCAGATGACGAAAAAAATCCGTTTTAAAGTAATGTCTTGAAGTTAAATTTTTTCTTCACTATTCAGAAATTACCACTTTCTATGGAAAAAATATACTTTCAAGAAAAGAAGAGGAAGTTTTAAGCAAAGCATGTTCTTAGAGTGACATTAAGGAAATTTAAAATACACAGGACAGATCCAACAATAGATCCATATGAAAGAATGCTGAAAATACGTATTTACACAATTGCCTTCTATTTGATCGATCAAGTCAGTTATTTCAGTAATGACTAAAGGCATATTCCATTTAAAGAAGTGATGTGGTTTAGAGGGATAAAATTGAAAAAGTGCAACTGAATGAAGATTACAAGGTAAAGTAATACATTCTTTGTGCAGTAAAGGATATTATTCATCATTATTGTAGGACCATCTGCCCCACCTTTTAAAGTCAGTAGACATTACAAAAAGAAGTGCCTTTATTTAATATGTATCTTAAACAATTGAGGACATTCATCACAGCTCTAAGCCTACGTTTCAGTGTCAAGATCTATTTTAAAATCCAACTCACCTGAAGAAGGTTTGGGTCTCCTTTTACTTCAAGTAAATCTTGAGATACCAGGAGAGGCTCGCTCTTCTCACAGCTCCCCTGGCTGATGAGCGTGTCCGCGTAGTTGGGCTGCGGGAAGATCACGTGGCTCGTCCGCGAGCCCGCGGTGAGGGACACCTCGTGGGAATAGGTCTGCAGGAAAGCCCGCACCCCGTCCACGCCCACGAAGTGCGACGCGGGCACGCTCGCCAACCCGCCTCCCGCAGTCTGGAGCAGGCGGGACTTATGCCAACGCCGCATTCGCAGCGCCAGCAGCACGATGACAAAGGCGAGGAAGACGCACGAGACCGCCGCTACGGCCACCACCAGGTAGAGAGTGAGATCGGACGCTTCGGGGTCGGCGGGGGTCTTGATGCTGCCCAGGTCGGCCAGCACGTCTGGGATGCTGTCGGCCACGGCCACGGTGAGCGTGACGGTGGCCGACAGGGGGGGCTGTCCGTGGTCCTGGACGGCCACCACCAGGCTCTGCTTGAGCGCGTCTCTGTCCAGCAGGGCCCGCGCCGTGCGCACCTCGCCCGTGTGCAGCCCCACGGCGAAGAGCCCCGGCTCGCTGGCCTTGAGCAGGCGGTAGGACAGCCAGGCGTTCTGTCCTGAGTCCCTGTCCACCGCCACCACCTTGGTGACCAGGTAGCCGGGCTCTGCGGAGCGGGGTGCCAGTTCTACTCCGGTGGAGCCGTCGGTGGGGAGGGTGGGGTACAAAATTTCGGGCACATTGTCATTCTGGTCCAGCACGAACAGGTTTAGCGACACGTTGCTGCTGAGCGGTGGCTCCCCGCTGTCGCTGGCGGTCACCAGGAGCTGTAAGTCTCGGAACTGCTCATAGTCGAAGGAACGCAGCGCATACAGGATGCCGGTGTCAGGGTTGATAGAGATGAACGAGGAGAGAGGTGCCCCCTGGAGGGTGTCTTCTGCCAGGGTGTAAGTAATGCGGGCGTTCTCGCCGCTGTCGGGATCCTGAGCAGTCACGGAGAAGAAGGAAGCACCTCTGGGATTGTTTTCGGGAATGTAGGCGGAGTAGGAGGCATGAGGGAAAGTGGGCGGGTTGTCATTAAGGTCTGCCACGTGCAGCGAGATACTAAGTTCTGTAGACAGCGGTGGAGTTCCCTGGTCAGTGGCAGTCACCGTGATGTTATATTCTGAGACTTCTTCCCTGTCCAGAGTTCTGCGTGTCAACAACCGATGATAATTTCCGTAGGTCTTTTCAAGTGTGAATGGCAAATTATCCGGAACTGAACATGTTACAAGGCCATTTTCTCCTGAGTCGCCATCATGCACATTGAACAGGGCAATTACTGTACCTGGAGAAGATTTTTCTTGGACTGAGCTGGTGAGAGATGTAACTGTGACTTCTGGAGCATTGTCATTTACATCCAGAACTGTCACCAGTACCTTACTTCTGGCTCGGAGACCAGGTCCGTCATGAGCTTCTACATCTATGTCATAGAATCCAGAGTCCTCATAATCTAGATCCCCCAATGTTGTTATGTCCCCAGTCAGAGAATTCAACTGGAATAGCTGGGATACTTTGTCTCTTACTTTCCGGAAAGAATATGTCACTTCTCCATTGCCTCCTTCATCTGTATCAGTGGCTGTTACAGTGAGTAGGCGCGTGCCCACTGGCGCGTTCTCCCGAACACTCACGCGGTACTCGGGCTGACTGAATACGGGGGCATTGTCGTTGGTATCCACAAGTTTTACATGAATCCTGGCAGTGCCAGAGCGAACCGGCTGGCCCCCGTCGGCCGCGGTGAGGACGAGGTGGTGAACTGCCTCTTCCTCGCGGTCCAGGGCGCGCTCCAGCACCAGCTCCGGGTACTTAATTCCATCGACTCCGCTTTGCACGTCCAGAGAGAAGTGACCATTTGGGCTGAGCTGGTAGCCCTGCAGGGAATTTACCCCTACATCTGGATCAAAAGCTTCAGGAAGAGGAAATCTTGTCCCAGGTACTTCGTTTTCAACGACTTTTATTTCCCTTTGCTCTGACGCAAAGGTGGGAGCATTATCATTGACATCAATTATTTCCACTTCTACTCCAAAAATGTTGGCTTTGTCCTCTAGGAGAATTTCTAGGTTTACCACACACTTTGGAGATCTGTCACAGAGCTCCTCCCGGTCTATCCTGCCCGCGGTGACCAAGCTACCGCTACGCGGGTTCAAAGCAAAGAGTTGAGTCCTACCTCTGGAGACGATGCGCACTCCGCGTTCCGGAAGCTCTCCGGACTCCAGCCCCAGGTCCTTGGCGATGTCGCCCACGGCTGAGCCTTTCTCCAGCTCCTCAGGCACCGAGTAGCGGAGCTGCTCCGCCCGGATTTCCCACAGAGCCCCCAGGAGTACGCAGATCCGCACCAGGCTGCAGCGGGCTGGGTGAGAAGGAGGAGCCGCCATTACCGCCCCGCCCGCGGCGAAGAGTCTGCGCTTCAGCCTCTCGGGCAAACCCGAGGAGCCCCAGGATAGTCCCGGTCCAAGATAACGCGCTTTTGCTGTTGGAGGTTGGATCTCTCAGAGGTCCGGAGTGATGCTTCCGTGAAGTCCCAGAACCAGTGTTCCTTGATGCAGAAATCTTGTGGTTGGGATTACATTTCTGGTTGCCTTTTTTCCCCCCCGATTGGTGAACAGCGACACTTAGAGTCCTAATCTGTTACTGCAATCTCTTCTTGGTAAAGCGTCACTTTTATACATCATTTCCATCTCTAATTCTCTTTCTCCAGAAAGAATAAAAGCCAGAGTTCTGTAATTTGATTTGCAGTGGAAAACCAGGAACAATCTAAAACTTACTGAACAATAAGCCTTATAAATTTATTTATTTTCTCATAAAATATTATGGTGATTTTTAAGCTAAGCATCTTTTTGGCCTCCTCAGTTTTTTCATTACTGGTCCACCTAACCCATTTTCAGTAAAGTGTATTGTGCAAGGGACACATTCATCCTCCTCCCTCCCCAGGAAGAATAGGGATGGACTTAGATAATGGATGGAAAAGGTGAAAAGACTATGATTAGGGAGCCTGGAGATCTGGGCTCTAGTCCCAACATATGCAGAAACAAGTTTTCTCACTTGAGTTGGCCCTTTAGACTTGGGGTAAATTTTCAATTCGCTTGCAAGAAATAATCTACTGCTCAGAAGCTAGTCTTGCCCTTGAATAAATGGGCTTGGCAATAATGATGGTAGGTCTGGGAAGAGAGTTTTTGCTCAGTAATTTTGTGTATAGTTGATTCTAGCCCACAAACTGTGTCTATGACTATCTTGTTCATGGTTGTGTCCTCAGTCTCTAGGGCACTACTTTTCACAGAGTAGGCATGCAACAATTTTTTTGGTGTTTTATGAATGAGGGCTAATGCAAGTGCAAAACCTAAAAAAAAGTGGAACAATTCAGTCTGATCTTAAAAATAGATAATAAACACAAGAGAATAAAAGTTAGACTGAAGTATTGTGAGAAGCAGATACTATGTCAGTGACATTTTCATACAATGACATATTCAGAAATTATTATTTTACCACTGTATCTAAGTTTACTTTACTTTTGATTTAAAAAAGATGTAGTGGAAGGAAATTTTTAATAGTTGTATATGCATCCTCATTGCTATGTTTCATAGCTTTATTCAGGAATACTTAATTTACTAATCTGAGAACACCCAAGGAAATAAGCAGTAGCCAGTTCTTTAGATTATTCCCCATATAATAATTAGCATCTAGAAATGATCCATGAATTTTAACAGGCATAAAAAGTTCCTTAAGTATACAGAATATTTAAAATTTCAGACTTTGAGAAAGGTGATCAAACATATTTTTCACAATTTTCAAATGGCTGGAGAATAGAGGGTAAAATGAGATGTTTTGAAATATATTTTACTTTTATTTTAAAATATTTTAAAACCTCAAAATTTTTGTAGATTTGAGTCACTTCTCAAAAACCTATATTAAAGAAACAATAAAACTATAGGTAATGCTTTATATACAAAATGTTCATTAAATCCCTTCTTACAATAGTGACAAAGTAGAAAGAGCATAAAAACCAATGATTAAAGAAAGGTTAAGAAAATATTATGGAATATCCTTGAGTGAGGTTATGAAGTTGAAATGAAAATGGGGAAACGGACTTTGGCCCAGTGGTTAGGGCGTCCGTCTACCACATGGGAGGTCCGCGTTCAAACCCCGGGCCTCCTTGACCCCTGTGCAGCTGGCCCATGTGCAGTGCTGATGCGCGCAAGGAGTGCCCTGCCACGCAGGGGTGTCCCCCGCATAGGGGACCCCCATGCGCAAGGAGTGCACCCGTTAGGAGAGCCGCCCAGCGCGAAAGAAAGTGCAGCCTGCCCAGGAATGGTGCCGCCCACACTTCCTGTGCCGCTGACGACAACAGAAGCGGACAAAGAAACAAGACGTAGCAAATAGACACAGAGAACAGACTCCCGGGGGAGGGGAGGGGAATTAAATAAATAAAAATAAAACTTTAAAAAAAATGAAAATGACTCAAAATTAGTGATTTAAATATAAATTCTGACAGTCTTTGATACTTGTAATAAGGCAAAGAAGTACTGAGAGACTTAATTATTGAAAGGCTTTGTAAATATACATATTGCAACCAAAGGAAAAATAATTAAAATGTAATTGATAAAGATGAAAGAACTGCCAATGTATTTATAAAGAGTAAAGCCTAGCATTACTTGAAAAAATAGTATCACACATCAACCAAGAAAGGGCACTGCTATTACCAAAGGTGGTGATACCCAGGAAACAGCACTTTTTAGCAAGAGTTACCCCACCATACAAAAGTTCCAGCAGTAAAGACTGAGAAGTAGTAATTGGGCAATAGCCAAACTACTGAGAAATCAAGGAACCAATCTTTGCCCATCCAACATATTCCTTTCCCACTAGATAATAGCACTAATACAAAGAATAAATCAATTAAACATGAGTGAAAAGCAAATACAACGTAAAAATGAAATAGGTTTGCAGAAACTCACGTGTGAGGAACAGGAGTCAAACACGATTTGGGAGTCTTCATTACTGGCACATACCACCACAGAAGGCTCATCACACAGGAGATCCTGAGGGGGTACCATTTCCGGGGCCATGCTGAGAAAATTAAACTCTGTCTTTGCCGAATGAGAGGCAACGCAGAGATTGTAGGTGTAAGGCAAAGTACCCTCGCTGTAGTTGGGGGGGACCCCAGGTCCAGACTTAGAGCTGAGACCAGGCTGAAAGCAGCCCCAGGCTGCGGCGCTCGTGGAGCATCGGAGGTGCAGGGCGATGGCCAGAGTCACTGCGAGGAGGAAGAGCACAGAGATCAAGGCCAAGGCCACCACCAGGTAAAACTGCAGCTCCGCCTGCGGGTCAGAGGGTGCGGGGCGGTCGCTGAGGTCCGGCATCGCCTCCTGCAGGCTGTCAGCGAAGACCAGGTGCAGCGTGGCGGTGGCCGAGAGGGCCGGCTGCCCGCCGTCGCGCACCGAGACCAGCAGGCGCTGGCGGGCCGCGTCCCTGTCGCCCAAGGCGCGAGCCGTGCGCACCTCGCCCGTGCGCAGCCCCAGGCTGAAGAGCCCGGGCTCGCTGGCCTGCAGCACGTGGTACGACAGCCAGGCGTTGTGGCCCGAGTCGGCGTCCACCGCCACCACCTTGGTGACCAGGTAGCCGGGCTGCGCGGCGCGCGGCACCGTGTCGAAGAGCGCCGAGCCGTCGGGCCCCAGCGCCGGGTACAGCACCCTGGGCGCGTTGTCGTTGCGGTCGCCCACCAACACGCGCAGGCTGACGTTGGCGCTGAGCGCGGGCGAGCCCTGGTCGCGCGCCTGCAGCGTGAGCTGGAAGGCGCGCAGCTGCTCGTGGTCGAAGGCGCGCTGCGCGAACAGCACGCCGCTCTGCGCGCTCAGCGACACGTAGGACGACAGCGCCTGCGGCCCCAGGTCGCTGGCCACGATGGAGTAGGAGACGCGGCCGTTGGGCCCCAGATCCGGGTCGGAGGCGCAGACTTGAGCTATAGAGGCGCCGGGTTGGTTGTTTTCGGCCACGTGGACCACGTAGGAGGCCTGTTGGAAAACTGGAGCATTATCGTTAACGTCAGCGATGTGCAGGGTTACGCTTCTGCTGGAGGAGAGGGGCGGCTTGCCTCTGTCTTTGGCTATGATAGTGACATTATACTCTTCGGTCTTCTCCCTGTCCAGGGCCCTGCCTATCACTAACTTGTAATAATTCTTGGAGGTTGCTTCTAATTTGAAGGGAACTTCTTCTTGAATATAGCATGTCACCAGACCATTTTGCTCAGAATCCTGGTCCCTCACTTTAATGAGGGCTATTACGGTTCCAAGCTCTGAGTCCTCAGGAATCTGGTTAGAAAAGGAGATGAATGTCACCTCTGGGGCATTGTCATTCTCATCAATAATTTCAATCTGAACATTACAGTGAGCCGTGTGTACCCCTCCATCCTTGGCCTCTACACCCAACACATATCTACTTGTTTCTTCAAAGTCCAATGTACCATTGGTTGTAATTTCGCCAGTATGTGGATTGAGACTGAAGAGGAGGCTCGTAATAGCCGGTGCATTAAGGAAGGCGTATGTGATGCCAGCATTAACGCCCTCATCCCTGTCCGTGGCCATCACCCGCAGCACGGAAGTGTCCGGCGGCACGTTTTCTTGGAGGCTAACCTTATAAACATCTTGGCTGAACACCGGAGCATTATCGTTGGCGTCGGTGACCTGGATCAGGATCTGTGTGGTGCCACTTAGGGATGGGTCCCCGCCGTCTATGGCAGTTAAGATTAAGTGATGGGAGCTCTGCTGTTCCCTATCCAGAGGTTTTTCCAGCAGTAACTCCGGGTATTTATTTCCATCGGGACTTTGCTTTGTTGACAGAGAAAAATGTTGATTGGGGCTGATCATGTATATCTTCAGTGAATTACCTTCTACATCTGCATCTTGCGCAGAATCCAGAGGGAATTTTACCCCTGGTAAGGCCGATTCACAGATCTCCAAGTCAATAACTTTTGCCATGAAATGTGGTGCATTGTCGTTAATATCTTGGATGGCAACAACCACGTGGAAAACATTCATTGGGTTTTCAGCTACTGTTTCAAATTCTAGTACACATTCAGACCTTTGCCCGCAAATCTTTTCTCTATCTATCCTGCCGCTCACGAACAAATCCCCACTCTCTGCGCTAACGCTAAAATAATCTTTCTCTGCACTAACCCGAAGTTTTCGAGCAGGCAACTCCTGGACACTTAGCCCCAGATCTTTGGCGAGGTTCCCCACCCGCGAGCCCTTGGCCATCTCCTCAGGAATCGCGTAGCGGACCTGTTGGGAGATGGCTCTGCAGAAAAAAGACAGCAGGAAGGGAAGCAGTACCTGCTGTTTCATCGGTTCAGCTTGTCTGGAGCGCCTCTGCGTTTCTTGAACACTTCGGAAAGCTTCCTTGCAAAGTTTCTCTGGGATGTTTAAAAAATCAGCGACAGCACCCGGGAGTTTTGTGATTTGAAGGTAGGGCTTATTTGTTAGGCGCTTGAGGTGTTTCCGTTCTGATGGTCTCCGGACAAAGAGGAAAACAAGCTCCCTGAAGCTCCTGCAGAATTAAGAGATCTTCTCTTTGGTCAACAGCGGCACCCGGAGGTTGTCTTGAAAAACTGCATCTTACCCTGCTATTTATCCTCAAAGTGGCAAGCTCTTGTCTTCTTATTTGTTGGAAGGTGCCAAACACTCAAAATTTCCCTTTAAATTTGATAGTTTCTAGTTTTTCATAGTCTCAGAAGCATCTTAACCATTTTTCACTCCTTATTTTTCATATAAAATATTCATGATAAGGTATACAGCCATTTTTTTCAGAGTTTGTGGTATAACTATCTTCAGTGATTTCATTGTATTTATAAATACTGTCACGACTACTGTGGATTTATCCAAATAAGAGATTGGCTTTTAATCCACATTTTTAGTGGGTCATGATCCTTACATTTACGTAAATTCATTTCCCTTAAATCTCTCTATAGATACTTTATCAATTCAGTACACGTTTCAAAGATAGTCTTTTCAAAAAGAGTGAGTCTAGGCCCTAGACTTATTTTTAATGTATTTCTCTTTTATATAAAACACAGTCCATCTTCCCACTTCAGTAGAGGAGAGCCTGATATTTTGCTAAAGGGACCATTTTAATATTTGGGCACACATTTTTCATAATGCTCAATCTTGTGTAAGCCATATTTATTTTCATGAAACCAATGTTTATTTCCTACATAAATGTCTACACAATACTCTATAATGCCAATTATCAGTTTCAACCAACTTATACCATTAATAAGTGTATTATTTAGGGTACTGAAGAGAAACAGGATCAGAAGACACATGAAATTAACCATCACAGTGAGTGAAATGCATTTGATTTGATCACTGGTAGATCTTGGAGAGGCATTGAAGATCCTTTAGATACTTCATTTTCGAACTTTCCCTGTAATCCTTGAGCCGGTCTTGGGTAACCCAAACAACCAAATACCTTTACTTCAAATTCACACTCAAATCAGATACTTAACCATTTGTTTTACTATTTTGCAGTGCTCACCCATACTCATCTTAGACTCCAGTCAAAATGTTTCAAGACACCCCCATCTCTTATTTTCCTTCCTACATCCCATTATACTTTTCTTTTACTATGAACTTCTCCTCCCTTTCTAGTGTAATGAATTCTTGCCTGTCCTTCAGAAAAAGTTCCTTTTTAGTAAAAATGGAATGTTTAAAACCTCTCATCACCTCTACAAGTAGATGGATATTGTACTGCCTTTGTACTCACAATGCATTTTCACAACACACACATAAGCTGTTCTATATGGGGATTCTTAGAAAATCCTCTTTAATCAGCTAACATTGTCCTGGCACTAGCCATTTAATGTTTTTTCTCCTTATGAAGATAGTAATATTAATATTATAAAGACTTCCTAAAAAAGATATGCCAAAGGATATGTGCCTTTTTCTGTGTAATATATTTGAATGTCTGAGTGAGAATATAGTTTTCTCTGCTTTAGGTTATTTTGTTCAGGTCCTGTTATCTCATGCTTTTGTATGTGCTACTTCATAATATATCCAGGGACAGACATTCTCTTTTGTTTGTGGTCTAATAAAATTTATTTTGGTCTAATCTTAGATGACTCTCTGATATGACCTTATGAGTGAAAATAATTCCATACATTTCAGAATGAGCTATCAATTTCTGGCTCAAAAAAGCTGTAGAACAGGATCAGGATTGTATTCCACTGTTGGAATGGATGGTCTGGAAATTACCTATAGAAGCTGAAACATTTTTCTTTACATTTTTAATCCTTGTCAAAGGGCGAGAAATGCCAGTCCAAAACTTATGATAGCTTAAGTAAATGAAGTTTCCACCTTCAGGCAAGGATCAGAAATCAATATGGAAACCAGATGTCATAGGCAAATTTCATTTGTTTAAACTGTATATATAGTTTAGGTTCATAAAAGAACAGAGAATCAAGGCCAGGTAAAACAATTTGACCAAACTGTACACTTTTGTCCTACAATTTTTCTGTCAGTGAGATGAAAAGGTTATGGTCTGTCTTGGTAGGAGTCAAGTATAATTCTGTGGAAGCCTAAAACACTTTGTATTCATATATATATTTTCACTTGTTTATGTTGGTCAGGACAGGCTAGATTAGGCTGGAGTAACAAAAAAATTTATATTTTCAATAGGAATACAGACCAGTGTTTGGTCAACCACATGGCTCTTCTCTTATCAGAGTTACTCAAGGACCCAAGCAGAAGAAGCAGTCACAATTTCAAAGAGTAACTTAGAAATCTGGAAACTTTCACAATGGCAATTGGAGCTTCCTCCAGGAAGTGAAAAATACCGTTTGTTGGTAAGTTAGTTGCACAGGCCTACTCAGTCAAACCTGGCCAGGAAGTGCGGTGCTACCATATGCCCAGAAAGAAAGAGGAGTAGAAATATTTGGAAAAGTCTGTTTACTACCATATTGCTTTATTTCTAAATAAACTTGTATTAAGGCTTCATAAAAATCACACTAGCATAATTGCTCTTTATAAAATCGAAAGGAAGAAACTTACCTGAAGTACATTGGGGTCTCCTTTCACATCAAGCAAATCTTGAGATACCAGGAGAGGCTCGCTCTTCTCACAGCTCCCCTGGCTGATGAGCGTGTCCGCGTAGTTGGGCTGCGGGAAGATCACGTGGCTCGTCCGCGAGCCCGCGGTGAGGGACACCTCGTGGGAATAGGTCTGCAGGAAAGCCCGCACCCCGTCCACGCCCACGAAGTGCGACGCGGGCACGCTCGCCAACCCGCCTCCCGCAGCCTGGAGCAGGCGCAACTTGTGCCAGCGCCGCATTCTGAGCGCCAGCAGCACGATGACAAAGGCGAGAAACACGCATGAAACTGTGGTCACGGCCACCACCAGGTAAAGTGTGACATCCGAGACGTCCGAGTCGTGGAAGGGCTCCAGGCTGTCCAGGTCGGCCAGCACGTCTGGGATGCTGTCGGCCACGGCCACGGTGAGCGTGACGGTGGCCGAGAGAGGGGGCTGTCCGTGGTCCTGGACGGCCACCACGAGGCTCTGCTTGAGCGCGTCTCTGTCCAGCAGGGCCCGCGCCGTGCGCACCTCGCCCGTGTGCAGCCCCACGGCGAAGAGCCCCGGCTCGCTGGCCTTGAGCAGGCGGTAGGACAGCCAGGCATTCTGTCCTGAGTCCCTGTCCACCGCCACCACCTTGGTGACCAGGTAGCCGGGCTCTGCGGAGCGGGGTGCCAGTTCTACACCGGTGGAGCCGTCGGTGGGGAGGACGGGATACAGGATCTCGGGTGCGTTGTCGTTCTGGTCCAGCACGAACAGGCTCAGTGACACGTTGCTGCTGAGCGGCGGGTCCCCACTGTCGCTGGCGGCCACCCGTAGCTGCAACTCTTGGAATTGCTCATAGTCGAAGGATTGCAGAGCATACAGGATGCCAGTGTCCGCGTTGATAGAGACATAGGAGGACAGGGGTGCCCCCTGGAGGGTGTCATCGGTCAGTGCGTAAGTGATGCGGGAATTGTCTTCGCTGTCTGGATCGTGAGCCGTCACTGAGAAGATGGAGGCTCCTCTGGGATTGTTTTCGGGAATGTAGGCGGAGTAGGAGGCATGAGGGAAGGAGGGCGGGTTGTCATTGATGTCCGCCACACACAACGTGATGTGAGTTTCCGCGGAGAGCCGTGGACTTCCCCCATCTGTGGCCCTTATAGTGAGGTTATATTCAGACACCTGTTCTCGGTCCAGGGATCTGGCTGTAACTAAGCGATAATACTGGCCTATTGATTTTTCTAAATTAAATGGTAGATTTCCCAGAATAAAAACTGTGACTTGCCCATTCTGCCCAGAATCTCGGTCATGCACGTTTATAAGTGCAATTTCTCTTCCAGCAGTTGCCTCTTCTGGGACTGAACCTATGAAAGAAGTGATTGTAATTTCTGGGGCATTGTCATTCACATCCAGAACTGTGACTAGAATCTTAGCTCTTGAACGGAGACCTGGTCCATCTTGTACTTCAATTTTAATTTCATAGAACACAGCATCTTCATAATCTAGACTTTTTAATATTGATATATCCCCAGTCACTGAATTGAGGTCGAAAATCTGAGCCATTCTCCCAGGCATTTTATCTAGAATATAGGACACTTGAGCATTGAATCCTTCATCAGGGTCGGTGGCATTCACTGTGAGCAGCCGAGTGCCTGCCGGCATGTTCTCCAGAACACTTACATGGTATTCGGGCTGAGTAAACATTGGTGGGTTGTCATTTGCATCCAGAACTATCACTTGGATGGATAAGCTGCCAGAACGGACAGGGTCACCACCATCAGAGGCAGAGAGGATGAGTTGGTGAATCTTCTTTTCTTCCCTGTCCAGGGCTTGCTCCAGCACCAGCTCTGGGTACTTGGTCCCGTCAGAAACACTCCTCACAGAGAGGGAAAAGTGGTCGTTGGGGCTGAGCTGGTAGTTCTGCAGGGAGTTCATGCCCACATCTGGGTCAAATGCAGTCTTAAGTGGAAACCTGGTTCCAGGATCTGTTAGTTCAACAATTTTTACTTCCAATTCCTCTGCTAGAAAACCAGGAGCATTATCATTAATATCCTTAATTTCTATTTCTACTTCAAAAATTTTCAATTTGTCTTCAACTAGGATGTTAATATTCACCAGACACGGCGCGCTCTGAGCGCAGAGCTCCTCCCGGTCTATCCTGCCCGCCGTGATCAAGCTGCCGCTTCGCGGGTTCAGCGCGAAAAGCTGCGTCCTACCTCTGGAGACGATGCGGACTCCGCGGTCCGCCAGCTCCCAGGGTTCCAGCCCCAGATCCTTGGCGACGTTGCCCACGATGGAGCCTTTGTCCAGCTCCTCCGGCACCGAGTACCGGATCTGCCCAGATCCCGTCTGACACAGCGTCCCCAGGAGTGCGCACAGCAGGGCCAGGGCTCTGCCGTTTCGGAATCTCAGGCAATTGATCATTTCCTTTTTGCTGAGTTATTTTCTGTGAAGTTGGTTCCAGTGCCTCACAATTGACTCCAATCTTATTTCCTCAGGGAACTAAACGTTTCACGTATGTAATTCATAGGTCACAGACCTGGGCAAACGATGGAATGCGTTTTGTAGCAGCCCCAGATCTTGTGAGTCTGATTTTCTATCTGTGTTTTAGGAACAAAGAAATGGTGGACTAGCTCTCCAGCGGCGTTTTCCTCCTTGATTGGTCAACAGCGACGCTCAGAGGCCCAATGGTTTACAGCACATTCTCAGACGAACCCAAGCACTTAAAAAGAAAAAAAGTTCCCCAACACCCCAAATCCTTTTTGTCAGAGATAACGGGACTAGGGTTTATTTCACCCAAGAGGTTTGACAGATGTGAAAGGGGGTGACTTCAAGTTAGCCTCCTTGGGAAGCCATGCACTAAACAATGCTACAAATACTGCTCCAAACAGGGTGGAGTAATTGTTTTGAAGTATTCTGACAAAGTTTAAGAACCACACAGAAATATCAGCCACATTTACAGGTTATACATCTTGAAGTTTGTCCTTGATAATCCTGACATCTTAGTTTCAATATCTGTTAGTAAACTATTCATCAAACAGGCACATAATTGGGTGCTGCCTATGTCAGACAATGTCAGCAGTGATTTAAGATGAACAATAGGGACACAAACACATGCACACAGAACATATGAGCATATAAAAGTAACCAGGGAATTGCAGAGCAGTGAAATAACCACTATAATGGGGGAAGCCAATGGTAGGGACCTCAACTCAGCCATGGAGGTTAGCGAAGGCTTTCCCAGGAAGTAAGAAAGGAGTGAATCAGGCAAAAGCCCTGGTCGTGAGAGTGAAGAACATGACAATGCCTAGATAAGAGCGAGAAGTACAGACCCCCAGGATATTGAAAGCAGTCCACTTTGCCTACATCTAGAGTATGAAAGTTTTTAAATAAAAAAAAAAACCCACACACAGCTGAAACTAGTAGAGAAAAAAACTTTAATCTTATATCCCAGAGTCTCTTTTCCTGTATTTATTTTTCCCTCCAAGCACAGAAATAGAAATACATTTGTCATTTTGATCATGATACACTCCATATACCTATGTATAAAGCATTTATTTATTCTTGTGAAGAATTACTACAGACACTAAAATGGACCCTCTCTTTAATTTTCCTTAGCTTGGGCTGCTTCATTATTTTATTTACAAGTAAAGATGGTGTGACATACTTTCCCACAATGTGTTCAAATTTTACCTCATGGAGAATTATTTAATAGTGATAAACATAATAGAATACACTATCTCAGATACATTTTGCCTTATCAGATATTCCTAAATATAATAAGGAATCTTTTCAGAAGTGATGACATCATTAGATACAAGACTTAGTACATGATTACTACCAAATCAGAATAAAAAATTCATTCTGTTACATAGAATGTTAGTGTGTTCTCTGTTCTTAAATATATAGCTAACATTTTTAACAGCTGTTATGAGTGGGAAAACTTTGGTAAGAGAATTATACAAAGAGAATCTTTAGGAGCAATTATGTAATATGGTCTCCGAAGCCCATGTATCTTTTCTTTAGGAAAAGCTATACTAAGGATATTTATTATTTTTAAGGAAAAAAGTCAGTATGGTCCAGATATGACAAAAATACAAAGTAACAGTAAAAAGAAGCCTGCTTACTCTTACTCTCCCAATGTATTATAGATCAAATGACAATCAGTCACTTCTTCAAGGAACACTTAGCTACTTTAGAGGTTGATAAGATTTTTCACTAAGCAGAGATACCATAACATACCTTTCTGAAACACTGTGAAGGATGTGTATTCCTATGTGTATTTCCATCTTTTAATAGTGAAGGAGATGTAAAAAAGTAAAAGAAGAACTTCACTTCCAAACTGAAGGAAAAATTAAGACAGTGAGAAGGAGAAAGCAACTAAGGCATCTCACTATTCATAAAGATTCAAATATGAAATATAACAATTTTAAATTTTAAAGGAGGGACTTGAATAAACGTAATATCTAACATTCAATTCTTAAGGGAGAAAGAATTGTTGACTGGGGTCGATGAGATGATTTGCACAGAGGTAGGAAAGAAAGTATGAAAAACCAGATACTCCAGTCCCTAATGTTGTGCTCTTTTGATAACCTAAATATCATCTTCAACTACTAATTTTTTATTTAAACTCATTACACAATGAGTCTAGCCTCTCCTAATCTTTTACTGGAATTACTTAGAGATAATTCAACAGAACTCATTTCCTAAAAATGGGATATATGCTTAAGGAAATATGAGAAATAGAAAAGATAGACTAAACAGTGGAGACAGCTACATAAAGTAAATCAGAAAATTTATTTTTTTTCAAAATAGGTCAAATTGTACTGTGAAGAGTTAGTTTACCTGAGAAAATGTTTCTTCTCCTTGACCTTGAAGTAGAGACTGAGTTGCTGATAGAAAATCCTTCTTCTCACAGCTCCCCTGGCTGATGAGCGTGTCCGCGTAGTTGGGCTGCGGGAAGATCACGTGGCTCGTCCTCGAGTCCGCGGTGAGGGACACCTCGTGGGAATAGGTCTGCAGGAAAGCCCGCACCCCGTCCACGCCCACGAAGTGCGACGCGGGCACGCTCGCCAACCCCCCTCCTGCAGTCTGGAGCAGGCGGGACTTATGCCAACGCCGCATTCTGAGCGCCAGCAGCACGATGACAAAGGCGAGGAACACGCATGAAACTGTGGTCACGGCCACCACCAGGTAGAGCGTGAGATAGGACTCGTCGGGGTCGGCGGGGGTCTTGATGCTGCCCAGGTCGGCCAGCACGGCTGGGATGCTGTCGGCCACGGCCACGGTGAGCGTGACGGTGGCCGACAGGGGGGGCTGTCCGTGGTCCTGGACGGCCACCACCAGGCTCTGCTTGAGCGCGTCTCTGTCCAGCAGGGCCCGCGCCGTGCGCACCTCGCCCGTGTGCAGCCCCACGGCGAAGAGCCCCGGCTCGCTGGCCTTGAGCAGGCGGTAGGACAGCCAGGCGTTCTGTCCTGAGTCTCTGTCCACCGCCACCACCTTGGTGACCAGGTAGCCGGGCTCTGCGGAGCGGGGCGCCAGTTCTACACCGGTGGAGCCGTCGGTGGGGAGGACGGGATACAGGATCTCGGGTGCGTTGTCGTTCTGGTCCAGCAGGAAAAGGCTCAGCGACACGTTGCTGCTGAGCGGTGGGTCCCCGCTGTCCTTCGCGGTCACCCATAGCTGCAGGTCTTGGAACTGCTCATAGTCAAAAGAGCGCAGGGCGTATAGCACTCCGGTGTCAGAGTTGATGGAAATGCAGGAGGAGAGGGGTGCTCCTTGAAGGGTTTCCTCAGATAAGAAATAAGTTACATGGGCATTGTCATAGCTGTCGGGGTCATAGGCCACCACGGAAAAGATGGAAGCACCTCTAGGGTTGTTTTCAGGAATGTACGCAGAGTAGGAGGTGTGAGGGAAGGTGGGTGGGTTATCATTGATGTCTGTCACCTGCAGCAAAATGTGAGCATTTGTGGACAGAGGTGGGTTCCCTGCATCTTGAGCTGTCACAGTGATGTTGTAAGATGAAATCTCCTCCCTGTCCAGAGTTCTGGTTGTAATCAGGCGGTGGTAATTGTCCACTGATCTCTCTAATTTGAAAGGAAGATTTTCGAGGAGTGAACATGTGATAAATGCATTCTGCCCAGAGTCTCTGTCATGTACATTGAAAAGCGCAATTACAGTTCCTGCAGGAGAGTCTTCGGAAACTGAACTAGTAGCAGAAGTCATATAAAATTCTGGGGCATTGTCGTTCACGTCCAGAACTGTGACAATTACCTTCGTTCTGGTCAGAAGGCCCGGGCCATCTTGAGCTTCAATATCAATTTCATGGAATTTGGCATCCTCATAATCTAGATTTTTAATGATTTCTATATCTCCAGATGTAGATTTAAGGTCAAATATCTCTGAGTTTTTTTCAGGGGTTTTCTCTAGAAAATATGCCACTTGAGCGTTGTATCCCTCGTCTGCGTCAGTGGCGGTCACCGTGAGAATTCGGCTCCCTACGGGCACATTCTCCGGAACATTTACACGGTACTCGGGCTGCGTAAAAACAGGCGCGTTGTCGTTCGCATCCAGCACGGTCACTCGGATGCGGGAGGTGCCGGTTAGCGCCGGGGTGCCCCCGTCCGAAGCCAGGAGAATCAGGTGGTGAACCTCCTCTTCCTCGCGGTCCAGGGCGCGCCCCAGCACCAGCTCGGGGTACTTGTTTCCATCCGCCCCGTTTCGCACGTCAAGGGAGAAGTGATCATTTGGGTTGAGTTCATACTTCTGGAGAGTGTTTTCTCCTACATCCGTGTCATGCGCACTCTTAAGAGGAATGCGGAATCCCGGGGTAGTAGTTTCACTGATTTTCAGTTCCAGTTCCTCTGCTCCAAAGCGAGGGGCATTATCGTTAATATCTGTTATTTCCACCTCTACTGAATAAATATTCAGTTTATCCTCCAGTAGTATGTTAAAGTTCACTAGACACCGAGCGCTCTGACCGCAGAGCTCTTCCCGGTCTAGCCTGTCCGCGGTGATCAAGCTGCCGGTTCGCGTGTTCAGAGCAAAGAGCTGCGTCCTACTTCTCGACACGATGCGGACTCCGCGTTCTGCCATTGCCAGGGGCTCCAAACCCAAGTCCTTGGCGATGTTGCCCACGAAAGAGCCTTTGTCGGTCTCTTCAGGCACCGAATAGCGCATCTGCCCAGCCCCGGCTCCCCACAGGGATGCCAAAAGGAGGCACAGCAGGTCTAACCTTTCGCAGCGTGGGGGCTTTGCCTGAGCCGCCATTTTCTCTCTGCCGCAATCTTTTCTCCGAGTCAAGTTCCAGCATCCAGTACAGATTCCAATCTCTATTCCTCAGGGTCCGAGGGAACCAGCATTCACGGATCTAGAGCACTGTGGAGAGATCTAGCGGACTGCTGGGCTGAGTTTCTTTGCGCCCCGAAGCTTTCCCGGCCAAATTGCTAGCCCTCTGGGTTGCGGGAGCCGGAAGATTGATTGGATGTCTCGCTGCCTCCTGCCGTTTAGGCGGTCAACAGCGACGCCCAGAGGTCTAACTAACACCTGCACCCGCTCAGACCGAGTGATTTGCTCGCCAATGTCCGCCTTGTGACTTTCAAGGTGCTTTAAAGAATCTGACAGTTCTAAGATATCTTAGAAGTAGCTCTTTCCTCAGGAATCTTTTTCTCAGCATTAATAAGAATGGTGTAAGTGTGACCTTAAATGATAGTGGCTACCGAAATATTATTCAATGCTCAAGGTATTAATCGAACCGGGCACAGCCTTGCCCCAAACATCTTCCACCTCTTATTTTATACGCAGAGACAGTAAGATCATTTTAAAAATATAAGATACATTATCTTACAAAGTTATATCTTTTGAAATTCTGTGCTTGATGGGCTTGATTTAAACCTGTATTTAAATTATTCAATCATCAGATATTATCATGTGCCAGATATTTTGCTTGATGCTAGGAATACAAATGGTACATCAGATCGGTACAAACTTCAGTAAGTTAACAGCATAGCAGAGGACATAGGAAAGTAATCATAATCTTATAACAGAGTATGATCACTGTTGTGGTGGGAAGCACTGGGTGAAGGGGGAATACATAGGAAGGGCATAGATTTGGAAGTCAGGAAGAACTTTCCCAGGATGATTCCTAAAGGGTAGTGTGGTGGTTTGGAGCTTTATGTATCCCAGAAATACATGTTCTTAAACTTAATCCATTCCCGTAGGTGTGAAAGCCACTGTAAGACCTATTGATGAAGTTACTTCAGTTAAGGTGTGGCCAACCTCAATCAGGATGGGTCCTAATCTTATTACAGGAGTCCTTTATAAGCAGAATGAAATTCAGACATACAGAAAGAAAGCCATGGAAACCAAGAAACTGAAGGTCAAAGGAACCAGGAAGAGAAGGGAGAGCCTAAGAGAGGTTGCCATATGCATTGCTGTGTGACAGAGGAGCCCAGGACCAAGGATCACTGGCAGCCAGCTCCAGAACACCAGTTTTGTGGAAGAAAGCATCGCCTCGGTGATGCCTTGATTTGGACCTTTTCTTAGCCTCAAACTGTGAGCTACTAAATGCCCATTGTTTAAGCCAACCCATTGCATGGTATTTGCTTGAGCAGCCAAGGAAACTAAAACAGGTAGGATTGGATCAAGAAAGGCTGGCATAGTATTCTAGAACCTCCGAATAAATGCCTGAAGATGAGCGGAAGCATGGAACATTAAGGAAACTGAAAGTGGTTCTATTGGCTAGAACAGGAAACAGTTTTATAATCACATGGGAAATCAAGTTATTTGAAGTTGTCAAGTGTGTCCCTGATTTTAGTGCTTTCTAAGGGTACAAAAATGCAAAATAGTGGGTCTCTTTTTGTTCCCATTTCATCTTATGTACTTATGCATAATATACTTGCTCTTTCAAAATAAATTCTGAAATATTTCAAGTATACAAGTGAGTAAAGAAAATAATATAACTGAAATCTGTGTATATACAATTCAACTTTATCTGATCTTAACATCTTAATGTTTAATTAAGATCAGCTTTTAAACTTTTTATTTTGAAATAATTTCAGGCTTAACAGAAAAGTTGAAAAATAGTACAAGGAATTCCCATATGCTGAAGAGTATTACCCAATATTACCCCAAATGTTAACAACTTATGACATTTGGTTTCAAATTCTCTTCCTCTCTCTCTTCCTGTTTTTATTTAAGTATATAGGACTACAACAGAGATGATGTTGGATCCTTCTCAATACACCATATCAAGAGGCACATGGTGTCTTTGTCCCATTACTGCTAATGTTAACTTTGATCACTTGGTTAAGGTGGTGATTTCTAGGTTTGTCCATCATAAAATTACTATTTCCTCTTTATAATTCTTGAGTATTTTGTAGGGAGGTACTTTGAGTCTACGTAAATAACTTGTTTTTAAACAAGCTTTCACCATTGATGATGCTTGCTTGAAACAATCATGGCTGTAGTTTTTTGGAGATCAATTTTTAAAAAACAAACCTACAGGAAAAGAAGAATCCTTCTAGCACCACTCCTTCATTACAATCCCATTCCCCTTCTCTCAAGATAATCGCCATCCTGGATAAAGCATTTATTATTCCCATGCATGTTTCCTTTCCTTGCTATGTATTCATGTAGCCATAAAAATAGATTTTCCCTCTTCAAATGAATAAAAATAGTATCATGCCATACTTATTTTGCAATGTACTCTTTCCTCAACATAACATTTTTTATATTTAATTATGTTGATAATGTTCATTTTTAAAGCTTTATTTAAACTTAAAAAATAAAATAACTGACAAAAGGCAGCTCAGTATGGAAGCATCACCTTAAAAAATCCTGTCCAGGTACATTTATCTTTTTCAGTCCCCCAAACAAACTCAATTGTTTTTCAGTGTTCTGAAATTTGAACAAATGAGCACAGATTGGTCAAATGACATGACCAAGTCTTCTTGTTAATGAAAAAATGAAAGAAAAAAAAAGCTTGATCATATTCACATCTCATAAAACTAAATCCAGTATTCTTTTTATTTTACCTTTAGCATTGAAACATTCTGCCTTTGCTACAAAAATATTGCAATATTATTGTTAACTATAGTCTTTATGTTACATTAGTTGTATTTTCCCCATGGATCACCATATTCATAATACCTTGTAATAGAGAAATACTCTTGTATTTTTATTATTAATCACAATTCCCATCTACCACCAAAATTACTATATTATACAGTCCCTAGATTATCCTCTAGCTGTCTTTCAAATATCGTTTACTTCCCTAGATTACCCCTTTCAACAATGATCACTTTTATGAATAAGCAGTGTTAGTTATACTGATTATAATGTGTTACCATCACCTCTATCCATTTCCACTTACTTACAATCAACTTTATTAAACATTCTACATACATTCAGCATCAACTCCACTTTCTTAACCCACATTCTGTCTCCTACTTACCATACTCTATAATTTAAATCCGTAAATTTACTCATCATATTTAGTTCATATCAGTGAGACTATACAATATTCATCCTTTTGTGTCTGGGTTATTTTACTCAACATAATATCCTCAAGGTTCATCCATGTTGTCATAAGCCTCCCAAGATCATTTCTTCTTACAACTGAATAGCATTATATCATATGTCTATACCACACATCATTTACCCATTCTTCAGTTGACAAGCACTTAGGTTGTTTCCATCTTTTAGCAATTGTGAATAATGCTGCTATGAACATCGTTGTGCAAATATCTGTTTGTGTCCTTGCTTTCAGTTCTTCTGAATATATTCCTAGTAGCAGGACTGATGTTTGATACGGCAGTTTATATATTTAGCTTCCTGAGGAACTGCCAAACTGTCCTCCACAGAGGTGACACCATTTTACATTCCCACCAACAGTGAAGGAGTGTTGCCACTTCTCCGCATCCTCTTCAACACTGGTCTGTTTTTTTTTTTGTTTTTTGTTTTTTGCTTTTGTTTTCTGTTTTTAATAATGGCCATGCTATAAGGCATGAAATGATACTTCATTGTAGTTTTGATCGGCATTTCCCTAATGCCAGGGATGTTAAACATCTTTTCATGTGCTTTCTGGCCATTTGTATTTCCTCTGGAAAAAATGTCTATTCACATCTTTTGCCTCTTTTTAATTGGATTGTTTGTCTTTATCATTTGAGTTGTGTGATCTCTTTATGTAACATGGACATCAAACCCTTATCGGGTATGTGGTTTCCAAATATTTTCTCCCATTGTGTAGGCTGCCTTTTAACCTTCTCAACAAAGTAATTTGAAACACAAAAGTGTCTAATTCTGAGGAGGTATCATTTATTTATTTATTATTTCATTGCTCACGTTTTGGGTGTAAGGTTTAAGAAACTACCACCTACTACAAGATCTTGAAGATGTTCCCCTACATTTTCTTCTAGGAGTTTTATGGTTCTAGCTTTTATATTTAGGTCCTTGATCCATTTTGAGTTAATTTTTGTAAAAGGTGTGAGATAGGGGTCCTCTTTCTTTCTTTTAGATATGAATATCCAGTTCTCCCAGCACCATTTGTAGAGTTGACTTTTCTGACCCAGCTGGGTTTGACAGCCTTGTCAAAAATCAGTTGACTACAGATGTGAGGGTCTATTTCTGAACTCCCAATTTGTAACCATTGATCAGTCTATCTTTATGCCAGTACCATATGGTTTTTACCACTGTAGCTAAGTAATATACTTTAAAGTCAGAAAGTGAGAGTCCTCCAACTTCGGTCTTCTTTTTAAAGATATTTTTGACTATTCAGGGGCTCTTACCCTTCCAGATAAATTTGATAATTGCCTTTTCCAAATCTGCAAAAAAGGCTGTTTGAATTTTTATTGGAATTGTGTTGAATCTGTAAATAAATTTAATCTAGTAGCTTTCTTGTGTTTTTTTTTTTTTTGGATTTTCTAAGTATAAGATGATATCACCAGTGAACAGCGAAAGTTTTACTTCTCCTTTCCCTATTTGGGTGTTTTTATTTCTTTTTCTTGCCTAATTGCTCTAGCTAGAACTTCCAGCACCGTATCTAATAACAGTGGAGGGAGTGGGAATCCTTGTCTTGTTTTCGATCTCAGTGTGAAAGTGTTCATTCTTTCTCCATTGAATGCAATATTATTTGTGGGTTTTTCATGTATGTACTTTATCATATTGAGGAAGTTTCCTTCTATTCCTATCTTTCAGAATATTTTTTTAAATCAAGAAAGGATGTTGTATTTTGTCAAAGGCCTTGTCTACATTGATTGAAATAATCATGTGATTTTTCTTCTTCAGTTTATTAACGTGGTATATTATACTGATTGATTTTCTTATATTGAACCACCCTTGCATACCTGGTATAAAACCCACTTGATTGTAGTGTAAAATTCTTTTAATGTGCTTCTTTTTTTTTTTTAAGAAAATTTTATTTATTTATTTATTTCTCCCCCCTCCCTCCATTGTCTGCTCTCTGTGTCCATTTGCTATGTGTTCTTCTGTGTCTGTTTGTATTCTCATTAGGCAGCTTGGGGAACTGATCCTGGGACCTTCAGGAGTGGGAGAGAGGTGATAATTCCCTTGCGCCACCTCAGCTCCCTGATCTTCTGCATCTCTTATTCTTTCTCCTCTGTGTCTCTTTTTGTTGCATCATCTTGCTGCGCCAGCTTTCCGCGTCAGCCAGCACTCCTGCATGGGGCAGCACTCCACACAGGCCAACACTCTGTGTGGGCCAGCTCGTCACATGAGCCAGCATGCCTTCACCAGGTGGCTCTGGGCATTGAACCCTGGACCTCCTATATGGTAGATGGGAGCCCAATTGTTTGAGTCACATCCTCTTCCCTTAATGTGCTTTTGGATTCAGTTAGCAAATATTTTGTTGAGGATTCTTACATCTATATTCATTAGTGAAATTGGTCTGTAATTTTCCTTTTTTCATAATACCACTACTTGGCTTTGGTATTAGGGTAATATTGGCTTCATAGAATGAGTTTGGGAGCATTCCCTCTATTCAATTTTTTTTTTAAGAGTTTGAGCAAGATTGGTATTAGATCTTCTTTACATTATAGGTAGGATTCACCTGTGAAACTATCTGGTCCTGGGCTTTTCATTTTGGGGAGTTTTTTGATGACTCTTTCAATATCTTCACTTGTGATTCGCTTGCTGAGGTCTTCTATTTCTTTTAGGGTCAATGGGGTTGTTCATGCATTCTAGGAATTTGTCCATTTCATCATCCTTGTCTATTTGTTATCATGCAGTTGTTCATAGCATAATCTTATGATCTCTTTTATTTCTGCAGGATCAGTGGTATTGTCCCCCTTCTTTCTAATTGTATTTATTTGCATCTTCTTTCTCTCTTTTCGTCAGTCTACCTAAGGGTTTGTCAATTTTATTGATCTTCTCAAATAAACAACTTTTGGTTTTGTTGATTTTCTGTATTGGTTTTTTATTCCAAATTTCATTTATTTCTGGTCTAATCTTTGTTATTTCTTTCTTTCTGCTTGCTTTGGGATTAGTTTGCTATTCTTTTTCTGGTTCCTCCAGGTGTGCAGGTAGGTCTTTGACTTTAGCTCTTATTTTTTTAATGTAAGCATCAAGGGCTAGGAACTTCCTTCTTGGCACTGCCTTCTCTGTATATCATGAGTTTTGATATTTTGTGTTCTAGTTTTCATGCATCTCAAGATATTTATTGATGTCTCTTGCAATTTCTTCTTTGACCCACTGATTATTTAAGAATGTTTTGTTTGATCTCTATGTATTTGTGAATTTTCCCTTTCCCACCTGTTATTGATTTCCAGCTTGCTCTTTTTTCTTTTCTTCTTTCTTTTCTTCCTTCCTTTCCCTTCTCCCTTCCTCTCTCCTTTCCTTCCTTCCCTCTCTCTCTCCTTCCCTCCTTCCCTCCCTCCCTTCCTTCTTTACTATTGCATACACTGAGGCAATGAACACTGGACATGTCTCATCATGTACAAATTTCTCTAGGTCTAGGATATTAACTTGAAAATGGAATTGCTGGGTATAATTGTATGCATATTGCTTTGGTTACCTTTGCTGTATAATAAATCACCCACTAATTTAGTATCTTAAAACAACATGGTTTCATTTGTTCAATATTCTTCAATATGGGCTGGTATCAGATTTTTCAGTTCTTCTGCTGGCCTTGTGGCATCATTGGAATGGGGGTCATGTGGGGACTGGCTTCAGCTGGTGTGCTGAGACTTCAGAATGATTCTCTTCTATGTAGTCTGGTGACCTCACTTTTCACATGGCCCCTCCATGTAGTTTTCCCACATGATATCTCCAACAGGGAGAAATTTAGGGCTTCCCAAAATACAAAAGCAGAAGCTGTTGGTACTTCTTAAGTCTTAGCTGGAACTGACAGTTTCATTTATGCCACATATTATTGGTTAGAGGGAGTCATAAAACCAGCCCAGATGGAAAGGGAGGGAACTGTAGAAGGTATGAATATTGGAAGGAGTGGCTTATTGGGGGGCCACCAATGTAACACAGTTTGAATATCAGTAGATACTGCCAAATTGTTTTTCAAAATGATTTTAGTGACTTACACTTTTGACAACAAGATATATTTCTCTATCCTTGCTAAACTTTGGTACTGTCAGGCAAATAATTTTGTCAATGATGAGTATAAAAATGTAACTCATTTTTAAATGTACATTTTTATAATTAATGGTGAGGGTAAACATCTTTTCATATTTACTGGTTATTCTCCAGTGACTTTCCTATTCATATCCTTTGATTCTTTTTTCTTCTTCAAAAATTTTAATTTGGGGAAATTCATTATGTATTTTAGATAAAAATTCTTTGTCCTTTATAGAGGCTACAGCTATATTTCCCTGTTTCTGCATTGTGTTTTCACTTCATTTATGGTGTCATTTTTATAAAGAGGCTTAAATTTTAATATTGTTCAAATTATTGTTTCTCTCCCATTATGATTTGTGATTTTACCATCTAGTATATTCTAAAATTATGATGTTAGCATCTGTTTTCTAAAAGCTTAAAAGTTTCGTTTTTCACTTTTCAGTCTTTAACTTTCGTTAAATTAATTTTTCGTATTGTGTGAAGTAGGGATATATATATTTTTCACACAAATAACCAGCCATCCCAGAAGTATTTATTATTTCTTACTCTCTGATTTGTAATGCCACTTTGCTATAGATCAAATTGCCATATATATGTGGCTTTTTTTTGGTGGGCAATTTATTCCTTTTTCTTTGTCTATTGCCATGGCAACATACTCTGTTTAGCTTCTATAACTTTATCTAACAGGGAGATTTCCTCCAATTCATTTTTTTCTACAAAATTGTTTTGACTTTTCTTATACCTTTGCTATTCCATGTACATTTTAGAATCACTTAGGAAAAATACCCTTGTCTTTTAATTGGAATTGTGTTGAATTTATAGATTAGTTTTGGAGAGTTGACAAAGTTTTAATAATCTTTTGATTATGCATGTCTTCTTCAATATTTTTTGTTAATTTTTTCTATGAAGTTCTTGAATATGTTATTTTGTATGGCACTTTATAGTTTTTTTGGTCTTGGGGAATTGGGCCTTTTGTTCTTCTTTATTTTTTTATTCCTTGTTACTGGTGAATAGATAAACTATTGATTTTTTATATGTTGATTACATATTCTGCAATGTTATGGAACTCTTTTATTAGTTCTAATAATTTCATTTATATAGTCAATTGAAATTTTCTAAATAGAAGAAATGATGTATGCTAAGAATAATTTTGTCTTTTCCAACCCAATTTACATACCTCTTATTTAATTTTCTTGACTATTTACATTGGTTAGTTCCACTTGTAATTTCTGGAGATGATATAATAGACACTGCTGTCTTGTCCCTCAGTGTTAGTAAGAGTGCTTCAGATTTTTAGTGAGAGTGCTTCAGATTTTCACATTATGAATGACATCTTCTTTGTTTTTGACTGATACTCTTTATCAGGTTAAGGAAATTTCCGCCCATAACTAGTTTGCTAAAAGGTTTTAATCAAGTGTCAAATGTTCTCAAGAGCTTTATGCTGACTCTGTTGAAATGATGACATGGTTCTAAATATTTAATCTATTAATCTGGAGTTTCATATTATTCAATTTTTAAAATATTGAAGTATCCTTGAATCCCTGAGATCAATCCTATTTAGTCACAAACTTTAAGTATTATCTTTAAATATGTAGTGGATAGGATTTGTTAATATTTTAATGAAGACTTTAAATCAACATTAATTTATTTTCAATATTTCAGTGTAATTTTATTTTAGGCATGTATCTTATAAGCAGAATATAGGCGGATTTTTAAAGTTATACAAATTTGTCAATTTCTGTCTTTTAGTAGGTGAATAATATGTAAATACATATTTTGTGGTTACTTATATATTCTGATAAAATGTTAAAATACCGTAGACTTTTTTGTCATTATGTTTTTATCTTTAAAAATGTTTGCCTTTTGTTGGATTTTACATTTCTTTTTTTACATGTGTTAGTTTGGAATATGCATTGGATTCTATTCTTTATTACTGTTACATTTTAACATATTAACTGCCTATTTTCCATCAAAGCCCTTAAGCCATTGAATATTCCAATCCTCCTCTTAAAGCAAAGCACAACACACAATCTCCACTTGTTATTGTTGACAAGCATTTTCGTGTAATATTTTTTAGTATGCAAAAAAAATCAGTTATGTTTACAGTGAGCAGGTAATTAAATTTCACTACATATTTTCAATCTATTCTCACTATTCTTTCTTGTATTTGAAACCTTATTTTAGGGATCACTTTTCTTCCTGCTAAATTCATCTTGTAAATGCTTTTTAACAAAAGGCTTTCACTAATTAGCTCCTAATCTTGGAATATATGAATATATCTCTATGTATTGCCCTCACTTGTTTCCAAAACTATATTAATGTGTTTAATTAGTTCTTACTAAAATGTTGGTTTAAATGCCTGTACAGTTCTAAATTGCTTTTTATTGTTTAACACTTCAAAAACACTTTTCCATTGTATCTAGAATTAATTGCCACTAATTAGAAATTTTCTGTCAGCAAACTTTCATTATTCTGTAGGTATTCTGTTTTGTCTCCAATGGCCTTTAAGAATTTTTCTTATTCTTGTTGTATGTCAAAGTGTGGATTTTTATTTTTATTTTCTGTTTGGTAATGAGATTATACTCTCAGTACTTCCATTGTGGATTTGCTCTTATAATTTAAAATTTTGCTTTGTGATATTCTCTCCTTTTTTGTTCCTCTGCAATTTTAATTGCATGTATGTTGGAACTTTTACATCTGTTTTTCATTTCTTAATGGCAGTTTTATAAATTTATTTTAATGTTATTTTTTATTATCTTTTTTAAAAAAGATACCTAAATCATACAAAATGTCATATTAAAAAATATGAGGTTCCCATATACCACATTAATGGTCTTTTTTTTCCCCATTAATGATCTTTTAATTCTGTGTTCTGGGCAAATTTCTCCAACAATCTTACAGTTCACTAATCTTATATTCAATTGTGTCCAATCTGATTTTATCCCAATTATTGAGTATTCCTTTTACTTTAATAGCTATAATTTAATCAGTTTCCTAGTTGTCCTTTTTAGTATGCTCTTTCATTTAATTTTTGTTCATTAAATATTGTTATTATTATAATAAATATTCCTCCATTTATCTCATAAAGCATTTCAACATAATTACATTATAAGTATTGACTTTTCTATAAAACTTATTTCAGCTGGTGTAAATATATGTTCTGATTGATGCTTCTGACATTTTCTTAGCATTTGATTTATTCGTATGTTTCATAATTTTAGTTTGCACTTTTATTTTAAGGGAAAGATCTTTGTTTATTAAATTTGCTCCCTCTCCCACTCTCTCTCCCTGTCTACTTCCCTCCTGGGTTTAGTGCTCTGTCTCTAATGGTTTTGAAATAGCTTCTATCTGATCCTAAGTCCTAGGCCATAACTCGGTCTTTAGTAGTGCTTTGGGTTTCCTGTGCAGCAGTGATATTATCTATACGACAGCTCAATTTGAGAGGCTTAATGTTCATTGCCTGTAGCCAGCATCTGTGTCCAACTCTCTTCCTTGATCTGCAATTTGCAACAAGGCATAATCACAAGAATTAGTAGGCAGCATCTTTATATAACACTCACTTTTTCACTAGATGAGAGATCTCACTGCTTATTTGGGATCCAAGCAGTAAGCCTGCCTCAGTTCCCTTGTCTAGCCTGAAGCAATCATCTAAGTTGAAGACTATAATTTCAATAGCTTTTGACTATGGGAGATTCTGTTCTATCTCTGGTCCATTTAGATATTTATCTCTTATTTGACTCTGCTTTTTTACTTTCCACTTTGAAAAAAAAAAGCCTATCCTGGTAATTTATTGGAGCATGGAAGTATATGAAAGCATGCACTTACACCTTTATGGTCTTCTTGTGAACACTTACATTAAAATGGAATTTTTGTTAGTTGTTTCATTACAAGCACAATGCAAAAGTAAGGAGACTTCAAAACTATTTTTCAAACTGCACAGTAACTTTAATGTTGCTCATTTTATTCCTTCACTTAATAAATTACTTAAACATGAGGATATTCTAGCATGGATAATATATTTCATAATAAAATATTAAGTAAAGGGCTAAGCTATTTAATAATTTAAATGTACAGCTTATATAGAATTCCATAATCATGCATTAACACAACTATAGATACTACTTTAGATAATCTTTACTTTTCCATATATGTCCCCAAATAAAATACCACAGCACCTTGAAAGATTATATTTATATTAAGTTCAGGCATGAATTAGCAGGTATTTATAAGGAAATTTAAAAACAATATTAGTCATGTAAACACTGTTGGGCTTTTTATTTTTAAATATAAGTTAGAGTAACTGGAAAGTCTTTATGGTTTTTTAAGAATATAAAAAATTATAAAAACATAATTGACTATATTGATGATATTAATTATTAAGGAAAGTCTGCTAACCTGTCCACATAAAAGACTGTATCTAGACATTTTCTGATGTGTATACCCATTTCCTCAAGGAACAACAGCTTTTTCAAAAAGTTGGCACACAAAGTTAACATGAGCAGCAGTACACTGTAAACATCTCCCTGAAGTAACATGACCAATATAAATTTCTTAATATCACATGCTTGAAGTTGTACCAGAGAGGGTCATATAAAAATGTAACTCATGATCCACTTTCCATACCACATGTAAGCTCAGGAAAAAAATTTAAGTTTTGGTGAGAAAGGATGATGTAATCTACTGATTTCAAAGAGCCATGAAAGGAAAAAAGATGAATGAAATTTACAAGAATCAAATTTAAAGCAGAAAGGAAGTTGAGGACGATTTCCAGTCTAGAATCATTCTTTCCATAAAAAAGGATTGTAAACCCAGAATGACAAAATGCTCTGGCCAAAGGCAAATAAAACGTTAGAGGCAAGATCTCCTTGCTTCTATTGCAGTGCTCTTTCCACAATGGAGATAGGACCTTCACCATACTCTTCCAAACCATCTGTGTTATGATTACAGATCTCTTTTCCAATGCAAGGACAATTATAAGTATGCCTGGTTAAAAACACATAGAACAGCTCATAATTTTCTGGAATTTGTAATAAAAATCTGCAAGGATATACAGTAATAGAACTGTGTGTAGTAAGGAGTGAAAGCAAGTAAATAAAATCAGAATTTAAAAACAAATAACCAAATTAGCTTACCAACTCGCTACAACGGGTTTACCTGAGAAAATGTTTCCGTTTTTCCTTCAAGTACAGACGGAGGTGCCGAGAGCAAATCCTTCTTCTCACAGCTCCCCTGGCTGATGAGCGTGTCCGCGTAGTTGGGCTGCGGGAAGATCACGTGGCTCGTCCGCGAGCCCGCGGTGAGGGACACCTCGTGGGAATAGGTCTGCAGGAAAGCCCGCACCCCGTCCACGCCCACGACGTGCGACGCGGGCACGCTCGCCAACCCGCCTCCCGCAGTCTGGAGCAGCCGCGACTTGTGCCAGCGCCGCATTCTGAGCGCCAGCAGCACGATGACAAAGGCGAGGAAGACGCACGAGACGGCGGCCACGGCCACCACCAGGTAGAGCGTGAGATCGGACTCGTCGGGGTCGGCGGGGGTCTTGAAGCTGCCCAGGTCGGCCAGCACGTCTGGGATGCTGTCGGCCACGGCCACGGTGAGCGTGACGGTGGCCGACAGGGGGGGATGTCCGTGGTCCTGGACGGCCACCACCAGGCTCTGCTTGAGCGCGTCTCTGTCCAGCAGGGCCCGCGCCGTGCGCACCTCGCCCGTGTGCAGCCCCACGGCGAAGAGCCCCGGCTCGCTGGCCTTGAGCAGGCGGTAGGACAGCCAGGCGTTCTGTCCTGAGTCTCTGTCCACCGCCACCACCTTGGTGACCAGGTAGCCAGGCTCTGCGGAGCGTGGCGCCAGTTCTACACCGGTGGAGCCATCGGTGGGGAGGACGGGATACAGGATCTCGGGTGCATTGTCGTTCTGGTCCAGCACGAACAGGCTCAGAGACACATTGCTGCTGAGCGGTGGGTTCCCGCTGTCGCGGGCGGTCATACACAACTCCAAGTGGTGGATCAACTCATAGTCGAAGGATTGCAGAGCATATAGGACTCCGGTGTCTGAGTTGATGGAGAAGTAGGAGGACAGGGGTGCTCCTTGGATGGTGTCTTCTACCAGGGAGTAAGTGACTCGGGCATTCTCAGTGCTGTCGGGGTCATGGGCAATCACAGAGAAGATGGAGGCCCCTCTGGGGTTATTTTCAGGAAGGTAGGCAGAGTAGGAGGTGTGGGCAAAGGCAGGTGGGTTGTCATTGATGTCCATCACTAGCAGTGAAATGTATGTTTCTGTAGATAGAGCTGGAGTTCCCTGATCTGTTGCAGTCACTGTGATGTTGTACCCAGAGGTGAGTTCTCTGTCCAGTGTTCGTTCTGTTACTAAACGGTAATCATTATCAACTAACTTTTCTAATTTAAAGGGCAGGTTTCCAGGAATGGAACATGTTGTTCTACCATTGTCTCCCGAGTCCTGGTCATGCACATTGATAAGAGCAATTATGGCCCCGGGAGGAAAGTTTTCTGGTACTGCAGTGGAGACAGAGGTGACAGTCACTTCTGGGGCATTATCATTCACATCCAGAACTTTGACCAGCACCTTAGCTCTGGCCATGAGCCCAGCACCATCCTGAGCTTGAAGTTCCATTGGATAAATTTGGTATTCTTCAAAATCCAGTTGTTCTTTATTTAATATTTCTCCTGTGTAAGAATCCAATTGAAATATTTGGGCCACTTTGTGGTCTATATTGTGAAACGAGTATGTTACTTCCCCATTGGCTCCCTCATCTGGGTCCGTGGCATTTACCACCAGCAGCTGAGTGCCCAGCGGCACGTTCTCAGGGACACTTATATGATATTGTGCCTGAGTAAACGTTGGAGGGTTGTCATTTACATCCACCACCTGAACTCGAATGTGGAGGGTCCCTGAGCGGACTGGGTCGCCCCCATCAGAGGCAGTGAGGACGAGGTGGTGGACAGCTTCTGCTTCCCTGTCTAGGGCCCTCTGCAGCACCATCTCTGGGTGCTGGGGCCCATCATCTCCCTGTTGCACATCCAGGGAGAAATGAGGATTGGTGCTGAGCTGGTAGCTCTGGAGCGAGTTCATCCCCACATCCAGATCTTGCCCAAAAGGTAGAGGGATCCGGGTACCCACAGTGGTTATTTCATTCATTTTAACTTCCATTTCCTCTAACTGGAATCGGGGACTGTTGTCATTAATATCAATTATTTCCACTTCGACAGGGAAAAGCTTCATTTTATCTTCTAACAGGATGCTAAAATTCACCAGACACCTCGAGCTCTGAGCGCAGAGCTCCTCCCGGTCTATCCTGCCCGCGGTGATCAAGCTGCCGCTTCGCGGGTTGAGAGCAAAAAGCTGAGTCTTACCTCTGGAGACGATGCGGACCCTGCGCTCCGCCAGCTCCTGGGGTTGTAGCCCCAAGTCCTTGGCGATGTTGCCCACAAAGGAACCTTTGTCTGTCTCTTCTGGCACTGAGTAGTGGATCTTCCCCGCTCCGGTTTCCAACAACAGCCCCAGAAAAAGGCACAGCACGACCAGCCCGCTGCAGACGGGCAGCTTGGGCTGACCCGCCATTGAACTCGCGCGTCGTAGTTTTCCTCCAGTCGGGTACCAAGGGTATTGTATCTCTGCTGTTCTGAGCTTAAATTACCTGTATTTTCAGGAGAATTCAGGGAGGAGGGTCGTCCAGAAGTAGGGTTAGGGAAGCCTCAGGAAGACTGATTTCGTTCTGGCAGTGGTTCAAATTCTCAGAGGCACAAGCTAGTTAGGGGGGTGGGGTGCGTACGTGTGCGTGTGTTGCATGTCTCTCCCAGACTGGTGAACAGCGGCGCCCAGAGCCCTAACCAGTTACTGCACTCACCTAGATAATACGTTATCTTCTCATTAATCTGATCTTTTAAGTCTTAGTTTATTGCAAGGTAATAATCATCCTATGATATGTGTATAAAAAGGAGAAAATATCATGCCCATTTAACCAATCAATTAATTAATCATGTCCACTAATTAAAAATACCCAAATGTTGCTAAATTGCAATATTCAGTGGAATCGCAGTTTACCAAGCGTCTGTTTTCCCTGTTTGCTATTCAGGGGGAAGCACAGAGCTGTCTAAAACTATAAAGAGGACAAAACCATCCTTCCACTTCTTCTGTAGTATAGACCACTTGACACTTTTCCAGGCCACATAAGCCAGGGCAGCTTTCCTCTGACTGGAGGAAGGAAAAAAATTTGAGGGAAAACAGTTTTAGAATGTTAGATTTTTTAAAACTTGGACCACCCATTTCCTTTCCATTATGCTCTGAATAGTACCAGAAACCTTGCAATTTTGAATGGTATATTTTATGCTAGCCTTATTTTTCCTCTTTTTTGGAGTGGCTACATATTACATGTGTTTTTAAAGAGTTCTTTCATTTATCCATAAGTAATATACTTTGAATAAAATAACATTGAGCTCTTGGAATTTTATTGGACAAACATCACATGAATATATAATTGAGATTCAAATGTTAGGGATGGTAGAGGTAGTGATATTCCTCAAAACCAAAAAGAAAAAAAAAGTCACATCTTTATTTTTAGGCAGGCTATTAGAATAATATGTACTACTGTATAATCACAGTTAATAATTTCCCCAAGGGAAGTTGGTTTTCAGACATAGCAGTATTTTTAAACGAGGAAAAAGGGGACAGCGCTTTCTTTCTTCTACCCATTATAAGATTAGTAAAAGGTTACTAGCTAAAATGTCTCAGGCTTACAGCAATTTATCTTTACTCCAAACTTAGAGAAGAATGTCCCCTGTACTTCAGAGTTTGACATTTTCAGGAACAGTTACCAGAGACTGGCAACCGACCCATGGTCACCACGTCTGAGAAGGGTCAGGAAAATGAGGGAAAAAAGGAAAGAATCAAAGGCCATAATAACAGTTCTTGGAGGAAGCATTTCTCATCTTCTCTAAATCAAACCTACAATTTCTCAGCTTCTCAAAGACAAGTGGATGGAACCCAAAGGTAGAAATTTAAAGATACAGTAAACCCCCTTCAGTATTGCAAGGAAAGAATTCTTTAAAAGGAAATATAACTTTTCAAAAACATACATTAATAGCACAAATATTCTCCCAAAGAACTGACCAGTCTATTAAGGCAAATCAAAGTGTACATAGAAACTAGCAAGTAAACTTGTAGATCCCTCTCCACCAACAACTGAAAAGTGGATTGACTTATAAAAGGACGATATTTAGAAAACAAAAATGTTAAAACTCACATGGAAAGACATTTGAATCCAATGTAATATTTAAGGTTTCATTAGTAGTACTACAGTGAATATCCAGTTGAAAGAGGTTTCTGGAGCCCACGTGAAGGAATTAACATTTTGCAACATCAGAATCCACACATCAATGGTGGGCAAATTTCCTTTGATGAAGTGGTTGGCAACTCCATATCCAGACTTGGAGTAGAACCAGGTTGAAAACTGTCCTTTACTGTGGGGCTTTAAAAGCTTTGCTGGTGCAAGGTGATCGGTAGAGTCACAGTGAGGAGAAAATGAGCTGAAATAAAGGCTAAGGTCACCCCCAAGTAGGTACGGGGTCAGAGGGTATGGGGCAATCACTGGGGCTCGGCCGCAGCTCCTGCAAGCTGTCAACAAAGACCACGTGCAGCGTGACCACGGCTGTCGCTGCTGGTACGCGATCAGCAAGGGCTGGCAGGCTGCGTCTCTTTGGCCTGTGGTCGCGAAGTGCACCTCACCAGTGCATGTCCCCAGGTTGAACGGCGGTGGTTAGCTGGCTGGCAGCATGTGGCATGTGGCAGGGCAGCTAGGCGCTGTGCCCCAGTCGGGTCCACCTTGATAACCAGCTAGCTGGGCTGTATGGTGCTGTACGTGACACTTCGTCGACATGGGCCCCGCTGTTGGCCTCCAGCATCGTGAGTATGGTCCTTGGTGTGCTTTTGCCACAGTCATCCACCATCGCAGGCAGGCTCAGGATGACACTGAGCAGTGTTGAACCCTGGTCGTGAGCCCGTAGTCAGTTCAAAGGTAGGCTCTGTGAACAACACTCAGCTCTGCGCTCACTGACACATGGACCATAGCGCCTGCAGCACCAGGCCACAGTGAGGTAGGAGGTACGATCAGGATCCGAAGTGCAAAAGTGCACAACAACGGGCTCTCAGGGCGAGTATTCTCAGCCACTGGACCAAACTGTATGTGGGAAACTGGAGTTCAAACACTGAGACACATCGGCTTCCCTGAGTTTTTTTTCCCTTTGTTTTGCTTGTCGTTTGTTTTTTTTAGGAGGCACCAGGAACCGAACCGAACCTTCCATGTGGGAGGCAAGAGCTCAACTGCTTGAACCACAACTGCTCCCCACGGAGCGGTTTTGTTGATGCCGGTGATGTAGAGTCATGCTTGTGGGAGAGGAGAGAGACAGGTTGCCCTTGTCTGTGGCTGTCATGGTAACATTGTACTTCAGGGTCTGCTCCCAGTTTAGGATTCCATCTGTCAGTAGTTTACAATGAGTTCCATAATCTTGGAGGTGAAATTTTTGCTAGCCAGATCATTTGTCTCTACAATAATTTTTACCTCTCCAGTAAAGCAGTTCTTTCGGTCCTGTTGCTTTGGCTAGGGCAGTTCAGTGTTGTTTCTAATAGGACTAGATACCCAGATGAAAGTCTCCTGCACTGCATTAGAGTTCCCTACATCCATTTCAACCACAACTCTGGAAAGGGCCATCAAATTGTCCCCACTCTTTCCTTCTACTTCATGCTTTAACTGCCACTTTCCTAAACTGAGTATTGTGCTGTTGTTATTGGACAGTAGGCTGAATATCTTCAGACTGTACGATTGTGTGGAAAGGGTAGAACTCTGCAATAAGGGCCTCATCTAGGTCGGTGGTGATTGCTGGAAGAATGCAAAGGAGAAGTGAAAAGGAGGCTCTCTGCAGGCTGACTTGGCTGTACTTCTTGCGACTCAACATCCAGGACTGTAATGGGCATCTACAACCCATTTCCTTCTCTAAGCTGTTCTGCCCCTTCTCTTGGCATTAAGTGGTGGTACCTCTGCTCCTCCAAGCCCAGGTTTCTCCAGGAATTCAGAATTTTTCCTGCCGTAGTGATCTCCTTTTCTTGGGAGGGGATGGGATGGAGGTGGGTTGTTGAAACTAATCCGATAAATGTATTGAAATTTACTGCCGGCGTCCAAATCTACCTCGGATTCAAGTGTAAATCTTGCTCCTATTAAGATATTTTCCAGGATTTCCAAAACAAAATATCTGTCTTAAAGTCTTTACGTTATCATTTATATCCAGAATGAATACGTTAAATGAAAAATATTTGTAGGCTCTTCGATGAGTGTATAAAACGCAAGGGCCCTAGGGTCTTCCTTTGGCATATCGGCTCCATCTAGCTGGTCATTCTCAGGTTCTTCCCTCGCGGTAAAGCACTTACCCGTGGGTTTCTTCTCAGCACTCACCAGTGCATTTCTAGACAACGAGCCCCAGATTTTTGGCGAGATCCCCCTCCTTGACCATCTCCTCCGGAATCTCATGGAGCATCTGGGGCGCAGTTCCCTAAGCAGGAAGGGAAGCAGTGCTTCCTGCCGCTCCGCGCGCCTTCCCTATCTCTTCTCGGTTGTTCCCAGATAACTGGGGGCGCCGAAAAAAAAAACGCAGCGCCTCTTTTGGGTTCATTAAGCATTCTGACGTTCCTGACCAAAATATGTGGAACAGATAGCAGGAAAGAGAGCTTGCAGAGTCCTCTCTTGATGTGTTTCTTAAAAAACCTGCGGGGATCGCCGCGTCAGACTGTCCAGGGGGATGCTTTCGCTTCCCTCCAGCCACCGACTGGCCGACAGCGGCACCCAGAGGCCCGCGGTGATATCTGCCGCACGGTAGCCCTGGAAGTCCTCGTTAGAGATCCTATCTGCTTTATCCACAGGGCTTCTTGCTCAGTTCGAGTGTCTACTCCCCGTGGTGCCTAAGGGGAAGCTGAACCTAAGTCACAGCTGCAGTGGATTCTGATAAATCTAAGCCAGCAATGGTAATCTCTCTCTTCTTGGCAGTGCTTGGTTTAGGAATATAGGTTTATAATTCGTTAAGGGCAGGATTTCTCAACCTGGCCACTACTGACATTTTAAACTGATAATTCGTTGTTGTAAGGGCCTGTCCTGTGTGGTATATGATGTTCAGCAGTATCTCTGGCCTTTGCCCACTAGATGTCAGTAGCAATTTGCTCCACCAAAAATGTCTTCAAACATTACCAGATGTCTCCCTCCACTTCGGTTGAGAATCACAGGTATCCGGTATTCCTCTAATGACTGTTATTGTTCTAGGGGTGGGTACATAGCCTAAGCTGATCTAATTGGATTGGAAGAAAGATTTTGGTTGGGAGCGAGCCACTCTCATAACTTACCACAGTCAAGGGAGGAAGTTCCCAGTTCCTGCTGGCAGGTATCTTGTGATTACAAGAGTGACCAGCTTTTGAAAGTTATAGGCAGAGGAGGGCAGAACTTAAAAAAAAAAAAAAAAGAAAAGTAGAAACAAAGGTTCTTTCTTTAAAATTAGGAAGAGAAAAGCAAATTGTGCCAGGCCATGATTGCATCATGACTATAACCAATCACACCTCTAGAGCTCTCTTGTCCTATACAGTAGCCACCAGACACATGTGGCCATTGAGCACTTGAAACGTGCCTATTCCAACTGGAGATGTGCTGTAAGGGTAAAATACGGGATTTTGAAGGGTTACTAAACAATAAAAATGTAAAATACATGCTTAACAATGTTTATATTGATTACATGTTGAAATTATAGTATTACATGTATTTGTTTAAATAAAATATTTAACTTCATTTCACTTGTTTCTTTTTACCATTTTAATGTGGCTACAAGAAAATTTAAAATCACATATGTGGCTCTTATCAGTGGTTCACATTAAATTTCTGCTGGCAAGTGATACTCAAGACTACCTGGTTTCTTGTTGCTTAAACTAGTATACATTAATTGTTTTTTTTCTTATAGGAAGCTTCCTACTTGACACAGGAGACTGTTGTACATATTTTTAGTTAATTTGCTTTTTACCTTTAAAACATATGGGGATGTAAGAGTAAATAAGTTTCCTATTTTTGGATATCTGATATTTCTTCACCCCTATAAATTTCTAACTCCAAAATATAAATGGGACATCTCTCATCGCATATATTTTTTTAAACTTCAAAGTGCAGGCAACCCTTTAAGGGACTTGAAAGTTTATTACAGGAAAATTTCAAAATACACGATTACCAGTAGCCTAATTACCATACTCCTTTATTACAAGTAGGAAGTCTTTGAAGGACTTGTTACCACACTGGAGAACTTAGTCCTTTCCCCAAAGCTTTGTTTCACTGGTATCACAGATATTCCATGGAAGAAAAATAGGAGGGTAATTCACCAATTCAGAGTCTGTGCTTTTCTGTGTGTTTAATGGGTTTGAAAACAAATCACACCTGGATTTATTAATAGACATTAAGGTGATCCTGATGTGGCAGAGACCTTAGCTTTAGGGTCAGTATAATCTCTCCCCACCCTACTTAAAAGCATTAAGAAAATGTGCTAAACTCAAAAGTAGATCATGTGTTTTAGGATTAAAGGAGCTAGATACTTTAGGGAAACTTCAGCTAATCCCTTTAGTTATTTCAAACTATCTAACAATTTAACATTTTCTAACTAAAATCCATCATACTTTTGGCATATCAGAATTTTATAGTAGTTATCTCAAGCTACTTCCAGTGACAAGGGCATTTGAACATCACAAAGCACAGGGAATTAAAATGGAAAATAATATATTTTCATTTATAAGCATGATTTCACATTTTATATGGGTAAACAAAGCATTATGCAGATTCTAGCCTGTTTAACTCCTCTATCAGCAAAATACGTAAAATCAGGTATAATCAAGAGACAAGCACATTGAAAAATTTCCTTTTCAATAAAGAGAAAATAGGTAATCCTGGGAATTATAGATAAGTCAGCTAACATTCTTTAACATATTGTAGAACAAAGAGAAATAGGGTACAGTCATCTGGAAGGGCATAATTTCTTCTTCAAAGTTAACATAATAAATCCGTCTAGTGCTAAACTATTTTCTATCTAAACAAAATAGCATACGCTATTAGTAAATATCCTTTGCTTTATAACAATTGGTATTATCCTTGGCTAAAGCAGAAAATATTATATATGTATTAGAGACATAAAATGACTATCTAATTTTGAGATGAAAAAGGAAGTATTTTCTCTCAGATTTTAGGATTTAGCCCATATTTATGTTCTTTCATACGAACAATTGGCTGGATCAATTGTTCCACCCAACTGGCAGACTTTTGTGTATCTCCTATGTTGTGGTGTACTAGGCACTAGGATACAATGATTAACAAGATAGAAATGATCCCTGTCACAGAGCTTTCAGTCAAGGGTGAGGGAAACAATAAATATATAAATAAGACAATTTTGGAAATGTTAATCAGATAAGAATTCTCTTAAATTTAGGTGTAATTGTTAACAGAAATTAAATTCTAAATGACCGCATTGTTCAACCAAGCCGATCCTATTTAAAACAAATGGAAGTAAGTAGGAATAGGTGGAAACTGTTGCATATTATTCGGCAATTCTATAAATAGGCCTTGCTGCATGCCTGACCACTCCCAGATGAGACAACAGAAAATAGTCAGTAAAATAGTGGAGGTGTAGTGAAAAAAAAATCCAAATGTTTCCAGGCGCATAAAAATGTTATTGGAAGAAGCAGGGACTATTTCAATTATATTTTACTTTAATCAGACTGTCAGATAATGCTACCCTAAAAGAACAGGTACCTCTAGAACACTTAATTTTCTGTTTACACTATATCTACGTCCAACAAATTAAAAAGCGAAATAACTCCTGATTCCGTGGAGTCCTCCAAACTAGGAATGTCTTCAAACATTTTCATAATTAACAAAATAGACTCTGAATTATTTAGTGGACAGCACGTCTTCCACACTCTATTGATTTGGGTTTTTTAATCCCATTGCAGGATTACTTATAAATTCCCATGCTGGCTTGCAGATTCGCTCTGGGGGAGCATCCTTGATGATTCTGAAGCAAAGACACTGCGCACATTGACGCTCTCACCTCCGGTAACTACCCGGAAGTCTAGAGGTATTCGGTTCCCTGGTAAGCCAAAGTTCCGATTTAAAAGGGTGGTGGGATGGGGGTAGGGCGGATCTAACTCTCTCCCGGAACCGTGGTCTCCGCGTTTTTTCAAAGTAATTGTCATTTATGAAAGGTTTTTATCCCTTACGGGGTTTACAGTCGTTTTGTCGCGAAAGTTGGCCTTTCACGCCGGGCAGCGCAATTGCGCATGCGCGCGCTCTTCGGCGCAGGTCATCCTGTCATTCAAGCCGTGCACCGCCCCGCGCCGTGACGTAGTGCTTTCTTTTCTATAAGTCTGCGTCTCCAGGCTGAGTTCTGCAGAGTCCTGACCTGTATACTGCGGCGGGTTTCAAAGCTGACGATGCTGGTCCCTTTCATCGGTAATCGGTAGCGAATCGCTTTGCTAACCGCGGGGAAGAAGAAAGGAGTCGAGAAAGAGACGTGCCGTTCCCAGCCGCCTAGCTCCAAGTGGCTTCCTCTTCCACTCGCTCCGGTGCGGAGAAGCTGAATTAATAATCTTCAGTGGATTGTAAGTACCCGAGGCGAAGAAAGCTCACTGCGCCCCATTTTTGAATAATTTTGTTCCGGGAGAGTTTGTGGATTGGGATTACTGGCGTTACTGTCTGCTGGACATTACTTTCTGTGCCGAAAATCATTTCGCAGGAACCGCCATTTGCTTTCCTGCTGACTAGTTCTCTACATTGTCCGGCAGCGGCACCTAGAGGTTGGAACTTGGCATTGCACCTAATAGATTCAAATGGACACAACTGCTTATCAGCCAATCTGTCAGTAATGACTGGTATTCAGTCACAGCATATTTAGAGAAAAGACTTGGGGCTTAATTCATAATTAAATCAACATAGACGCCTAAGTGCTGTTTTATTGAGAACACTTTGTAATGAACGATTACAGTTTATAACAAGGTGGCCTTTTGACTTGTTGCAGAGAGTAACTTGGAACATTTTAGTGAAACAAGTGTTTATTAGAGGAGACGCGAGTCACAAAGAAATAAAGATGAGTAAGAACAAAGATGATGCTCCTCATGAACTAGAGAGCCAATTCATCCTACGGCTACCTTCAGAATATGCCTCAACTGTGAGGAGGGCAGTACAGTCTGGCCATGTCAACCTGAAAGACAGACTGACAATTGAATTACACCCTGATGGGCGTCATGGGATCGTCAGAGTGGACCGGGTACCATTGGCTTCAAAATTGGTAGATCTGCCCTGTGTTATGGAAAGCTTGAAAACCATTGATAAAAAAACCTTTTACAAGACAGCTGATATCTGTCAGATGCTTGTATCGACAGTTGATGGTGATCTCTACCCTCCGGTGGAAGAGCCAGTTGCTATTACTGATCCAAAAGCAAGCAAGAAAAAGGATAAGGACAAAGAGAAAAAGTTTATCTGGAACCATGGAATTACTCTGCCTCTAAAAAATGTCAGAAAGAGAAGGTTCCGTAAGACAGCAAAGAAGAAGTATATTGAATCTCCAGATGTGGAAAAGGAAGTGAAGCGGTTGCTGAGTACAGATGCAGAAGCTGTCAGTACTCGTTGGGAAATAATTGCTGAAGACGAAACAAAGGAGACAGAAAATCAGGGCCTTGATATCTCCTCTCCAGGAATGTCTGCTCATAGGCAGGGCCATGACTCATTGGAACATGATGAGCTTCGGGAGATATTCAATGACCTCAGCAGCAGCAGTGAAGACGAAGATGAGACACATCATCACGATGAAGAAGATATAAACATCATTGACACTGAGGAGGATCTGGAGAGACAGCTACAGGACAAGCTAAATGAGTCAGATGAACAGCACCAAGAAAATGAGGGAACCAATCAGCTGGTTATGGGAATTCAAAAACAGATTGATAATATGAAAGGCAAGCTCCAAGAGACCCAGGACAGGGCAAAACGACAGGAGGATCTCATCATGAAAGTGGAAAACCTGGCACTCAAGAACAGATTTCAGGCTGTGTTGGATGAACTCAAACAGAAGGAAGACCGAGAAAAGGAGCAGCTTAGCTCTTTGCAAGAAGAGCTAGAATCACTCCTAGAGAAGTGACTTGATACTTAATTTCATTCCTGAAAGGTCAACATAAAAGAAACACCTGGGACTGTATGTTATGACCTTGCAGTAGTTCCTTTTCTCTACACTGTCTTCTTTTGAATTTATCCTATTTGTCTCCCAATTTGGTTTGCTAGATGTTTTTCCTCTAGGAAGTAGGATTGTATAGGTAGAAAAATGGTTGTAGGAAAGTTGTAGGATTTTTTTGTAGGATTAGTGGAATGAACAGTTTAATGTTCATAATCTTGGCTTCACTGCAAGACTTTGCTCTTGTTTCTCTATTTGCTAGAAACTATTACTGCTTCTCTATGATGTCACCTGAGATCAATAAGAAGAGGCAGTGAAGCTAGTTTGCATTTCCCCCCCATGCTATAGCTGTTTTCCCAGCTATTCAAAGCAGTTGTTTTCATATATAGAAATGCAAATCATTTCATAAATTTGTAATACAGTGAATAAAAGCAACTAATTTCACCTTGTAATCTCTCTTGTTCTTCCATGAATAGAGGTGGTTTCTTGGTGGGGTTTAGTGACTGAGCAATTTGATCCTGTTTTGCAGTAAAGAAGCAGTTATATTGGGTTTTAAAAAAAAGGAACACGTCAGGGGCAAAGAAAATGGGAAATGTTATCTTTGTATTATATTAAATTTCCAGTCCTGCTTTATTTGGAGGTTAGGAAATACTTCCTAAGCTACCTTAATTTTTGTATCCTTTTTTAAAGAACTAAATTTATCTGCTTAAATGAGTGGCAATCATGTTAGCAGTGGCTATCAGGTATGTTAAAAACCATTCTATTGGTTTGGATTAATATTTCTAAATATTTTCAATTTTATTCCTACAATTATTTAATTATTTGAGAACTAAAGTGATTTATTAATTTGAGTTCATCAGAATTGCTGATGCAATCATCATAGTCTGATATTTCATAATTTCTTTAACATACTTAGAATTTTTCTTACCTTGTAAATGATCCATGTTCTGAAGGTAAGCTAATGCCTCACACTTGAGCTATTTTTGAAAAATGGTGATAAAATTTACAAAGTGCAGAGTTGCATGCAGTTTGTTTCTGACAGTTTTATGGAGAAAAAAAGCTTTTGTTTGAAAATACTATTAGCCTCAGAAGTAAACATTTAAAGCCCATTTTAATTTTGTATTTGACAGGAAATGTCAGTTGTGAAATGTTTAAAGTTGTTCAGACTTGAAGTCTGATATTTGTAGACTTTCTCAAGGCTAGTTTTTCTCTCATCTGATCACTTACTTTGCCAAAACATTTTCACAATTTTAAGATTTTAGTGTAGAATGCAGTCGTTTAGACAAGGTTTCCCTCAATATCTAGGCTTTGGACTGTGTCTTGAAGTTAGCACATAATTAGAGTCAAATTTTCTTACCATGTTAGGGTTTTAGGCAGTAGATTATCCTGTTGTAGTACATCTGCATATTTTGTTACTTATTATTTTTTTAGTTTTCTTTTTTTAATAGATTTTTAAAAATTTTAAGATACATAGATCATAAAAATGTTACATTAAAAAATATGAGGATCCCATATACCCCAATGCCCCACCCCTCCACCCTTCGCACGTCACCAAATTCTTTCATCACTGTGGCACATTCATTGCATTTGATGAATACATTTTGGAGCACAGTTACACAAGATGGATTATAGTTTACATTGTAGTTTACCCTCTCTCCCAGTCCATTGAGTGGATTATGGCAGGATATGTGATGTCCTGCCTCTGTCCCTGCAATATCATTTAGAACAACTCCAGGTCCCAAAAATGCCCCCATAGCACATATCTTCCCTCTCCCTGCCCTCAGGAACTTCTGTGGCCACTGTCTCCACATCAATGAAACAGTTTCTTCCATTGCTAGAGTCACAATAATTCTATAGTAAAATACCAGTAAGTCCACTCTAATCAATATTTTATTCCTCTATCCTGAGGACCCTGGGATGGCAATGCCTACTCTGCCTCTAACTCAAGAGGGGGCTTAGATCCTGCATGGCTAATGGTTGGAATTCTCCTGCTTACAGTTGTAGACTTTCTTAGTTCCCTGGTGTGGTGGTTGACCATTCCCACCATCATGTTAGCCAACACTGGCAAGTCCAATGAACCAGAGAGTAGGTGCTGCGACTGCATAGAGGCTCAGGGCCCAGCCAGCACACAGTCCAGAGATTCAAGTCCCCCAAAATACACCAACTCAAGTGCCACTGACAGGTTCAGTAAAAGTGACAGAAGAGGCATGTGTAGAGAGGTCACATCTGAGTTCCAACTCTAACACATTCAGGAGCAAAGATTCCAAATTAGGGCCCCTGGTAAGGCACTGAACTCCAGAGCCATCTGTCAGGACTGTATGGCCATCCCTGTATTTTGCTACACTTACATTCACACCTGAAAAGCTTCCATGGTATTTAGCTATACAGTGACTTAATTATCAAAATAATTATTTTAATTCTTATCAAGACTGCAACACCAATGATGACTGAGTTCCACCAATGGCAGGAAGGAAAAATGCTTGATACACTAACAAAACGGCCTAGTGATCTCATCTACTGTTGTTTTTCAGTTATAAGTTCTATGCTGCTGATTCTCCAATCCATATTTCCAAGACTGATCTCTTCTGAGCTTCAGATTTAGTATATTCAATTGTGTACTGGAAGCATTTGGAAATATCCCTTAGACAACTAAACTCTTGTATCCAAAATGGAACTTGTCCTCTCTGCCTTTCCTTGAAAACCTGCTCTTCCTGTGTTCCATGACTCACTGAAAGTAAGTGGCAGTACCATCCACAGTTGCTGGAAGCTGGAAACTTGACCCTTAACTAACCTACCTTCCTTCCTCCTTCCCTCCCTTCCTGTGGGTTTACAGAAATGTAGGTTTACGTACAATACAGGGTGCCCATATACCACCCTGTTAATACTTGGCATTGGTGTGGAACATTTGTTACAACTGATGAAAGCACATTTTTCTAACTGCTACGAACTATAGTCCATGGTTTAACTTATGGTTCACTATTTGTGTTGTGCAGTTCATGGATTTTAAAAAATTTATTCTAGTCACATATATACAACCTAAAATTTCCCTCTTTTACCCACATTCAAATATATTATTCAGTGCTGTTAATTATATTCACAATGTGCTACCATCAACACTATGTTACCAAACTTGTCCATCATCCCAATGGAAACTACATTTTAAGCTTTAACTCTGTATTCCTTACCCCCACCCTATCCCCTGGTAACCTGTTTTCTGGTTTGACTCTATGTATGACTTTACTTATTCTAATTATTTCATATTATTGTATTCATACAATATTTGGCCTTTTGTGTCTGACTTATTTCATTCAATCCTTAACTATATATATATATATATATATATATATATATATATATATATAAAATTAGGGAAGTTGTGAATATACAAAACAACATGTACAATGTGCAGAATTCATATTCAACACCTCTCCACCAACACACTATATTGTGGAACATATGGCACAAATTATGAGAGAACATCAGACTGTTACCACTATGGTCTGTAGTGTACATTTCCACCATAACTTTGACTTCTTTATCTTGCTACTTCTGATTTCTACTTCCTAAATAGCTCTTCCAACATTCTGTTTCATCCCCACTGCCTTAGTTCAAGCCATTCTCTCTTGCCTACCAAATGACAGTAACTTATTAACTGCAGTGTGCATAAATATAAATCTATATTACATATTATACGGTACATATAGTCTTTTTTTTTTCACCATCCAGTTTAGTTTTTTGACTGCCACCACAGTGAATTTTTAAAAACACTTGATCATGTTGCTCCTATGCTTAAAACCCTTTATAGATACATGATCGCTTTCAGGGTTGACTATATTTACTTAAAAAAGACATACAAGATTATCAGTGCTCCATTTACCTTTTCAGCCTCATCTCACCACATCCCCTCACTATATTTTCAATCCATACTGAGCCTATTTACATTTTTTTAAAAAAAGACCTTTACTCCTTCCTCTCTCCTGGGCCTTAGGGCCTTTGAACAGGGGTTTACTCCACCTGGGAGACTCTACTTTTTGCCAGGCTGGCTTCTCCTTAACTCCAGCAAGCTTTCTTGACCTCCTCCTCCATCTAGGTTAAGTGACCCTACTGTGGCTTTGCCTGTACTCTGTGCTTCCCTCTCTCATAGTTTATTTTGCCAAACAGTAACAGATACTAGATATAAATTGCTAAACTACACAGGTCTATAATTAAATGCACTGTGCAGTCTACTGGGACAAAGTCTCTGTTATGCATTTATCATACAAAAGTGAAAATTATCTGTTGTTCATAGCCCCGACTAGACTGTGAATTCACTGAAAGTAGCTACTTTGACTTGTTACTCACTATAAACTTACTAAAGAATAGTAAGGAGATTAAGATCTCAAGGCTGAGATATGGTGCCCAAGTTTTTATTTTAGCCCATTGACCATTTAATTGTGTAAACTAGTTTGCCTCTGTTTTCTCATTTCTAAAATAGAGGTGATAAAATTCCCTACCTCATAGCACTGTTGGACTGTTGGCTGTTGGCTGCTGAGTGGCTACATATAAAGGATTTAGAATTATGCCTGCAGTATAGTAAATGAACAATAAAAGCAATCTATTACTGCCTTTTGCTCTGGAACATAATAGGAATTGAATAATTATTTTTTGAATTAAAGAGTGAATGGGTGGCGGACTTGGCCCAGTGGATAGGATGTCCGTCTACCACATGGGAGGTCCGTGGTTCAGACCCCGGGCCTCCTTGGCCCGTGTGGGTCTGGCCCACGCACAGTGCTGATGCGTGCAGGGAGTGCTGTGCCACGCAGGGGTGTCCCCGCGGGGGAGGGTGCAGCCTGCCCAGGAATGGCACTGTGCACAGGGGGGAGCTGACACGGCAAGATGACGCAACAAAAAGAGACAGATTCCTGTGCCGCTGACAGCAGGAGCGGACAGGGAAGACACAGCAAGTGGACACAGAAGACAGACAACCGGCGGCGGGGGGGAGGAGGTCAAGGGGAGAGAAATAAATAAATCTTAAAAAAAAAAAAAAAAAGAGTGAATGGCCAGGTGCCACTTGGTACCCAGACGACATGAGGAAGACAGAGGGCCTCCCAAAGGGGGAGGTCCATGGGATTCTGAGATTGCTGCATCCTCCCTTCTGGTCTGTTCCCTGCACAGGATCCAGCTTTTTTTAATGATACAATTTTTCCCTAATTTTATCCATTTTCATATTGATGGTCACTTAGGTTTTTCCTTTTTGTTAATTATTACAAAGAATGCTGCAATAAACATTCATGTATATATGCCTCCATTTTACATATTATCTATAGATTAGGTAAATGAGACCTTTTGAGATAAGAAATTTGTACAAATGGTGACTATAAATCATATCTCTGAAGGACTGTATCTTGAGCTATGGGCTTCATTTTTATTTATCCAGTAAGAATTCTAAGTAAAAACAAACAAGGAAAACTACTCACTGCATAGCAACCTCTCTGACCTTCTTGCTTATACTTCAAATGCCAAGCTCTTTCCCATCACACAGCTTTGAGCACTTGTAGTTCCTTTTCCTCAAACAGTCTCTAGGTATTCTCATGGCTAGCTTTTTGTCATTCAGCCCTCAGTTCAAATCTCACTTCCTCTGGTAAACCTATTTGGACACTCGATCTAATTGTTAAGGACCATGTGATTTGGATGCACTCATGTTCTCATTTTGTGAAGGGTAGTGGAATTCACTGAAAAGTTGGAAGCTCCTTTGCCATTATTTTCTGGTATATATGCTTGGATGGACATGTGCTTAAATAGAAGCATCATCATTTTGGGTAATTAGAATCATGAAAAATGGGTTCAGTTACTTGAGATTGCCCATTGTCTTGGTTTCCATTGTGAGCCTGGTTTCCAATGTGATATTTCCCTTCAAACTAGCTGCATTTTTAGTGGAACTAGAAGGGACATTGTTCTTTAAATTTATCTATGTTTTTGGGTATTTGATTCCTCCAGATGTTAATGTTTCAGTGTTTCATCTCTGGGAGTCACAATAAAATGAGGAAAGAACTGTTCTTCCTTTTCTAAACTTTTCAGTGAGATCAGTTCTACAATTCTCTTTCTTTTTGTTCTAATTTTATTATTTAGCAATAAATAAGTATTGCTTTCCAGATTATAGTTTGTAGAGAATGAATATCCATATTGGTTTCAAATATCCTTGAATTGGAAATTCATACCAAATGATAGTCTTCCACTGATTTTAAAGGGATGTCTACTTCTATAAGAATACCATGTATAGGATGTTATTGACAGGTGATATATGGTTGACAGGGAGTTACACAGGGCATATGTCCAGGGTGCATGGTAATGTTTGGATATACTCATAGTGGCAACAATTAAAAACAACAGCTGGGGGGGTACTGGGTTCCTGGCCAGGGGTGCTCTGTCGTGGTCCCTAGGGGAGCAGCGGCAGTCCCCCACGTGCAATGGTAAGGACCAGGAAGGAATGAGGGTCCAACAGTGAGCCCCTGATACTAATGACTATGCTTGTGAGCCTATATGCCTGAAATAAGAACAAGGCCTAGAGCAGCACTGTGCCTAGGAGTTTCCTCCTGACAGCCTTCATGTTACTCAAATGTGGCCAGTCTCCAAGCCAAACTCAGCATGTAGATGCAGTGCATTCCCCCCAGTGTGGGACATGACACCTGGAGATGAGCCTCCCTGGCACCGAGGAATCACTACCAAGTACCAACTGATGATGCAACTAGAAAATGACCTTGAATTAAAGGTTCAACGCGGATCAGCAGAATATCCCTGTCTACATATAATAAGAGGAGTTAAAAATGCTGTTTGACCTAAATTAAGGGGGAAATGGAAAGGACAAACGAGTTTATATGGCTATGAGTCTCTAAAAAAAAGAGTCTGGAGGATGGCAGAAGGATTGCCCTTATGCACACCTGAGCAGTCTCAGAGACAGATAAAGTAGATACAACCCCAGGTATTGGTTCTTTTGAGGGCTAAAGAGACCCACAGTTCTATGGTCCTGGCAGATGGGGTTCACTGCCATGTGAGTTGGCCCTTCTTTGGAGCTGGTGTTTCTGCATGATGGAGCTGGACACAGATGGGATCTCTTTTCACAAGGCTTTCATTACTGGAATTGTAGTTGGTGCTGGGGTTTAAGATATATCTAGGGGATTTGAATTTCTGGACTGACAATATGATAGCCAGGCCCTGAGCCTCAACAGACTTCAACTCCTACACTCTGATTTATTGGACTTACCCCACTCAGCTAACATGGAGTTGAAGAATGTCAACCACCACACCATGGAGCCTAGAGTGCCTACAACTGAAAGCAGGAGGATTGCATCCAGTATCCATGTGGAATCTAAGCCTCCTCTTGACATAGATGTGCAATGGACACAACCAATCCAAGGTCCACAGAGAAAATGTGGCATTGGTGTGGGAAAAGTGGCCATGGTGGCTGATGGGTGCGGGGAATGGGAGGAAGAGATGAGATGTGGAGGCGTTTTCGGGACTTGGAGTTGTCCTGGGTGGTGCTTCAGGGACAATTACTCGACATTGTAGATCCTCCCAGGGCCCACTGGATGGAACGTGGGAGAGTATGGGCTATGATGTGGACCACTGACCATGAGATGCAGCGATGCCCAGAGATATACTTACCAAATGCAATGGATATGTCATGAAGATGGGAGAGAGTGTTACTGGAGGGGAGAGTGGTGGGGTGGGGGTGGTGGGGTTGAATGGGACCTCATAGTTTTTGAATGTAATATTTTTACAAAATGAAAAAAAAAAAAAAAGAATACCATGAATTGCCCCGATCTAGAATTTCAGTATCTGCTTGGTAAAGTTTCAATGGGTTTTGAACAATTATTCAAAAATTTGAAGACCTTGGATTTTCTCACCATAAATCTCTTCATAATTAATTATGCCACTGAAATATATTACCCTATTCTCTAACCTCTTTTAAGGGCATTCTGCCTTCTGAGGCAATGTATACTCTTTCCGGAGACCGCTCTATTCCAGAGCCCATGGATGGTACTCATGAGAAAGACTTGCCCCATTTCAGGAACACACAAGGCTCTAAGAAAAATGCTCAGCAGAACAAGCCCACTTGCAGGGGTAGTGTCACAATTCCAGTGTTAGTTTTTGAAGCTTCCTCAAATTTCTCTATCTAGCATCTCTGCTTCATGTTTTTTTTCCCCTTTAATAGCTTGCATCCTGACTTCCATTATTAGGAGATATGTGGTTAATGTAGTATGTTTATTTAAAAGACTTGTTCTTTTCCTTGCTCTGGGGGTAAGCAGTACCTATATTGTACCTCTTCGTGGAACAGCCAAAGGGGGGAGGTTAGCATTCTCTCTTTTCTCTCTGTGATGGATGAACAGCTAAGTTGAGAGTACAAAGTAATTTACACTAATTTGAGAGAAAATTAGAAAAAAAATAGTACAGTTCAGTATGGACTTGGAATGTGTGTACTTCTACAAAATATTCTACTGGGCAATTGCTCCTCTCTTACATACTTCCTATTCTCTGTTCTCCCCAGAGTTATTCACCTGACCCTATCCCTTCTCACCCATTCAGAAAATCATGTCCTCTCCCTGTATGTGTTTATAATATGGTATTTTTTATTTGCATGTCTAGGAAAACATATTCCTAACCAAGAAAAAAGTTTTCATGGGTGTCTTCAACTGAGGTGCTAGCTTTTCCCCTGTATTTCCTGGATTTACTTCAGTTTCCCACATAGCCTCAATGCCTATTCCTTCCTATATACTTGAAGCCTGAGTATAACCCTCCAATGGAAATTATTCCCTTCCATATTCTCTCCAGGCTTCTCTTAGATTTTTTTTTCTTTAGTTCTTACAGGTATCGTGGTAGTTAGCCTCTAAGATGGCTCCCTTTGAGTCTTGCCTCCCAGTATTTATGTCCTTGTGTAGTACTCTCCTACATTCAATAGGATTGTCCTCAATAGCCATTAGGATATTGCAGAAATAATTACAGGTAACTTACAAGGCTAGATCATAACAGACATGTAACTTGGGCCTTGCTCTCTCTTGGCTCACTCATTCCTGATGAAATCAGTTGCAATATAATGGGACACTCCAGCAGCCCTATGGAGAGGTCTAAATGGTGACAAACTGAGGTCTTCTGCCAACCACCAGCTTTCCAGGTCATCGAGAGAGTCGTTTTGGCACCGAATTCTCCAGCCCTAGTAAAATGTTCAGATTACTGCAACCACAGCTGGCATCTTAACTGCAATCCCGTGAGCGACCACCAAGACAGAAATATCCAGCTAAGCTGCTCTTGAATTCCTGATTTACAGAAACCATATGAGTATAAATATTTATTATTATTTTATGTAACTACATTTTTGGGGGTAATTTTTTATGCAGCAGTAGATGGCAAAATAGCTTTTAGTACCTGGAAGTGGGGTGCTACCATAAAAATTTCAAGTTTTGAGAGTAGCTTTGGTATTGGGTCTTCAGATCAAGAGAAACTGCCCTGGAATTTTTGAACCATAGAAACTGTGTGATATAATAAATGTTCCTTTGTGTGTGTGTGTGCCACTAAGTTTTGGGGTATTTCTTATGTAGAAATAGTTTTAAATGCTACTGAGGTAACTAATTCCTTAATTATATGTTTTTAGGCTTTCTCCATAATGAGATGGTAATGCAAACAGAATATATGTTATGCTATTGGACTCAAAATGTCTTGGGCTTTTTATTTATTACAGCTAGGGTAATGGATTTCCTTTTTCTCAAGGGGATACATTTATAGATGTCCGTTTTATTTGACATTCAATGTTTATTTGCAGACTTACTTTCATTCTTCAGTAGGTCTCAAAGGAGGACTTCTAAATTATATTACGTGACTGTAACAAAGTCTACATAATATATTAGCATTTAACTAATTTCTGCTACCATTTAGTACTCAGTTTAGTAATATAGTGCCTAACATAATGCCTTGAACATAACATTGGTATTTGTTTTAGCATCCAGGAAAATAAAACACTATCTAATCAATCTTAAGTGTAATAAGAATCCATAAATGTAGCACCTCCCACAAATGACAGGGCCTCGGTAATAATCCACACCTAACCATATGGTCCCTCATACTCCCTCCCCTGCCTCCACCAAAGGAGGATAATTATCATCTTGAATTCTGTGTACATCATTATTGCTTTTTTGGCATATACTTTTATTATATGTATTTCTCTACTACATTTATTTAGTTGTTTTAAATTTCCTGAATTTTTCTCTTGTGCACACTGTCAATGTAAATATTCTTACATAAATATCTCCTGATATAAATGTGAAAGACTTTCTTTTGGGTATTGTTATGTGTCAAATTGTTTCCCATTAAAAGATACGTAGAAGTCCTAACCCAAGTACCTATAAATGTGACCTCATTTGTAAATAGGGTTTTTGCAGCTCTAATCAAGTTAAGATGAGGCCAAAGTGAATTAGGGTGGGTCCTAATCCAATATTACTGGTGTCCTTATAAGAAGAGAAGAGACGCAGAGCACAGAGAGGAGAATGCCAGGTGAAGATGGAGAAACGGAGAAGACACCATGTGAAGACGGAGGCTGAGATTGGAGTTGAGGTGCTAAAGAATGCTTGGGGCCATCAGAAGCTAGGAAGAGGGAAAAAAGGGAAGGTTCTTCTCTAGAACCTTCAGAGGGAGCATGGTCCTACTGACCCCTTGCTGTCACACTTCTAGCCTCCAGAACTGAGAGAATAAATTCTGTTATTTTAAGCCACCCATTTTATGATACTTTGTTATGGCAGCTCTAGGAACTAATAAAGGTATATAACTAGGAAAAGACATTCTTGAACTTGCAAGTATTTATCTAGGAGTAAAATTGTTTAAATTTAGTAGGTAATTTGCAACTATTTTTCAAAGTGTTTGCACCAATTTTCACTCTCACTGGCAACATCCTTTTCAAGACTTGATATCTCAGACTTTTAAATGTTTACCCAGCAATTAAGTGTACAAAATTGTACATTATTTTTATTTTATTTTATTTTATTTTTTTATTGACTTTGTAATAATATTACATTAAAAATATATATGTGAGGTCCCATTCAACCCCACCCCCCCACCCCACCTCTCCCCCCCCCAGCAACACTCGTTCCCATCATCATGACACATCCATTGGATTTGGTAAGTACATCTTTGGGCACCTCTGCACCTCATAGTCAATGGTCCACATCATGGCCCATACTCTCCTCCATTCCATCCAGTGGGCCCTGTGAGGATTTACAATGTCCGGTGATTGCCTCTGAAGCACCATCCAGGGCAGCTCCATGTCCCAAAGACGCCTCCACCTCTCATCTCTTCCTGCCTTTCCCCATACCCATCAGCCACCATGTCCACTTTTCCCAATCCAATGCCACCTCTTCTATGTGGACATTGGATTGGTTGTGTCCATTGCACCTCTATGTCAAGAGGAGGCTGAGATTCCACATGGATGCTGGATGCAATCCTCCCACTTTCAGTTGTAATCACTCTAGGCTCCATGGTGTGGTGGTTGTCCTTCTTCAACTCCATCTTAGCTGAGTGTGGTAAGTCCAATAAATCAGATTGTAGGTGCTTGAGTCTGTTGAGGCTCAGGACCTGGCTATCACATTGTCAGTCCAGAGATTCAAATCCCCTAAATATATCTTAAACCCCAACATTAACTGCACCTCCAGCACATTAGCATGAAAGTCTTATGAAGGGAGATCCCATCTGAGTCCAGACTCATCACACATAAACACCATTTCCAAAGAGGGGCCATCTGACCTGGTAGTTAACCCCATCGGCCATGACCATAACTCCCATGAGTCTCTTTAGCCCTCAAAGGAACCAATATCTGGGGGTTGTATCTGTTGTATCTGCTTTATCTGTCTCTCTGACTCTGCACAGTTGTGCATGAGGGCAATTCTTCTGCCAGCCTCCAGACTCTTTTTTAGAGACTCGTAGCCATATAAACTCATTTCTCCTTTCCATTTCCCCCTTACTTTAGGTCAAACAGCATTTTAAAGTCATGTTATTTTATGTAGACAGGGATATTCTGCTGATCCGCATTGAACCTTCCATATAAGGTCATTTTCCAGTTGCATCATCAGTTGGCAGTTGATAGTGGTCCCTCGGTGCCAGGGAGGCTCATCCCCGGGTGTCATGTCCCACGCTGGGGGGAAGGCATTGCATTTACATGCTGAGTTTGGCTTCGAGACTGGCCACATTTGAGTAACATGAAGGCTGACAGGAGGAAATTCCCAGGCACAATGTTGCTCTAGGCCTTGTTCTTATTTTAGGTTTATCAGCTCACAAGCATAGTCATTAGCATCTGGGGCTCACTGTTGAACCCTCACTCCCTCCCGGTCCCCGCCGCTGTACCTGGGAGACTGTTGCTGCTCCCCTAGGGACCACGACAGAGCACCACTGGCCAGGAACCCAGTACCCCCCCTGCTGTGGTTTTTAATTGTTGCCACTATGAGTATATCCAAACATTACCATGCACCCTGGACATATGTTCTGTACAGCTCCCTGTCAGCCATATATCACCTGTCATTGGTATCCCATACCAGTATCCCTCCATTGCCATTGTTGAAACACTCTGTGATCCAGAACTCCCCGAAATTTGAAGCCCAATATAATGTCATGGTCCCTTACTAGGGAATGGCATATAGCAATGGGTTTAAAGGTTAGATAAAGAACTTGGATAAAGTTAGATAAAGAACTTAGATAAAGAATGTTGACTTGAAAAAATTCTACATCCTATCTTTTTCTTTCTTTTTTTTCCCCCCTAATTATTCAGCTTCTCTTCACAGAGGTCCTAGACCACAGCAATGCATATAAATAGTATACAGCACTCCCATACATCCACCACAAAACCTTTTTCCTTCCACAGCGATACTCTTACACCCTATTCACATCATATTTACTTAACGTGATGTACAGAGTCTGAGACATTAGCTTTCTAACAAGGTGACATCTGTGCTTACATTATGGTGCATACTTTAGGATACACAGTTCTTTACATTCTTAGTTATCCTATGTTTTACATTATGGTTTACATTATCAGTCTGTCATCTCCTATATGTTATGGTGTAATATTACATGTTTTATATCCATCCTTGTGTACTCTCAAGAAACTCCTCTCTTACCCCCCATTTACCTTGGTTCCACACATTTAACGTCCATTTTCCCTTCCACTTTGGTGCCCACAGTGACAGCCAACCTCCGTTTATGAGGAGCCACTTCCAGAGATAGATGGAATAGTGTTCAGGGCCTACAAAATTGTACCTTATAATAGTTTTGATACATTTTCCTCTGGTTACAACAAAAGTTGTTGAACATCTCTTCATGTGTTTATTGATGATATGTGTTTCATCTGTGAAATAGCTATTAAAGAATTTCCCATTTTTCTATTATTTTATTTATATATGTTTTGTGGGAGTTCTTTATTTATTCTTGATACTAACTCTTTCAATGTATGTACTGTGAGTGTCTTCTCCTGGTTTGCACCTTTTCTTTTCACATCTTTAAAATGTCTATTGGTGAATCCAAGTCCTTGATTTTTAATCCATTCAAATTTGTTAATACTTTATTCTATAGTCAATGTCTTTTTAAAAGAAATCAGTTTCCTATATTTTCTATATTTTCCTATATTTTCTACTAAGAGTTTTAAAGTTTCTTTTTGGATATTTATGTTTTAGATTCACTAGGAGTTGATTTTAAATTATGGGTGAAGTAGTGATCCAATTTACTCTTTTACTAGATGGATGAGTTTTTTTTTTTTTGATCAGAAATTCTATTGCTTTTAAATAAAGTCATGATAAGGAAAAGAACAATAGGAAAAGACACCATTTTAATACAATCACTACTCTGGGCTGACTATCATTATTTTTTCAGATGAATTACTGGCTACAACAGAGTGTTAATGTTCCTTTACCACCGTCTGTCACACACACCTCCATCTACGTGAACATCCTTTTCCAGACGTCTCTACAGCCCCACTGCTTAATCGATTACTGGTTGGTGGTTTGTGGCTCTTGTTGAGTGTGGGTTTTAAATTTAAGTTCAGTGGTTTCAAGAAGTTCTGAACTTCTGGTCTCTGGACATTCACAAGTTAACCCTCTATTTTTGAAAACCACAATATGCAGGAAAGTAATTTTTATGGATCTCAGCATGAAGCTCACCGCCACTTAGCTGTTCCTTCTTACTTATCCCTGTCAATTGGAAGGGGCATCGCTCTATAAAGATTCTTTCTCCCATCAAAACACTTGTTTCTGAGCCCCAAAGATCTGTGTTTTAAAGTGCTGGACCAAATATTCCACTATTTCCTTGTTGACTCTTCCTGGGCCCTTCTCTCGTTTGATAGCCAATTCATAATGATAGATGTCAATTTTTGGAATGTCCATTTCAAAGAAATTGGCCTGTGGTTTGATTGTTCTCTCAGAATTCCTCAAGTCGGGTCTAGGTGGAGGCTTGAAGGCCTATCTCTGGATTGGAGCGGTGCAGGACGTGCAAGCTCGAGGAGGGCACCGCAGTTCAGGGTGGGGCCGCAGTTCAGGGTGGGGCTGCCGGGGTGCTCGCCACGGGCCCCGCTGCCCGGATCCGCAAGGGAGCCACGGGCTGCAAGATCCGCCCAGCACTGCGGCCTTGTGGGGTAGGTTTACCCAGAACAGCCCGGGCAGCAGGCAGAGGCAGCCCGGGGAGGGAGCGGGAGGCAGGAGGGGAGCAAAGGGGAGGGACAGGAGGACCGAGCGGGGATGGGAGGCCTGGATAAGTATTTTTTAATGGAATATTTCCTCCTTTCCCTTTTGATCTGGCAATCTTTTTTTTTTTCTTTCTTGCAATATATTTATTTGTTTTTTAAAAAATTCAAGTTAATAGATCATAAGGAATGAACATTATAAAAACAAAAAACATAAGAGGTTCCTACGTAACCCACTCCCCACTCCCCACCCCATCATTTTTGTAAATTGTATTTTTAAAATTTTTTTCTTTATTTTCTTTTAAATGTTACATTAAAAAAATATGACGTCCCCATATACTCCCCTACCCCACCCACGCCACCCCTCCCACATCAACAAACTCTTTCATCATTGTGGCACATCCACTGCACCCGGTGTATGCATTCTGGAGAACCGCTGCAGCATATGGACAGTGGTCCACATTGTAGTCCACACTCTCCCCCAGTCCACCCCGTGGGCCATGACAGGACACACAACGTCCAGCATCCATCCCTGCAGCACCACCCAGGACAACTCCAAATTCTGCAAATGCCCCCACACCGTATCTCCTCTTCCCTCTCCCGACCATCAGCAGCCACCATGGCCACCCTCTCCACATCACTACTACAATTTCTTCCCTTACTAATCACAATATTTCCCCAGCAGAACACCAGTAAGTCCACTCTAATCCATACTCTATTCCTCCATCTTGTGACCTGGGATGGCTATGTCCAGTCCCCCTCTACATCAAGAGGGGGTTTAGATTCCATGTGAATGATGGATGCAATTTTCCTGCTTGCAGCTGTAGGCACTCTTGGCTCCCTGGTGTAGTGGTTGACCCTCTTCACCTCCCTGTCCGCTGGCCAGGGTAAGTCTAAGGAACCAGAGGGTAGGAGCTGCAAGTCTGCTGAGGCCTAGGGCCTGGCCATCACATGGACAGTTCAGGTCTCCTGAGTATACACCAACCCAAATGCCAACCACAGGTCCGGTAAAAGTAACAGAAGAGGCATGTGTAGAAAGCTTATATCTGAGTCCAACTCCATCACACTCAGGAACACAAACTCCAAAGTAGGGCCAATTGACATGGCCCTGAACTCCAGACTGGCAATCTTTATCTGTCTATCTGTCTGTCTGTAAGTTTGTTTTTGAGTTCTATTACATTGGTCAAATTTTCTATCTCTGCACCAATACCAGATTGTCTCGATTCTTAACTAATAGTGCAAGTTTTTTTTCTTCCTGTTCTTTTTTCTTCAGAAATCTTGTAACTATTACCTATATTTTGTTTTTTCATATCAATTTTAAAGTAATGTTATCAGGTTCCATGATTGGGATTTTGATTGAACTTGCTTTGAAACTATCAACCAATTAGGGAAAATGGACATTTTTATACTATTAGGTCTTCTTCTCCATGAGCATTCTATATATCCTTATTTATATACACCTTCTTTAATACCTCTTGATAAATTTTGATACTTTTTCCTATACAGGTTCTGCACATTTTTGTTAGTCTTGTTCCTATGTATTTGTAATATGTAATTTTATTTTACAAATGGTATCTTCTCTTTAATTTTGTTTTCTGGTTTAGTGCTGATGCATAAAAATCAACTGGCTTTTGTGTACTAATCTTATATCCAACCCCCTTGCCAATTTTACTATTATATTTAATAATCTATGTACATTGTTTTGTTTTTTTCTATGTAAAAAGTATCAGTAAGCAATAGAAAAGTTATTTACTTCTTTCCAATTCTTATGTTTCTGATTTATTTTTCTTACTGTATTGCACTGGCTAGGACCTGCAATACAATTTTGAATAGAAATGGTGATGATGGGCATCCTTTTATCATTACTGATTTTAAGGGAGTATTTCTAATGTTTCCCATTTAGGACAAAGATAGTTTTAAAATACATATTCTTGGGAAGTGAATGTGGCTCAAGTGGTTGGGCTTCTTCTGTCTACCATATGGAAGACTGGGGTTTGATCCCTGGGGTCACCTGGAAAAGGCGAGCTGTGTGCAGGGAGCCAGGAAGCAAGATGATGATGATTCAGAGATTCAGAGCAAAAAGAGAGACAGGGGGAGAATCTAGGTAAGATGCAACAGGAAGCAGGAACTGAGGTGGTGCAAGTCTCTTCACATTGGAAGTTCCCAGGATTGAATCCTAGAGGAGAAAAAGAGAAGAGAAGATAAAAAGAGAAAGAGACACAGAAGATCACACAATGAATGGACACAGAGAGCAAAAACAGCAGGGTGGGGGAGGAGGGGGAGAAAAATAAATAAATAAATACATATTCTTTGCTTAAGAAAGTTCCCTCTGGGGAAACGGACTTGGCCCAGTGGTTAGGGCGTCCGTCTACCACATGGGAGGTCCGCGGTTCAAACCCCGGGCCTCCTTGACCCGTGTGGAGCTGGCCCATGCGCAGTGCTGATGTGCGCAAAGAGTGCCATGCCACGCAGGGGTGTCCCCCGCGTAGGGGAGCCCCACGCGCAAGGAGTGCGCCCGGTAAGGAGAACCGCCCAGCGTGAAAGAAAGTGCAGCCTGCTCAGGAATGGCGCCGCCCACACTTCCCATGCTGCTGACGACAACAGAAGCAGACAAAGAAACAAGACGCAGCAAATAGACACAGAGAACAGATACCTGGGGGCGGGGGGAATTAAATAAAATAAATAAATCTTTAAAAAAAAAAAAAGAAAATTTCCTCTGATTCCAAACTTACTACGTTTTTTTTTTTTAATTTATTTATTTATTTATTTCTCTTCCCTTCCCCGCCCACCCTGGTTGTCTGTTCTCTGTGTCTATTTGCTGTGTCTTCTTTGTCCCCTTCTGTTGTTGTCAGCAGCATGGGAATCTGTGTTTCTTTTTGTTGCGTCATCTTGTGTCAGTTCTCCATGTTTGTGGTGCCATTCCTGGGCAGGCTGCACTTTCTTTCGTCCTGGGCCACTCTCCTTATGGGGCGCACTCCTTGCACGTGGGGCTCCCCTACACGGGGGACATCCCTGCGTGGCACGGCACTCCTTGCCTGCATCAGCACTGCGCATGGCCCAGCTGCACACAGGTCAAGGAGGCCTGGCGTTTGACCTGCGGACATCCTATGTGGTAGACGGACGCCCTAACTGCTGGGCCAAGTCCGTCGCCCCCTTAAGTTTTTTTTTAATGAAAAAATTTGATTTTATTAAATGATCTTTCTGGTTCTGTTGACTTTTATTTTTACTCTTTAATGATGTGAATTATACTTAATATATTTTTATTTTATTTTATTTTTTGCAAGACTTATTTATTTATTTCTCTCCTGTTCTTCCCCCACCCTCTTGTCTGTTCTCTGTGTCTATTTGCTGCGTCTTCTTCTTTGTCTGCTTCTGTTGTTGTCAGCGGCACGGGAATCTGTGTTTCTTTTTGTTGTGTCATCTTGTTGTGTCAGCTCTCCGTGTGTGCAGCACCATTCTTGGGCAGGCTGCACTTCCTTACGTGCTGGGCGGCTCTCCTTATGGGCGCACTCCTTGTGCATGGGGTACCCCTAGCGTGGGACACCCCTGCATGGCACGGCACTCCTTGCGCACATCAGCGCTGAGCATAGGCCAGTTCCACACGGGTCAAGGAGGCCTGGGGTTTGAACCGTGGACCTCTCATGTGGTAGACGGACACCCTAACCATTGGGCCAAGTCCACTTCTCCTTAATATATTTTTAAATTAAACCATTCTGGCATAACTAGGGTAAACTCAATTTAGTCTAGATTTATTTTAATATATTATTTGGTTTGCTAATATTTTGTTTAGTGTTTTTGTATTTATTTTGACTTACACTGGCCTATAATTTTTCTTTCTGATCATGTTTTTGGTTTTATGCTGGCCTTTTAAATTCGTTCAGAGGGAGGGCCTTCAAGCTGGTTCCTGTGTCCTCTTGACAAGTTTGGAGCACTTCCTTACTTTCTGGCACAATGAAATATTCCACACTCAACTTGGACCTTCTCTGCCCCATTCTGGAATAAGCCACTTCTCCAGGGAGCCCTGTTTCCTTTCTGTGCCCAACCTCTGCTGGTACCAAACAACATGAAAATATTTATCCACTTACTCAGTCCTAGAATACACTTGAGGCAGTTTCAGAATTGTTCAACCATACAATTACCAGAAGCAAACATACCTGGTAAGGTTCAGGATTTTTTTTTTTCAGTTCTTGTTATCCTTACTAATCTGTCCCACTGAGGTTTACAACAAAGTTCTGTGCACTAAAGTTTTTAGATTAATTCCTTTTTTCCTATGTGATTGTTTTATCAAGATGATATATACGTAGAATAATTTGTTTCTCTTGGTATTTAATCTTATTTTAGTCCTCCTTTTTGTTGATTCTATTTTATTTTTTTGAACATACCAAACACTAATGCAGTTCAAAATTAAAACCTATCTGAAAGGAGAAGTCCCATCCCATCCTGTCTCTTTCTCCTCCCTGTTCTTACATACTCGTGGGACTTTGAGTTTATTATTTAGCAATATACCATGATAATCACTACATTTCAGCTCATGTAGATCTTCCTCATTCTCACAGCTACATAGCATATCATTTTTGGGTGCCCCACAGTTATGATAGATTGAATAATGTCCATGTTCTAATACCTGGAGCTTGTGGCTGTTACTGTACATGGCAAGGACTTTGTAGATATGGTTAAATTAAGGATCTTGAGATGGAATTACCCAGGTGGGCCCTAAATATAATCAGAAGAGTTCTTATAGGAAGGAGGCAAATGATGCAGAAGGCAATGTGACTTTTAATGTTATTCTGCTGGCTTTGAAAATGGAGAAAGGGGCAACCAACCAAGGAGTGCATCTCTAGATGTTAGAAAAGGCAAAGAAACTGATTCACCTCTAGAGCCTCCCAGGAGAAGTGCAGCCCTGGTGGATTTTGGTTCAGTAAAACTGATTTTGGACTTCTGACCTCCAGAATTTCAAGAGAATTGATATGTGTTGTCTTAAACCAATAAGGTGTGGTAAGTTGTTACAGCAGCCATAGAAAGCTAATACAACAGTTTATTCAGTCAACCTCCTAAGCATGGGCATTAATTTTGTTTTCACTATTTCAAATAATGCTACCTTGCACATATAATTTTGTAATTTTTTTTTTGTTGGAAGTATATATTTAGGGTAAATTTCCAGAAATTGGATTTACCCTGATTTTTTTTAATGGGTCAAAGGTAAACATTTGCATTCTTGATATTGCCAAGTTCCTCTTGGTAGAGGCAGTAACATTATGAATTCCCACCAGCACTATCTGAGAGTGCCTGTTCCCTACAACCTCTGGAATCTGAGCTATAGTTAGAAAGCCATTTCCCAGATATAAGTTGTAAAAAAATGTACTCTTTCTTTCTTCTAAGACCTATATGGATTCATTTTTTAAAATATTTAAATTACTGATCCATTTGAATTAATGTTAAACAATTTTTGTAGAATTATTACATAGATAATACAGTATCCTTTAGAGTACATCAAATCAAAAGGTACATAACGTTTGTTTCACTATAGGTAATGTAACATTTGCTCATTTGATTAAGGTTGTATTCACCAGATTTTTTTCCATTGTAAAGGAGTATGTAGTTTGAGGTATGCATCTAATTTAATCTTCTCCCAAATAGCTGTCGTGTCCCAACACCATTTATTAAAAAGTTCATTTCTTCCCTACTGACTTGAGAAGTTATTAGTTCTTATTTTTATTCTGTTTTGGTTTTATTTCTCCATTTTTGTTGTTTCAATTTTATTTTTTGGATATACAAAACGCTAATGCAGTTCAAAAATAAAACTGTATAAAAATATACTCATAAACATCCCATTCCCCTCCTTATCTCTTTCTCCTTTCTGTTCCCACTCACCCCCATAGTTATCTGACTTCATTATTATCTAGATTATATGTATTTCCACATGAACTTTTGGGTCTATTTTTGTATTTTCTATTCCATTTTTCTAGCCTGTCTGTTAATTCATGAATCAGGACCACACTGTTTTAATTATAGAAGATTTATGTTAAGTTATAAAATCTGATAGGGCTATACTCCTCTCATTGTTTTTCTTTTTGCAGGGTTTCTCTAGTTTGTATCTGTGACAGTTTGAATTTTGTGAATCCCAGAAAAAGATTATGCTCTTAAATGAATCTATTCCTGTGGGTGTGGTACCCTTTGCATTAAATTCAGTTAAGGGGACTTTGATTAAATTACTTGACTTTTGATTTGGCTATATAGTGAGGTGTGAGCCAGCTTTGGTCTTTGCCCTCTTGCTGGGTCTGATATAAATGGAGACACAGAGAGAGGAAGACCCAGAGAGAAAGGAAGCTGCCATATTTGATCCTGCTATATGAGAGGACTGCAGGGAAACAGAGAAGTCCCGAGAGGCTGAGAGAGGTCCCAGGGTCTGGAGAGCACAGAGGCACGGAAAGAGGCCCCTGAGGGTCTGGGCCCATGGAGCAGCTCAAGTTTGAGGAGACAAGCCCTGCCATATGCCTGACTGCCATGTGGCAGGACACCAGGATCAACAGTAGCAGACTTTGGTAAGAAAGTATCTCCAATGGTGCCTTGATTGGGACATTTCACAGTCTCCAAACTGTAAGTTTTTACTCCAAATAAATCCCCTTTATAAAAGCCAGCACATTTCTGGTAGTTTGCATTGGCAGCCCTCCAGCAAACTAAGGCCAATATCATGTTTATTTTTCCATATAGACTAAAAATCCACCTAGCTCCAAAATTAAACTTTACTTTTTATTGTGATTTCATTAAATTTATAAAATAACTTGGGGATAACTGGTATATTCTTGATATTGAGTTGTTTTAGTCAAAACAAGGAGTATCTTCCTTTGTTTAAGTCTACTTTTGTGTCTGGAGTATTTTTAAATTTTCCTTTTTTTTTTTTTTTAAATTTTGCACCTTTTGTGTTTCTCATTGTGTTTTTCTTCTTATGTCTCTTGTTGCATCATCTTGATGATTAGCTCGCTGTCTTGCTCACTGTCTTTTTTAGGAGGCATCAGGAACTGAACCAGGGACCTCCCATGTGGTAGGCAGGAGCTCAATCGCTTGAGCCACATCCACTTCCCGAATCAATTTTTAAATCGCAACATATTAATAAAGCTTAAATTCATCCAAAGTGTGTAATCAATGGTATTTTGTATAATCACGTAGTTAGGCATTCATCACTTCAATCATTATTAGAGTATTTTCATTATTCCAATAATAATAATTTAAAAAAATCAAACAAACTCATCAGCTTTCAATCTCTCTGGTTCCCCTGCTGTACATAGCTGCTATTCTGTTTCCATATCTCCATTTTTTTTTGCATTTATATTTTGTAGAAACAGTCATCTATTCACCCAAATTCACATTTCACATGAGGTTTCACTGTTATGCAGTCCCATGTTACATTTGTAAGCTTTCCCTCTAGTAATATACATTTTCTTAGACATTCCCTTTCAGTCACTGTCATACCCATATAATAGCTCACTAGTTACAAATACTATGATGTGCTTTCACCATTTCTATTCATTTCCAAGGATTTACAAACTTTTTGCCAGTTCTGCACAGATTAAACTCAGCTTTCCATTCTCTACCCTCATTCTATTTTTTGATGGCCTATATTTTAATTATTAACCCTTTGAGTTTACACAATATATTTAGTTTATAACAAAGCAATCATACAGCATTTATCCTTTTGTGTCTGGTTTCTTCATTAAATCTTATGTTATCCAGGTTCGTCCATGTTGTCATATATGTTACAACTTCATTTCTTCTTACAGCTGCATAATATTCCATTGTGTGTATATACCACAATTTGTTTATCCATTCATCAGTTGATGAACACCTAGGTAGTTTCCATCTTTTCTCAATTGGGAATAACACTGCTATGAACATGGATATGCAGGTGTCTGTTCATGTCATTGCTCTCAGTTCTTCTGTGTATATACCTAATAGTGGTACTGCAGGGTCACGTGGCAAGTCCCTATTCAACTTCCTTAGGAACTGCCAAACAGTCCTCCACAGTGGCTGTTCCATTCTACATCCCTCCAACTGTGAATAAGCATTCCTGTCTCTCTATATCCTCTCCAAAACTTTAAATTTTCTGGCTTTTTAATAGTGGCCATTCTAATACGTGTGAAATGATGTCTTATTGTAGTTTTGATTTGCATTTCCCTAAGTTTAACTTTTTTTTTTTTTTTGCCATTTATATTCTTCTTCGGACAATTGTCTATTCAAGTCTTTTGCCCATTTTTAAATTGGGTAGTTTGCCTTTTTAATGTTGAGTTGTAGTATCTCTTTATATATCATGGATATTAAACCCTTATTAAATAAATGATTTCCAATTATTTTTCGCCCATTGAGTCAGCTACATTTTCACCCTTTCACAAAGATCCTTTGAGGTGCAAAAGTGTTTAATTTTGAGGAGGTCCCATTTATCTATTTTTTCTTTTGTTGCTTGTGCTTTGGGTGTAAGGTTTAAGAAACTAACGGCTACCACAAGATCTTGAAGACGTTTTCCTATACTTTCTTCTAGGAGTTTTTTTGGTTGTCACTTTTATATTTAGTTCCTTGATCCATTGTAAGTTAATTTTTGTATAATGTGTGAGATTGGGGTCTTCCTTCTTTCTTTTGCATATGGATATCCAGTTCTCCCAGCACCCTTTGGTGTATAGACTGTCCTGGCCTAGCTAGGAAGGCTTTACAGCTTTGTCAAAAATCGCTTGACCATAAATGTGAGGGTTTATTTATGAGTTCTCGATTTGGTTCCATTGGTCAATCTGTCCGTCTTTATGCCAGTATCATTTTTTTTTAACCATTGTAGCTAAGTAATATGCTTTAAAGTCAGGAAGTGAGAGTCCTTCATCTTAGTTCTTCTTTTTTTAAAAAAGGCATTTCTGGCTATTAGGACCCTTTACCCTTCCAAATAAATTTGATAATTGGCTTTTCCATTTTTGCAAAAAAAGATTGTTAGGAGTTTTATTGGGATTATATTGAATCTGTCAATCAGTTTGGGTAGAACTGACATTTAATGTTATTTAGTCTTCCAGTCCATGAGCATAGAATGCCCTTCCATTTATTTAAGTCTTCTTTGGTTTCTTTTGGCAATGTTTTATAGTTTTCTGAATACAGGTCCTTTATGTCCTTTGTTAAATTTATTCCTAAATATTTGATTCTTTTAGTCATTATTGTAAATGGAATTTTTTCTGACTTCCTTCCCAGATTGCTCATTAGTAGTATATAGAAACGCAATTCATTTTTGATTTTTGTATATTAATCGTGTATCCTGCCACTTTGTTGAAATCAATTTTTTTGTTTTTTCTAAGTATAGGATCATATTATCAGAGAAAGTTTTAACTTCTTCCTTTCCTGTTTGGATGCTTTATATATCTCTTTCTTGCTCTAGCTCTAGCTAGAACTTCTAGCACCATATTGAATAACAGTAGAGGGATTGGGCATCCTTGCCTTGTTCCCGATCTCAGTGGGAAAGAGTTCAGTCTTTCTTCATTGAGTACAATGTTAGCTGTGGGTTTTTCATATATGAAATTTATTACATTGAGAAAGTTCCCTTGTATTCCTATCTTTTGGTGTGTTTTTATCAAGAAAGGATGCTGTGTTTTGTCAAATGCCTTTTCTGCATCTATTGAAATGATCATGGGTTTTTATTCAATTTATTAATGAGGTGTATTACACTGATTGATTTTCTTATGTTGAACCATCCTTGCATACCTGGTATATACCCACTTGATTGTAATGTATAATTTTTAAAAATGTGCTTTTGTATTTGGTTAGCAAGTATTTTGTTGAGTTTTTTTGCAACAACAAGTAATTATTCTCTAATTTTTTTTTTTTTGAGGTACTGGGACCAGGAATTGAGCCTAGGATATTGTATGTGGGAAATTGGCATTCAACTACTGAGCCACATCAGCTGCCCTCTAATTTTCTTTTTAAAAAATATCTTTTTTTTTGGCTTGGTATTAGAGTGATGTTAGCTTCATAGAATGAATTTGGTAACATTCCTTCCTGTTCAATTTTTTGGAAGAGTTTGAACAAGATTGGTATTAGTTCTTTAAATGATTAGTAGAATACACCTATGAAGATATCTTACCCTGGACTTTTCATTTTTAGTAGGTTTTTTTTTTTGACTTTTAAAAAAGATTTATTTTTTATTTATTTCTCTCCTGCCCGCCCCCCCAGCCCCCGCAGTTGTCTGCTGTCTGTATCCATTCGCTGTGTGTTCTTCTATGTCTGCTTGTATTCTTGTCAGCAGCACTGGAAATCTGTGTCTCTTTTTGTTGCGTTATTTTGCTGTGTCAGCTCTCTGTGTGTGTGGTGGCACTCCTAGGCAGGCTGCACTTTTTTCACGCTGGACGGCTCTCCTAACAGGGTGCACTCCTTGCACGTGGGGCTCCCCTACACAGGGGACACCCCTGCATGGTACGGCACTCCTTGCATGCATCAGCACTGTGCATGGGCTAGCTTATCACACAGGTCAGGAGGCCCGAGGTTTGAACCATGGACCTCCTATGTGGTAGGCAGATGCCCTATCCATTGAGCCAAATCCGCTTCCCTTTGGGTAGGTTTTTGATGACTGTTTCAATTTCTTTACTTGTGATTGGTTTGTTGAGGTCTTCTGTTTTTTCTAGAAATTGTGTGGCTTGTTTCTGTGTTTCCATAAATCTGTCCATTTCATCAATGTTGTATATTTTTTGGCATACATTTGTTAATAGTATTCTCTTATGATCTCTTTTATTTCTTCTTAGTCAGTGGTAATGTCACCCACTGCCATTATTTGCACTTTTCTTGACAAACTTATTCCAAAGTATTTCACATTTTCCAATGCCATTTTCTTTTCCATTTTATTTACTATTTGGTTTTTGTTTGTGTATATGTAGCCATTTTATTTTTATATCCTCACCTTTTGAATTCCTTTATTGTTTGATTAACAACATTTTTTAAATGTTTTAACACAAAAGGTTTTCTGGTTAACTATCTTATCATCTGTAAATAGAGATAGTTTAATTTCTTCTTTTCTAATTTTTATGTCTCTGTATGTCTTCCCCTGTCAGGTGCTTTGGCTAATACCTCTAATACGGTGTTACATATTAATACCTATTAAATAAGATGCTGATTTTTGGACATAAACAGAGATATTTGGTAGAGATTCACTATCCTTGGGTTTTAGTCTTTTGACTATATTTGACTATTCTTGGCCTTTGCATTTTCCTATGTATTTAAAAACTAGTTTGTCAAGTTACATACACGAACATAGGGAATTCCAGTCACAATGCATTGAATTTATAGATTTTGGGAGAAGAGAATTGATAACTATTAAAAATAATAAATCTTCCAATTCATAAGCATAATATACCTCTCCACTTATTTAAGTCACCTTAATGTCTCTTTATAAAGAAATTTATCTTTTGCAGAGAGATTTAATCCTTTATTAGCTAGACTTATTCCAGCCACTTTATTTTTCATTGTGAATTGGATTTTTATGTAAAATTTCAATTTCTGTCTTTTGCTGGCATATAAAATAAATCGATTTGATATTAATTTTTCAAATTTTGCAACTTTATTAATCTTTCTTTAATTATAATGTTTAATGTGTGAGTACTTTTGGATTTTCTATACTCCTTAATATCATCTGCAAATAGTGACAGCTTTTTTTCTTCCTCTTCAATCTACATAGCTTGTATTTGTTTGCCTTACCATGCTGGTCAATACCTCTAGCACAATACTGAATAGATGTAGTAGTGAGTATTATGGTTTGAATCATGTTCCCCACAAAGACATGTTCAAGTCCTAATCAATGGTTCCGGCACCTATTTGTAAATAAGATCTTTGAAGATGTTATTAGTATAGGTAAGGCCAAACTGAATCAGACAAAGACTTACATGTTACTAGTTTATTAGGGAGTGCTACTAGTTTATTATGAAAGAAATTAGGGAATAGGAAAGTGAAGCAGGGAAGGAGGAAGAGCCAATTTAAGGATGAGTATTGAATTGACTGCTACCAATTACAGCTGATTCCTTAATTCCAATTCTCCAAGAAGCCACATATACTGCATCTCAAGACAGTCACTCTGGGGTATGGGGAGGGGGGAAATTTATTTTCTATCTCCTGCCTCCCATTGGTCAAAGTTTCACTATATGGGCAGCATTAACTACCTCACACTTCTGAATTGTGCAGGTGTGGGAGCTGAACAGTGTCTCATGGCATCTGATTAATTAATTTCAATAGAAAAACCCAGGCATGGGAGTCAAAAGACATATGACACAGATATGAGATGAAAATAGTGTCAGGATACAACTGTGTTAAGTCTGCCTAAGTCCATGTGGGGTTGACCACTCCCAGTCACTTCTGGAATATGAGATAGGCAAGGCTGAGAGGATCTGAAATGGAACATTAAGAAGTATCTGATAGTGTCCACCTATTGCACCACTTAGATCTGCTTCTACCCTCCATTACATCCAGCTTCTGTACGATGATATGGGACCTCCATTTTTCTGAGAAAAAGATACACTGCTTTCTTATCTGAGAAAGGAAGAATAAGTCCAATCTATAAAAGATTTTCCTTTAAGATTATCCAAATACAATCTCTAAAAAGATTTGAGGTAAGCAGTTTAGTGTTATTGGGAAGCGGATTTGGCTCAATGGATAGAACTTTCGCCTGCCACATGGGAAGTTCAGGGTTCAAACCCAGGGCCTCCTGACCCATGTGGTGAGCTGGCCCACGTACAGTGCTGATGCGCACAAGGAATGTCATGCCACACAGGGATGTCCCCCATGTAGGGGAGCCCCATGTGCAAGGAGTGCACCCTGTAAGGAGAGCCGCCCAGCACAAAAAAAGTGCAGCCTGCCCAGCAGTGGTGCCGCACACATGGAGAGCTGACGCAGCAAGATGACACAACAAAAAAGAGACACAGATTCCCGGTGCTGCTCACAAGAATGCAAGCGGACACAGAAGAACACACAGCGAATGGACACAGAGAGCAGACAACGGGGTAGGGGAGGTGGAAGGGAAGAGAAATAAATAAAAAATAAATCTTAAAAAAAAAGAATAGTACATGAAAAAAAAGTACAGTTATTGCTACACCAGCTAGTCCCAAGGCCATAATCAATATTTATCATCTCCTTGCTCTACCATACTTTCTAACTTTCTAAATTTTGTCTGGTATAGGTTTATGCTGGTGGAGAGACATGACCTTTATCCTTGTGGGGTCTATGTCCTGATTTGTCTTGTCCTTGTCAGATTGTGGTTGCTATAGTTGCTCATTTGCTATTGACACTTGGAATGGAAACACAAAGAGATGCCCTAGTGAGCCTCCTGAGTTCCAGACATACTCCTTCTCGTACCAATTATGTCACAGAAACCCAATCTCCTTATGAATTTCAGAGTCAGTTACTGCCATTGACATAGTAGCTCCAAGTTGCCTGCTTGTATACTGGTATGAGCAGCCCAACATGACCAGGTGTAGACGGGTTCAAATTCAACTGTAACCCAGCAGAGCCTAAATATTTCATGGATGGGAAACAAAAATGCTACATTCAGATGACTGGAAAAATTGGCGAGAGGGGTTAATCCTATTCTAACCCTTTGCTCATGAGCCCATGTATTGTAGGTATTTGGTTCAACTCATAATCTACATCCTGAAGGTTAGCTCCCCAAACTTTCAGGATGGTATCCTAAGCTGGTGCCATAGTAGAGTTTTTTAATAGGCTATGCCATACTATATTAGGCTGGTTGTTTCTGGCGGTGATGGTCTACATGGTAAACGGAACTTCTTGGTCACATTCCCAGTGACATACTTTTTTGTGTTTTTTTCTTTTGCTACAAATGTACCCCTTAGTCTATGACAGTGTTTTGTAAGATACTATGTTGATAGATCAGATATTTTTTTTTTAAATTTTTTTATATTTTATTGACTTTGTAATAATATTACATTAAAAATATATATGTGAGGTCCCATTCAACCCCACCCCCCCACCCCCCCTCTCCCCCCCCAACAACACTCGTTCCCATCATCATGACACATCCATTGGATTTGGTAAGTACATCTTTGGGCACCTCTGCACCTCATATACATTGGTTCACATCATGGCCCATACTCTCCTCTATTCCATCAAGTGGGCCCTGTGAGGATTTACAATGTCCGGTGATTACCTCTGAAGCACCATCCAGGGCAGCTCCATGTCCCGAAGACGCCTCCACCTCTCTTCTCTTCCTGCCTTTCCCCATACCCTTTGTCCATTATGTCCACTTTTCCCAATCCAATGCCACCTCTTCTATGTGGACATTGGATTGGTTGTGTCCATTGCACCTCTATGTCAAGAGGAGGGTCAGATTCCACCTGGATGCTGGATGCAATCCTCCCATTTTCAGTTGTAATCACTCTAGGCTCCATGGTGTGGTGGTTGTCCTTCTTCAACTCCATCTTAGCTGAGTGTGGTAAGTCCAATAAATCAGATTGTAGGTGCTGGAGTCTGTTGAGGCTCAGGATCTGGCTATCACATTGTCAGTCCAGAGATTCAAATCCCCTAAATATATCTTAAACCCCAACATTAACTGCACCTCCAGCACATTAGCATGGAAGTCTTATGAAGGGAGATCCCATCTGAGTCCAGATTCATCACACATAAACACCATTTCCAAAGAGGGGCCATCTGCCCTGGTAGTTAACCCCATCGGCCATGACCATAACTCCCATGGGTCTCTTTAGCCCTCAAAGGAACCAATATCTGGGGGTTGTATCTGCTTTATCTGTCTCTCTGACTCTGCTCAGTTGTGCATGAGGGCAAACCTTCTGCCAGCCTCCAGACTCTTTTTTAGAAACTCGTAGCCATATAAACTCATTTCTCCTTTCCATTTCCCCCTTACTTTAGGTCAAACAGCATTTTAAAGTCATGGTATTTTATGTAGACATGGATATTCTGCTGATCCGCATTGAACCTTCCGTATAAGGTCATTTTCCAGTTGCATCATCAGTTGGTAGTTGATAGTGGTCCCTCGGTGCCAGGGAGGCTCATCCCCGGGTGTCATGTCCCGCGCTGGGGGGAAGGCATTGCATTTACATGCTGAGTTTGGCTTCGAGACTGGCCACATTTGAGTAACATGAAGGCTGACAGAAGGAAATTCCCAGGCACAAAGTTGCTCTAGGCCTTGTTCTTATTTTGGGTTTATCAGCTCACAAGCATAGTCATTAGCATCTGGGGCTCACTGTTGAACCCTCACTCCCTCCCGGTCCCCACCACTGTACCTGGGAGACTGTCGCTGCTCCCCTAGGGACCACGACAGAGCACCACTGGCCAGGAACCCAGTACCCCCCCTACTGTGGTTTTTAATTGTTGCCACTATGAGTATATCCAAACATTACCATGCACCCTGGACATATGTTAGATCAGATATTTTGTAAGCCTTTGGATGTCAGAGGCATTGTGAAAAGAGGAAGGAAACACCTTTCTAGAGTAGCAATTCCAGTCAGGATGGAGTACTGCTCTACCCAAAGTGCGAGGGGTGTGATATAATCAACCTGCCACTAAGTGGAAGGAAGGCTGGTTTCCTCAGGAATGACATCAAGGACTCAGCTTTCTTCTGCTGGCAGCTTGGGCATTCAGAAGTGGTAATATCTGGATCCAAAATGGTGAGAAAGAAGCCATACTGTTGTGCCAATGCATAACCTCCATCACCTGCTCCCATGGCCTCTACTCATGGATACTTTGCACCAGTACTGGAGAGGAGAGGGACTGGCTGACATTCACAGGACAAGTTACTGCTCCACCTGGTTGTTGAAGACCTCTGCTTTGGTAGAATTCTATGGTGAGCATTAATGTAAGATGAACAGAGTTTCATGCTTTTTTGTCCATTTCCTAGTCCTTCCACATTCTCTGATATAATAACCCTTTTTCTTCCTGGTGCTAGACCAGCAGCCAACTCATTTGTCACTGCTCAGCTATCCATGTATATCCAAAGAGAGGCCACTTGTCTTTCTATATAAAGTGGATGAAAAGAGTATGGGCTACCTCTCTGCTTATGTTGGAGATTTGCTTTCCCCATTGTCCTTTAGGGATACTGTTGAGCAGGGTTGAAATTTAGCAGTTGAAATTTTTTTTTGGCTTGCAACAACATATGTACCATCTGTGAACCTGGGTTAAGTTCTTTCCTCCCTTGTCACTTGGTCATAAAGAACCCTCCTATGAAATCAAAGATGTGAACTGAGAGAGGCTTTGGTGAAATAGGGGTAGGTGACATGGGAGTCTAGGTCACCTATTCATGAAATTCTTTCAGAACTTGCTTGGAGCCAATCCTGAATTTATTATTTCTGTTATACAAAGAATTGCTCCTAGAGCTACTCAACCTTATAATTTAGTGGATCTGATGATACAAATCCCATAATGGGAATGACAAATAGTCATTTGATATCTCATAATCAACATCTCAGTCTCTACTAGGACTCAGGAGCATGGAAGGAGCTATTTATGAGCACACAGAAGTTATTGCTGTAGAAAGCATAAGTCTTCACTGTAACTCTCCTATTGGGGCTTGCCAGAAATTCCATGCACAGCCTTAGTCACTGTGAACACTTCTAGCAACATCAGATTGACTGGGTCACATGAGATTTACTAGTACCACACTTTGGAGCTCCTGCATATCCTTCTCTTACTACAGGCATACATCAAACCTGGCAGCATTTTGAGTTCCAAATGTGCCATATACTACCTTTAAGATCCAAAAGATGCCCCCAAGAGAATATGCCTCTTTTTTAGTGGAAAGAGATACAAGGGATAACTTGTATTTTATTTCAGAAGGTAGTTCCTGGCCTGAAACCCCTAGAATTATCACTGATGTGGCAGATCCCTGACTATTCCTGAGGATTATATTCTACTCTTTGACATATGCATGTCCTGCTAGACCATCTAGGGTACTTGCCACTTATTATTCACTAGGTCCAATTAGCATGATGTCATCAATATAGTGGCCCATGATTATGTTCTGCAAAATGGTCAATGTTGAGGTTGTTGTTGAGTATGCTATGAAAAAAAAGCAAGAGAATTACCGCAGATCCAGGGCAAGATGGTGAGAGTTTTCTGCTGCCTGGTTATGAGAGAATGAACCACTTTTGATCTTATACACTGATAAAGTTTGAGATGAATATAGTCACCAGATCAATAGCCGCATACCAAATACCAAAGTTTATGGTGATCTGCCCCAGTCTCCTCCACATCTGGCATAGCAGCTGCAATTGCAGCTACCATTTGATTAAATATATGGCAGCCCACTGTCATCACTATGATCCATTCATTTTTTGCAGGGGTTGAGCAGGTGAATTAAATGGGGATATAATGAGGACTATCACCTCTGCATACTTTTCAGTTTTAGGAAATAGTGCTTATCTCAAATTCCTCTTAAGATGCAGTATTGCTTATGATTTATTATCTTTGCTAGAGAGAGAGACAAATTTCTGGGGTTTCCACCTGGCCCTTCTGACTGTAATGTCCCTTTCTCTACAGGTCAGGGAACCAGTGAGAGAATTTCATGTCGGGGGTCCCCAGTATCATTCCCAGGTTTGTTGATTGTCTAGAATGACTCACAACAATCAATTACAGTGAAAGAATACAAAGCCAAGTTGGCAAAAGAAAAAGGTGCATGGGTTGAGGCCTGAAGGAAACCAGGTGCAAGCTTCCAAGATTCTTCTCCATTTAAGTCATATAGATGCACTCAGTTCCTCCAGCACTGAATTGTGACAGCATGTGAGAAGTGTTCTCTGCCAGGGAAACTTGGCTGAGCCCAGCTTGAGTCTGAATTTTCATCTGGGGCTGGTCACACAGGCATTCTTTGCTTAGAATGTACCAAAATTACAAACTGTCAGAAGGAAATCAGGTGTTGAGCATAAACCACATTGTTGTATTGTACTACAGTTTGGGCAGAGTAATAAACCTTATCTTCTGGAATGATGGGAACACTCCCTATATCCAAGTTTCCAGATGCCAGCCTAGGCCAACATTTCAAACAGGGTTTTCTAAGGATAGCAGCCTCAGGGCTACCTAGTATGCTGGCTCTTTTTCTGTACAGTCCATGTCCTTGGTCCCTGGCCAAGGTGTCTTTACAAGAAATTAATATCAGTAGAACCTCATGTAGCAGAGTGAGAACAACCTGAAGTATTGACATCAGTTACATCTTTCAGGGGTCCTAGATTTAGCCAGTTAAAACAAATCCCATCAACCTAAACTAAGATAAAGGTATATCTTAAAAAGGCCTATTTTTAACCTAAGAGGCACCAATCCAGGCACAATACAACACTGACAGTAAGTTGAAGCTGACCTGAATGCCTCTGAGGACTGAGGAAGCATCATGATAATCAGGATACAAACATAAGAAATACTATCCCAGAGGGCACATATGGTACTCTTAGAAATAAAGAGTTTGCAATAGTTAGGGCACCCCCAAGTGGGACTTACGTTAGTCAGGCAGAACAGATTAACAAGGCTCCAAAGTGGTCTCCCACTGTGGGGTCTCCCACCTCAGGATTCTCAGTTTTGTACCAATAGTTCAGTTCAGTTATTAGTTTCAGAGGAAAGGCCTGGCACAGTCAGTTCCAAACAGTTTTGCTTGTCTATGCCACCAGTTTATCCACCTTGAATGTGCATGATGCCCGGAGGTACTGCAGGAGAGGTGCAGGAGCTGGGCCACCCCATGCCGTCTTATGGTCAGCACTGGCAGATGTGATCCTAGGCTCTGCAGGCCATTTGATTCAAAGTGCAGGTCGCAGCTTGGGAAGGCAACACAGGCAATTTTCCCTCAGGAAAAGAGGAAAGCTTCCAGCTATAGTTCTGAAAAATGAAGAGAATTAATGCCCTACTCCCCCCTCGCACCTCCCTAGGTACTGTTCCACCCCACCCCCTTTGTTGCAAAATCAGTGCGTTCTATTCAGCAATCATAACTTGATATTTTTTTCAATCATCCCTTACTCTCCCTTACTGGGAGATCTTTCATCTGAAAGAGATGTATACGTTTGTGAAAATGCTTTTTCACAGAAAAACATTTTTTGTACAGCTTAAGCAGAAAGATATCATGTTAAGGCATTGGTTGAGATGAAATCCTGAATTTTTGAAAACTTTAAAAAGGGGCTTTTGTAGCCTCCCACTCCTTTTGTCCTGATCATTTATCCAATGAGAAGCTTAGAAAAGATCAAACTCTTTCTGGGGACAGCTGCATTTAACAATCAAATTGCCTTACTAAGGTGTGTGTACAAGGTGAAGGAAGTAGAGTCAAGCTATCAGTTTATTGTTGCAAACTGCAACTAATTTGGAAAGCTGAATACAAGAAGTCAACAGCGGTCCCAGAGGGATTCCAGAGTCAGATCTGTAAGAAGTAGGTAGAGACAGCACATTTGGTATGATGTGTCTTTTCCCAACTTGCAACTTTCAGTAGTATAGCAGTTTGATATGATTATGAATTCCAAAAATGGATATTGGATTATGTTTGTAATCTGATCTGTACCTGGGCCTGACTCAGTTATGATTAGGGCTTTAATTGAACCACGTCATTAGGGCATTGAGTCCCCGCCTCTTGTTGGGTAGGGACTCAGAGATAAAAGGCATGGCAAAGGACAGAGTTGAGGGTTTCTGATGCTGGAGTTTTTTTTTTGTTTGTTTTTTTTTTAAAGATTTATTTATTTATTTAATTTCCCCCCCTCCCCTGGTTGTCTGTTCTTGGTGTCTATTTGCTGCGTCTTGTTTCTTTGTCGCTTCTGTTGTCGTCAGCGGCACGGGAAGTGTGGGCGGCGCCATTCCTGGGCAGGCTGCTCTTTCTTTTCACGCTGGGCGGCTTTCCTCATGGGCGCACTCCTTGCGCATGGGGCTCCCCCACGCGGGGGACACCCTTGCGTGGCACGGCACTCCTTGCGCGCATCAGCGCTGCGCATGGCCAGCTCCACACGGGTCAAGGAGGACCCGGGTTTGAACCGCGGACCTCCCATATGGTAGACGGACGCCCTAACCACTGGGCCAAAGTCCGTTTCCCTGGAGTTTTTTTTTTAAAAAAGATTTATTTATTTCTCTCTCCTCCTCCCCAGTTGTCTGCTTTCTGTGTCCATTCGCTGTGTGTTCTTCTGTGACCGCTTCTATCCTTATCAGCGGCACCAGGAATCTGTTTCTTTTTGTTGTGTCATCTCGCTGTGTCAGCTCTCTGTGTGTTCAGTGTCATTCCTGGGCAGGCTGCACTTTCTTCTGCACTGTGCGGCTCACCTTACAGGGCTCACTCCTTGCTCATGGGGCTCCCCTACGTGGGGGACACCCCTGCGTGGCAGGGCACTCCTTGCGTGCATCAGCACTGGGCATGGGCCAGCTCCACATGGGTCAAGGAGGCCCGGGGTTTGAACCGTGGACCTCCCATGTGGTAGGCAGACGCCGTATCCATTGGGCCAAGTCTGCTTCCCTGATGTTGGAGTTTTGATGTTGGAGTTTGATGCTGAAGTCTTAAGCTGGAGCCCTGGGGAAAGAAACAGAGCCATTCGCCTGATAGTCTATAGCTGACCTTGTGGAGAGAGGCAAAGCCTAGAGAGCCTCATAGTCTACAGCTGACCTTGTGGAGAAAACAGAGGAGCAGAGCCCAGAGGAACCCAGGAAGCCTGAACCCTCACGGATGTCAGTAGCCATCTTGCTCCAACATGTGGAAGTAGACTTTCAAGAGGGAAGTAACTTATGCTTTATGGTCTGGTAACTGTAAGTTTCTACCCCAAATAAATACCCTTTATAACATCCAGCAGATTTTTGGTATTTTGCATCAGCACCCCTTTGGCTGACTAACACAAAGAGTAATCACAAGGGAATGGATGTGACTCATGCAGTTGGGTGACTGCCTCTCACATGGGAGGTCCTGGGTTAAGTTTCCAGTGCCTCCTAAAAAAAAACAAAAATAAAATGACAAGCAAAACAAATGATAAAACCAGCTCAGGTATGTTGATGGGGTTCAGTGGTTGAGTGCCAGCTTCCCACACACAAGGTCCCAGATTCAATCCTGGCCCCTGGCACCTAAAAAAAAAGTAGTAATCACAAGTTAGGACTGCAGTCAGTCTCTATCAGAAATATAGAGCCAATCAGCACCTTGATTTTAGACGGCCCTATCAGAGAATAAGTCCTTTCCCTTTAGTATCTGCAAGTGAGCCAGATGATCCAGCCAACATCCATATTTTTCACTGATGAGGGCCCAATAAGGGGATGTCCTACACCTGCAACAGTCCCCGAGTTTAGTTTTGTTTACTGACCTTGTGCTTGCTTTCAGTTTAGCACAGCTTATGCTGAGGCTGAAACAGCCATAGAAGACAGTATCAGATTTTCTATTGGAATCAGGTCCAGGAATTAGTGTCTATTAATTTAGGATTCCAACAAAGCCAGTGAGCAGCAAAGATGAGTTTCTGCAGAGCCTGATAACCATTTTCCAAGTCCAAGTGATGAGGAAGTCTTTCCTAAGACTTTTTAAAAAACATTTTATTTTGAAATAATTTCAGACACACAGGATAGTTGCCAACAGAAGATAACTATTATCATCGAATTCTATACTCAGTGAAAATATCCTGCAAATTAAAGGGAAATAAAGACATTTTCAGAAAAGCAAACATTCATATAAATTTTAACAAGCAAATACACATGCTAAAGGAAATACCAAAGGTGTTTTGGTAGAAGGCACATAAGCCCAGATAGAAGGTTGAAGATAAAAGAAGGAAGAAATAACAAACAAAATTATATAGAGATATAGATATCTCTCTATATATAGTTCATATTAAAACTTTTCTCAGGGAGTGGATGTGGCTCAATCAGTTGGGTACCTGCCTCCCACATTGGAGGTCCTAGGTTCAGTTCCCAGTGCCTCTTAAAGAAGAGGAGCTAGGCGGCGGACTTGGCCCAGTGGTTAGGGCATCCGCCTACCACATGGGAGGTCCACGGTTCAAACCCCGGGCCTCCTTGACCCGTGTGGAGCTGGCCCATGCGCAGTGCTGATGTGCGCAAGGAGTGCCCTGCCACGCAGGGGTGTACCCCATGTAGGGGAGCCCCACATGCAAGGAGTGTGCCCCGTAAGGAGAGCCGCCCAGCACGAAAGAAAATGCAGCCTGCCCAGGAATGGCACCGCCCACACGGAGAGCTGACACAACAGGATGACGCCACAGAAAGAGACATAGATTCCCGTGCCGCTGACAACAGAAGCGGACAAAGAAGACACAGCAAATAGACACAGAGAACAGACAACCAGGTGGGGGTGGGGGAAGGGAGAGAAATAAATAAATAAATCTTAAAAAAAAATAAAGAAGATGAGCTGATGAAATGAGCAGATGAAAGAGCAGACACAATGAGCAGGGAGCAGATGTGGCTCAAGCGATTGGGCACCCACCTCCCACATGGGAGGTCCTAGATTTGGTTTCCGGTACCTCCTAAAGAAGACGAGCAGAGACAATGAGCAAGACACAATAAGCGGACAATGAGCAGACAGATTAGGGTGCCACCTCGGGGTGGGGGTAGAAGAAAAAAAACCTTTTTTCAGAAGAAAGTGGTTTTGCTAAAAATATTTTATCTGTATATACTTCTTTCATTTGTATAATATATATACACATATACTAATACAACAGCAACAATAATAGTATTGCTTATTTTAAAATATTTATAACAAAATACAGCATAATTATGGCATAAAGCTGAAGGAAAGTATTTGGGGTTAAGGAGTCCTAAATTCCTTATATTATTCAGGAAGGATAAAATACTAATTAATAATAGATAAGTAAAAAATGTATGCTTTTATCACTAGGGTATCCAGAAAAACAATATAAAAAAAGTGAAAAACTTCCAAAGTAATAGAAACAAAGAGTCAGCACAAATGAAATGTGGATATATAAAGATACAGAACAGACAGTACAAATCAAAAGCACTTAGATAAGGTAGCATATTTAGAAATATTTCAATAGTTAAAAGCAAATGGGCTAAATACTCTAATTAAAAGATGAAGACTTTCCATTTAGAATGAAAATGAAACAGAATTCCAATATATTGTATTTATAATAGGTACATCTTAAATATAAAGATACAAAAAAGTAAAAATAAAAGAGGGGAAAAATATATACCATGAAAATAATAAGCAAAAGAAAACTGTATTAAGGTAAACTTTAAAAAAGAAAGCATTGGGAAGTGGACTTGGCCCAATGGATAGGGCAACCGCCTACTACAGGGGAGGTCTGTGGTTTAAACCCTTGACCCGTGTGGAGCTGGCCCATGCGCAGTGCTAATGCATGCAAGGAGTGCCCTGCCACGCAGGGGTGTTCCCCACATAGGGGAGCCCCCTGTGCAAGGAGTGCGCCCCGTAAGGAGAGCCGCCCAGCGTGAAAGAAATTGCAGCCTGCCCAAGAACGGTGCCGCACACACAGAGCGCTGACACAACAAGATGACGCAACAAAAAGAAACACAGATTCCTTGCACCACTGATAAGGATAGGAGCGGTCACAGAAGAACACACAGCGATGGACACAGAGAGCAGACAACCCGGGGGGGAGGGTGAGGAGGAAGGGGAGAGAAATTAAAATAAATAAATAAAGGTATCAATTCTCTCCAAGCTGATATACACATGAACATATATATTCAATCCCACGAAAAGCCCCAACAGATTTTTTTAGAACTTGACTACATGACTCTAAAATCTATATGGAAATGTAAAAATGCAGGAATAGCAAAGAACTCATGACAGCATTATCCATAACTAAAAACTGGAAACAATTCACATGCCTGCCAATGGTAGAATGGATAAACAATGAAAGGGAGTGAAGTTCAGCTACGTACAACAATATGGATGAATCTAACAAACGTAATGTTGAGTGAAAGAAGCCAGGCACAAAGGAATACATAATTTATGATTCCATTTATATAAAGTTTACAAAACTGGCAAAACTAATATTTAGGGATCCACGTTCTAGCGGCAAAACTGAATAAAAGCAATGACGTGATTATCATAAAAACCAGAAGTCAAAACCTCTAGGCAAGAGAGAGGATATTGCGGTTTGGAGGAAACAGAGTGACTTGTGGGGCACTGCAATGTTTTATTTTTAAACACAGTGGTGGTCACATGAATGTTTACTTTGTGGTAAATTATTGAGCTGAACATCTTGGTTTGTGTACTTTTCTATATGTCTGTCATATTTCACAATATTAAAGGTAAAAGAAAAACAGAATTAATCTTGTTTTATAGTCTATGTTCAATACAATTTTTGTTGGTCTCTTTCTTTTGTCTCGTTTCAGCTACTTCTCACTAATGTCCTGATTTTTTGAATGCTTATAATTGTATTTGAAAAACAATTTTCAGGAGTAATTTGAGACCTGTGATGAAGGTACATTCTCTACAGAGGATCTGTATTTGCGTCTTCCAAATACATGGAGCACTATGACTCCAGGACCATGTTAAATCAAGTTCAAAGCTTGAGATTCCCTGGAAGATTCAGGTGTTTTGAACTGAACTTCCATGCAAAAGCAGGTCCACCCTCCTTTGTGCTCCCCTTGAAGTGTCCTTTTAGACTTTTATAGAAGGGGGAGGAGCAGGAACTTCTTTAGTGTGCTTAACCACATGCTTGAGATGCTTATATCAGACTGCTTGATGTTCTGAAAAAAATTCAGAAAAAAATGATCAGTTTTTACTTTTTAAGTGACTTACTCATTAAAAATCTTTCTTTTTTGAAGTTGAGAAACAATTTTTTTCACAGATTCTTCCCAAGAATGCTTGAAATATTATCCAATAAAACATTTCCACTGGATCTAAATGAGAAGGTAATATGAGAGGTATTAATAATAGGGTGGTATATAGAAACTTTGTATTTTATGCATGGTTTTTCTGTAAACCAACAAATTCTCTAATAAAAAAAACATAACATAAGGACTGGTTCTTTTTTTTTTTTTAAGATTTATTTATTTATTTCTCTTCCTGCCCCCACCCCCACCCCTGCCCTGGTTGTCTGTTCTCTGTGTCTATTTGCTGCGTTGTCTTCTTTGTCTGCTTCTGTTGTTGTCAGCGGCACGGGAATCTGTGTTTCTTTTTGTTGCATCATCTTGTTGTGTCAGCTCTCCGTGTGGGTGACACCATTCTTAGGCAGGCTGCACTTTCTTTCGCACTGGGCGGCTCACCTTATGGGGTGCACTCCTTGCGTGTGGGGCTCCCCTACATGGGGGACACCCCTGCATGGCAGGGTACTCCTTGCGCGCATCAGCACTGCGCATGGGCCAGCTCCACACGGGTCAAGGAGGCTCGGGGTTTGAACCGCGGACCTCCCATGTGGTAGACGGATGCCCTAGCCACTGGGCCAAGTCCACTTCCCAGGACTGGTTCTTTTGTCAGTTATTGTTGCTGTGATCTGATTCTATCTCAGAAGAACCATAGACAGATTTCTCACCATTGATTTTCTTGGAATTAAACCCAGAGAAAGCGTCTTTAAATAATTATTGAAATGTATCATTCATACAATGAACATACATAACAACAAGTGTATAGTAAAAGTTGTGAACTTACACAACAAACATGCAAATCATCATGCAGGGCTCCCTTACATCACCCCACCACCACCACCTTGCGTTGTTGTGAAACATTTGTTACAGACTATGAGAGAGCATCATCAAAATATTACTACTAACTGTAGCCCGTATCTTACATTGGGTATATCTTCCCCAATCCACCCGATTAGTAACACCCTATATTAGTATTAGATATTTGTTATAGTTCATGAAACAGTGTTCTCATATTTGTTCAGTTAACCACAGTCCGTCTTCCATTGCAGGATTCTTTGTGTTATACAGTCCCATGCTTTGTACAATCCATTCAAAATGTACACTCATTTTCATCACAAAGTTGTGCTATAACCAGCTCAGTCAATTTTAGAACATTTTCATTATTAAAAAAGGAAAAATCCCATACTCCTTTATGCCTCCTATTGTTCCTTAGAATTGCACGTTAAACATGAAAATGGGTTTATCATACAAATTTGATAAAAGATTTTGCATCTTAAACATAACCTTGAGGCTTATGGAAATAGAGGCTCCAAAACCAATGGAATTCTTATTATAATCAGTCTGAAGAAATAAGAAATTACTTGTAGAAATAGATTTAGGAGTTTTAGGGATTCTTAAAAAGTGCTATTGGCCAAAATTCTCAAAGAAAAAAACTGGTCAAACCTGTCCCCAAAGAACTCCTTTATATACTTGTTTGGCAAAAAAAAATAGGAGTCTGATTTAGAGATGGCAGAATGTACTGTAAAATTTAAAATTCAAATTTAATTAAAATTTCGTTTCTGTGTTGGTCATTTTAAGCTCTAGCCTATTTTATTATGTGTAAATTTGTCTTTAAAGACAGGATTTGAGTCTTCTAAAAGAGTTCTGACTTTTTTTTGCATTAGAGCAATTACAAGTTTCTTAAAAAATCATGCAGATAGTAAGTACAGAATTCCCATACACTGAACCTCCCTAGTTATCCATATTATTAACATTTTGCATTAGTGTGATATATTTGTTTGTTACAATTAATGAAACAATATTACTATAATTATACTATTAATCATAGGCCATTGTTTACATTATAGTTCACTGGGTTGTACAGTTATTTGGGGTTAAATGTTTATATTCTGTTATTACATACAACCTAAAATTTCCCATTTATTCTGTAATTTATGCAAATGGGTTATCAACTAAAGGAAGTTTAAAATGAAAGTTTAATTTGGTCTCAAAATCTCAAATAATGTTCTCAATTTAGAAAAGATGACCTCCAAGAAGCCTGTGAAATGTTAAATTTAAAAATAAACTTCATGCCTATGAAAGATACAAAATTATTTCTTTTAAAACTTGTATTTGGAAGAATGATTGCATGTAAATGATTTTTTCATGAGATGCTAAAATGTAGTGGGTTTACTCATTCAAAGATAAATCTCTAAGTATGAAAGCTAAGAGGCTATTATGAATCAACTGTGTTTTAACTATTTTGTTTTTCAGTAATTTCATGGGGGTGGTGTTGGCAGTGAACTGAGGGCAGAAAGGCAAATTCATATCCAGAATAAATGTTTATACCAGTTAGATCAAATCACTGCCTCTTCCATGAGTTTCAGTAGATTAACCTGACATCTGGCGGTTGGGTATCTCTCTAGAATATAGACTTTATATTTTATTTGTGGTAATGGTGTGGACTTTAGCATTGGTCTCTGCTGATGACAGATTGTCGCTCAGCAGAGGTGATAACTAGACTAGCCTTTATGAAGAGAGGCTCATTTTGTTGAACCTATGCATAATGTCTACCCCTGTTGCCATGGCCTCTTTGTATATGGCCTGCTGAACAAGTACCAGTGTGGCTGGGGAAAGGGCTATCTGATACCTTAAGGATTGCATGATTTAATTTTTAAAAAGTGCTAAGAACTAGCACATAGTAAGCATTATATGCTCAGTAAATAAAAATCCACATAATGACCATCTTTTTCATCTGAGTGCTAAAATCCACAACTGCCAAGTTGAACATTTAGTAACCATTCATATGAAATACATGTATCTACATACTCTGTGCCCCATTCTGAGAGTTTCATAAACATATCTCTTACCCAGGCCTTTTTATTACCAGTTCCCTAATCTTATTCCTTTCAATTCCATGACTAATAAGCCAAATCTTTTGCCACTGCTCATGAATAAATGCAAGCCCCTACTTCTGGCCAGTACTCTTTCCAGGAAAAGTGAACAGTCGGATGTACCACTCGAAGCTCTTTCCTATTATGAGGACCTCCCTTCCCTGATATTCTTCAGAACCAGGCCCATCTGGAGGCTACTGCTCTAACATTCTCCTTATTACTTGAGCCAGACTTTTGTGTTGAACTATTTCTAAATAAAGTTCAAATTTCCCTCCTTTAGGTATCTGATCACAGGAAATTCCCAATGAGCTCATAGATGGAGGTAGAAAGAGAGGTGGCAACGTAACAGGAGTAGGTGCATTGAACTACCCACTCATAAAACATCTTTAAGCTTTGTGGACCTGCTCCTATGTGATCTTGTATTGCCACATCCACTTGAAGATGGAGTGCTGCTACACATGCCCAATTTTTTAGTATGATAAATCAGGTAATATCTAATACATTATAAGCAGCACAGATTACATGTTTACTTAGTGTCCCATATTCAGATATTCAATCTCTCCCATGGTCCAATAGCAAATGAGGAACTTAGTTATGGGTTTGGTGTCTCTGGGAAGCAGGCTCTGAGATATGGTTAGTGTGCAGGGTGTTTATTAGAGAGTTTCTTTGGGAGTAATACCTGTGGAATGGAGCTGAAGGAAGCAGGATTCAGCAGAGAGAAGCTCTAGCGTTAAAACAACCCATTAGAGTTGCTTTGTGTTAGGTTGAAATGACCAGGCCTTTGTATTTCCAGGATGATCAATCACTGGATGTAGCCTGCCCTGGGAAGAGGGTGGCCTGGGGCAATTCCACTAGGGTCTGACAGCTGAAGGCTGTCTGTTGACAGCACTCTTGGCACTCCCAGTAGTGCTCCCAAAAATACGTCCCTCCTTGAAAGGGGATCTGACTGGTGTATCTCTATGTCCTTACAGTCATCTCCCTTGTGCTGCTCAGAGAGTCTACTACAAATAATTCAGGGAGCTGATCCCTTTGGATTCTGGTGGGCTCTCTTCCTGGGGTAAATTTAGAAGTTAAAATCCTGCACAATTTTGTAAGTTATGACAAGATATGTAATGTCCTATATCTGTCATTGCAATGTCATTCAGGACAGTACCCAAGTTCTGAAAATGCCCCCATATTACACCTGTTTTTCCCTCTCCCTCACCTCAGAACCTCTAGTGGCCACTGCCTCCACATCAGTGATAAAAGTTCTTCCATTGCTAGAATCACAGTAAGTCTATAGTAGAATAACAGTAAGTCTTCTTTAGTCTATCATTTATTCCCCAATTCTGAGGATTCTGGGATGGTGATGCCTGCTCGGCCTCTAATTAAGAGGTGGCTTAGATCCTGTGGGGCAGACAGGTGGGACTATCTTGCTTGCAGTTGCAGACTCTCTCTGTTCCTTGGGATGGTCCAAAATGTGATAATCAATTTTAACAAATATACTACACCAATGAAGGATGTTATTAATGTGGGAAAATGTGGGAGGGGTAGGGAATGGGGCATATGGGAATCTCCTATACTTTTAAAAAATTATATTTTTTATTTATTTTTAAAGGATACTTAGATTACATAAAATGTTATGTAAAAAATGTAGGGGATTCCCATATGCCCCACTCCCCATACCTCCCACTTTCCCCACATTAACAACATCCTTCATTAGTGTGGTACATTCATTGCAAATGATGAACACATTTTGGAGCACTGCCACTAATCATGTATTATAGTTTACAATCTAGTTTATACTCTCTCCCACTCAATTCTGTAGGTTATGGCAAGATATGTAATGGTCTGTATCTGTTGATGCAATGTCATTCAGGACCATTCCAAGTCCTGAACATGCTCCCATATTACACCTCTTTTTCCCTCTCGCTGACTTTAGCACCTCCAGTGGCCACTGTCTCCACATCAATGATATAATTTCTTCCATTGCCAGAATCAAAATGAGTCTATAGTAGAATACCAGTAAGTCCACTCTAGTCCATATTTTAGTCCCCAGTCCAAAGAATTCTGGGATGGTGATGCCTGCTCCACCTCTAATCGAGAGGGGGCTTCAATCCCATATGGCTGATGGATAGGACTCTCTTGCTTGCACTTGTATCCCCTATGCTTTTTTAGTTTTTTAAAATTTAAAAAAATTTTAAAATTTTTATTGAAGTATATCATTAACACATGATCCCCTATATTTTTTATGGAACATTTATGTAATCTAAGTATCTTTTAAAAAAAACTTTAAAAAAGTTTAATAGAATGAACTATAGCCTCCACCATTGCAGCTGGTTTCAAGGTTTCACCTGATAGTCAACACCTTCCTTATCATCTATCCATTTAGATTTCCACTCACTCTCCACTAACATTTCTGCTAGTCTCAGTGACTTACCTGATGGTGTGATCTATACCCTCATCCCTGAAAAATATGAGCTCTACTCAATCTGGGTTTATTGCACTTATCCACTTGCCAAAATAATTGGGAAAAGGCATACCAGCAATCACCCAAGTGGGTCAACTTGGTGTCAGACATATTCTTCCTTGCTCCTTGCCCCCATTGTAACAGGAAGCCCACTTCCTTCTGATGATCAGGGCCAGTTACCTGTCCTGAGAAGCAACTCCTCCTCTTGCCTGCTAGACCCTGTTTAAATGGAACCCAAAGGTTTGAGGCAGTTGGTTTAACTTATAACAAATTGAGAATCTCATGCTATGTGCCCTAGTGGAAATCTTTCTTTTTGAGGACCAAGACTTCTAACCCTGAAGAAAGAAGAGCCCAGAGTTGAAGACATGGGAAGCCCAAATCTCCCAAGTAGATAATTGGTAAAAATGATAACTGGGGCCACCCCTGCTAGCAGGAATTGTAGTCCTTTCCAGGTAAGTAAGGGCCCAGTGTAGTTAATTTGCCACCAAGTGGTTGATTAGTCCCCTTGAGGAATGGTGCCATACAAAGGATTTAGTGTTGATCTCTATTGCTGGCAGGCTGGATATTGGGTTGCATGAGCATCTAGATCAGCCTTGAGTAGAATGAATGCATAGCCTTCCTCTTTGCCACTGTTGCCTCTTTATTCATATACCAACACAGGCCTGGCTGATGGAAGAGGATATCTGATGTCAAATGGGTAAGCCTTTTTGTCTATTTCATTGTCTAGTGCTACTTCAGTGGTGAGATGACTGCTGGTGGCCATTAACTTATCACACAAAAGTCTTCACATTTTGTGTTCACTGCCATATAACCATCCACATGCTGATAGCTTCAAAGCAACCCTTGAGTGAGGCTATAGTGCAGCTGACATTTATTTTCAGCCTGCATTCACATAACAAGTTGACCCATCCATAAACCTTGCTAAAGTTTTCTATTTCATGTTAGTTGGCTGTAAGGGATTTCATATGGCCAGATGTAAGCTGAGAAAGGAGTATTAGTGCAAAGTAGTGGATAACATGGGTGTCTATTCTACCTGGCCCTAGAGCTTGTTTGTACCCTCTACTTATACTCAATCCCATATCTACCATTTCCATCTTACACTGGATTGTTGCTGGACCTATCCAACCTTATGGCTTTGTGAATCTGACAGAAACCAGTTCATGATAGATAGTACTTGTTACATAGTAACTTGGTTTCCCTTGATCTGGCTTTTTGCCTTTACCAGGCCAAGAAGTTCACCAGTTTTTAAAACAAGAACTTACTGAATACCTACTCTGTACTACGTACATTTTTTAAGGAAGCACCAGGGACCGAACTTGGGACCTCCCATGTGGGAGGCAGATGCTCAACTGCTTGAGCCACATCTGCTCCCCACACAATTTTTAAATTTTTTTCCTCCCCCACCTTGTTGTTTGCATTTTCTGTCTGCTCTGGATCCATTCACTGTGTGTTCTTCCATATCTGCTTGCGTTTTCTTCTAGTCTTTCTCTTTATGAGGCACCGGGAACTACTCCCAGGACCTCCAGTGTGGGAGAGAGGCACTGAATTTCTTGGGCTACTTCATCTCCCTGGTCTGCTACATCTCTCACTGTCTCTCCTCCACATCTCCCTTTGTTGCATCATCTTGCTGTGCCAGCTCTCCTTGCAGGCCACCAGCTCTCCACAGCCTGGGCCTGCTTGCTTTCACCAGGATGCCCTGGGAATTGAACCCTGGGCCTCCCATATGGTAGATGGGAACCCAGTCACTTGAGCCATATCCGCTTCCCATCCCCTCACCATTTTTTAAGATGAAGTAATTCTCTACATTTGGCTTTGCCTTGCTATATACATCAAGACCTGCATTGAAAATATCCCTCTGGGACGACTTGCCATAAATTCCACACAGCATCTTTTCCTAACACTTAGACTCTGATACCATCAATTTTGTTGTGTTGTATGGCCCAAATGGCAGGGATACCTGCATTTCATCTTGGCCCTTCTGCAGAGCACTTTACTACACTGCGGTCTTTCCAAAGCTGGCATTCTTTTGTGTCACCCAGTATATAAGCTGAAACAGCACTCTCGGTGTGGAATAATAATACAGGTGTTGTGCTTTCCTCTTTGTGGTGCATGGTACAAATGCAATAGTTTATCTTTTACCTTGGATGGGATGCTCTTGATTCCTAAAAATTTTACTTATATGGCATGACCCTGAATACTCATAAGGTTTATCTTCCAGCATCTGGAGTTCATATGCCAAAACCTGCAACATGCTCAGCACTTTTTGCTTATCCAGTCCAATTACATGATGTCATTGAGATTTGGATCAATATGATAATCTGCAAGTTATCCAGATAGTCCAACTCTCTTTGAACTATACTATGACAGAAGCAGAAGAAATAACATATATGCATACTATTGTACATTTCATATGAATGTGGTTTGTTTCTGATAGGAAGAGAAAAAAATTCACTTTCCAAGTCAATGACTGCATACCATGTATCTAGAAAATATACCACATGTGCCCATGGAGGCTGAAACTGGGAATACTACTTGGTTAATTTTGTTAAAATCTATTGTCATCCTATGGGATTCATATGATTTCTGCAGGAGCCAGACGGGTGAATTAAATGAAATATAATGTGGATCATCATTTCTGCACTCATTAGATTCTTAAGGGTGGCACTAAATTTTGTCATCTCCCAGTTACAATATTATTATCGTTGTTGTTTTAGGAGGCACTGTGAATTGAATCTGGGACCTTCAAGGCACTTGACTTCCCAACTATGGTAGCTCTTATCCCAGGCCAAACATTCAATGCAGGGTTGTGTGAATTAATAATTGACTACCTCAGAGGAGGGGCAAGTTGGCAACAGAGAGAGGAGCTCCAAGAGTCAGCTCGTCCTACAGTGCAGTTAGTAAGCTCTCAGAACTATCTAAATCACCTGTTTGGGGTGCTCAGGAGAACAGGAGAGCATCTTGCAACATCTTTGGAAAAATGGAAGGAGATTGCCCATCTGCAGTGAAGATTCATGAGTAGAGCACTCCATGCCCCAGAGGCCTGTGCCCATCCCCCACTGGCAGCACAAGCCACCTCAGGAGCTATTCCCTGGCTGGAGTTGGAACCTTCATATCCCAAAACAGGGGAGAAAGACAGTCAGGCACCAACTTCAGCTACTGATTAGTAAATTCAGCTGGCTAAAGTAAAATTCTAAGAACAGCTGAAGTTTGACCTTGTCCAAGTTGAAAGAGGCTGGGAGCCTGCATTTTTTTTCTTCCCCATCCTCCCACCCTGCTGTTTTTGCTGTGTCCATTCGTTGTGTGATCTTATATGTCTATTTATCTTTTTTTTTTTTTTGTCTTTTCTTCTTGTTTTTCTCCTCCAGGATTCACCAGGATTCGATCCTGGGGACCTCTAATATGGAGAGAAGTTCCCTGTCACTTGCGCCTCCTCAGTTCCTGGCTTCTATTACATCTCACCTTGACTCTCCCCTTTGCTCTCTTTTTGTTGAGTCATAATTTTGCTGCATGGCTTGCCGTGTAGGCACTTGGCTTGCCGTGTGGGCACTGGCTTACTGCAGAGGTTGCTGCATGGGCACTGGCTTGTCATGTGGGCCTGGCTCACCACACAGGCACACATTTACCAGTGATTTTCTATGTCTATTTCTCTTTTTTTTGTCTTCCCTTCTCGTTTTCTCCTCTAGGATTCACCAGGATTAGATCCTGGGGACCTCCAGATTGAAGATGCAGTTATCTAGGAAAGACTTGTGGAAAGTCTTGCTGTCTGATGGCTTGGATACCTGCTTCCTGCATACTAAACCAACATACTTTTTGAGAGAGCTGTATGAACAAAACCACTGTCAGCCTGGAATAAAAAGGACATGGAAAGGAGAGACTGAAGGAGAAACAGCTTTAAGAAAGCCATGGAAGCTGCAGTCTGGAATTAAGACTTCACCAAGAAAGGAACCCCATCCATGTGTACAGAGAGTGTGAGTTTCCTTACTAGTTGAAGAGGGTGGATGTTCCTGTCTGATGGTCTGGCAGAGTTTTACCACCCCAGGTACAGAGTGGGTGGAGCACATTCCTCAAGGATTAGGGTGGTTGAGGTCAGCACCTGACAGGTCTGAGAGGGGTGGACCTGTACCCCAAAGGTTAGGGAAGGCCAGGTGGTCAACTTGTTGCTCTGAGAGGGTTGAGTCTCTATGCCAAAGGTTAGGGGGAATGTTGTATTCACATCACTGTACTAAGGGGGTTAAGACTCTAACCCAAAGATTGGGTAAGGTTTGGCAATCACCCCAAAAGTCTTGGAGGGTGAGGTCTGGAACTTGGTTGACACCCAGCTGCTTGATGAGGGTGGAACCAAGAAAAAGGCATTGGGCAAGCATATGGAAAGGGTGGGTTCCCATAAGGCCCCGAGGAGAAGAAACTATCATTTTAAGAATGACTCTCAGATGGAAATCGAATGGAGGATGCCCTGAAGGTTTACTGAACTGTAGAGGACCCGTGACTCATGTTTTCTTCCAAATTTCTCCTTATCATAATTAAAATATTTACCCTTTTTCTATCCATTTGTGTATTGGAAGCAGATAAATTGCTTTGTAATTTCAAAGGTCTATAGCAGACAGGACTTTGCCCCAAGACAACTGTATTTCTTTAAATTGATTGTAATATGATTTAGTACTTGCATTGTTGCTGATTTAAAGTTTTTTTGAATATTATAATGTCTTTTTGGAATTCAGAGGGTGGAGTGTAGCAGTTTGATATGGTTATGAAATTCCAAAAATAGATATTGGATTATGCTTGTAATCTGATCTGTACCTGGGCATGATTGAGTTATGATTAGGGCATTCAGTCCCCACCCACCAAGGGGTGGGATAAAAGACATGGCAAAGGACAGAGTTGGGTGTTTTCTAATGTTGGAGTTTTGATGTTGGAGTTTCATGCTGAAGACTTAAGCTGGAGTCCCATGAAGTAAGCTCACAAAGGAAAGAGAAGCAAGCCCCAGGAAAGAGGGAACCTTGAACCTAGAGAAAAGCAAGCCCCAGGAACATAGGAACCCAGGAAGCCTGAACCTTTACAGATGTTTGCAGCCATCTTGCTTCAAATAGACTTTGGTGAGGGAAGTTACTTATACTTTATGGCCTGGTATCTGTAAGCTCCTACCCCAAATAAATACCCTTATTAAAAACCAACCAATTTCTGGTTATTTGCATCAGCACCTCTTTGGCTGACTAATACAGATGGCTAAAGATATTATGTATATTAAGAAGACACTGGGGAAAGTGGACGTGGCTCAATGACTGGGCTTCTGCCTACCACATGGGAGGTCCTGGGTTTGGTTCCCAGTGTCTCCTGGAGAAGGCAAACTGGCATGGTGGGTGGGCATGGCAAGCTGACACAACAAGATGACACAATAAAAGAGACACAAAGAGGAAAGACAATGACAGACACGACCAGGAGCTGAGGTGGCTCAGGTGATTGAGCACCTCTCTTCCACATGGGAGTTCCCTGGGTTTGGTTCCCAGTGCCTCCTAAAGAGAAGACAAGCAGATACAGAGCAAACAGCAAATGGACACAGAGAGCAGACAGCAACTGCCAACAATGATGGGGAGGGGGGAATAAATAAATATAATAAATCTTTTAAAAAAGAGAAGATATTGGGTGAGCACAAAGAAGAATTTGAAAGCATACATAGAAAAATAGCAGATGTTATGGGAATGAAAGGTACAATAAATAAAATTTAAAATACACTGGAGACACATAACAGCAGCTTTGAAGACGCAGAAGAAAGGATCTATGAGCTTGAAGACAGGGCCTCCAAATGTGATTATACAACAGAACAGATAATGAAAAGAAGGGGAAAAAATGAACAAGTCCTCAGGGAACTAAATGAAGGCAAGAGATGTACAAACATATGTGTTATGGGTGTTCCGGAAGGAGAAGAGAAGGAAAAAAGGGAAGAAGGAATATTTGAGGAAATAATAGTAGGAAAGTTCCCAAATCTATTGAAGGACATAGATATCTGTGTCCAAGAAGCACAACATACTCTCATCTGAATAAATCTGAAAAGACTTACACAGAGACACACACTAATCAGAATGTCAAATGCTAAAGATAAAGAGAGAATCATGAAAGCAGGACAAAAAAAGCAATTAATCACATAGAAGGGATACTCAATGATATTGAGTACTAATTTCTCCTCAGAAACCATGGAGGCAAGAAGGCCTCCTATAATATATTTAAGAAATTGAAAGAGAAAAACTGCCAGTCAAGAACCTTATATCCAGCAAGATTTTCTTTTGAAAATGAGGGCCAGTTTAGAATATTCAGAGATAAACAGAAACTGAGAGAGTTCATAACCAAGAGACTGGCTTTTCAGAATGTACTAAAGGGAGTGCTACAGTCTGAAAATAAAAGACATGGGAAAGAAACTTGGAAGAGCCTTGAAGTGAAGATTATATCAGTAAAAGTAATTAAGAGTGTTGAAAAAAGATTTGACAGATAAAACACAAAGGTCAAAATGGGTGAAGTAAGAACTGCTTTTACAGTAATAACATTGAATGTTAATGGATTAAACTCCCCAATCAAAAGACACACATTGACAGAATGGATAGGAAAATATGAGCCATTTATATGATGCTACTAGAGACTCATCTTAGACCTAAGAATACAAATATATTGAAAGGGAAAGGCTGGAAAAAGATATTCCACACATGCAGTAACCAAAAACCCAAATTACACGAGGCAAACACTGGCAAAACTGAAGGGAGAAATAAATGTCTCAACAATAATAGTAGGAGACTTCAGTACACCACTCTCATCATTGGATAGAACATATGGATAGTGGATCAATAAAGAAACAGAGATCTTGAATAATATGATAAATGAATTAACCTAATAGACATATACAGAATATTGCACCCCAAAACAGCAGAATATACATTCTTTTCAAATGCTTATGAATTTTTCTCCAGGATGAACCATATGTTGTGTCACAAAGCAAATCTCAGTAAATTTTAAATGATCAAAATTAGACAAAGCACTTTCTCTGATCATAGTGGAATAAAAACTGGAAATCAACAACAGGCAGAAAAAGGGAAAATTCACAATTATATGGAGATTAAACAACACACTCTTAAATAATCAGGGGGTCGAAGAAGAAATTTCTCAAGACAAATGAGAACACATCATATCAGAACCTATGGGATGCAGCAAAGGCAGTCTGTGGGATGCAGCAAAAGCAGTACAGGGAGGAAAATTTATAGTCCTCAATGCTTATATTAAAAAAGAAGAAAGAGCTAAAAATCAATGACATAACTACCCAGCTGGAGAAGCTAGAAAAAGAACAGTAAACCATTCCCAAAGCAAGCAGAAGTAATGAAATAACAAAGATCAGAGCAGAAGTAAATGAAATTAAGAACAAAAAATAAAATAAAACACTAGAGATTTAACAAAACCAAAAGTTGATTCTTCAAGAAGATTAACAAAATTAACAGGCCATTAGCTAGACCAACAAAGGAAAAAGAGAGAATGATGCAAATAAATAAAATTAGAAAATGGAAATGGGAACATTACTACTGACCCCAGAGGAATAAAAGAGATTATAAGAGAATTCTGTGAACTGTTGTATGCCAAGAAACTAGGCTCTGTAGAAGAAGTGAAAAAAATTCCTAGGAACATAAGAACAACCTACACTGACCCTAGAAGAAATAGAAGACCTCGACAAACCAATCACATGTAAAAAGATTGAAACAGTCATCAGACAACTCCTCAAAATGAAAAGACTAGGATCAGATGGCTTCACAGGTGAATTCTACCAAGCATTCAAAGAGGATTTAATACAATATTAATCAAACTCCTAAAAAAAATTTGAACAGAAAAAGTGCTACCAAACTCATTCTATGAAGCCATTACCCTAATACCAAAGTCAGATAAAGATGTTACCAAAAAAAGAAAATTACAAACCCATTTCCCTAATGAATACAGATGCAAAAGATGCTCAAAAAAAATCCTTGTTAATCAAATCCAACAGCACATTAAAAGATTTACTCATTGTGATCAAATAGGTTTTATACCAGCTTGTAAGGGTGGTTCGACACAAGAAAATTAATTAGCATGAAACACCACATTAATAAATCAAAGAAGAAAAATTACACGATCATCGTTATTTATGCATAAAAGGCATTTGACAAAATACAGCATCTTTTCTTAATAAAAACACTCTGAAAGATAAGGAATTGAAGGAAGTTTTCTCAGCATGATAAAGTACATTGTACTCAATGGTGAAAGACTGAAAGCTTTCCTGCTGAGATTGGTGTCCACTGATTGTGCCCAGTGTTCAATATATTGAACACTATATTGTTGTTCAATATAGTGCTAGAGTTTCTAACTAGAGCAGTTAGGCATGATTTCTATGTTATATAAGTATATAATAAAACTCAACAATAAAAGGGCAAACAATCCAATTTAAAAATAGGCAAAAGACTTAAATAGACATCTTGAGGGTCTGTTATTCAGTCTACCACAAACAGTGAGATAATAAAACTCTTTATGACCCTCAACAAGAGCAGAAGCACCCCTAGCTTCATGGGGCTTGGAACAAGATTAAAAATAGGACCTTATCTCCCTAAATCTTTGGTTCCTTTGCTTACATTATTATAAGAAATTAATGGCACCTCAATTTCATTTAATTTTGGCCACCATTGACTCAACGTTTAGAACAACTGACGAAAACTGTTAGAACCAATGACGTGAAAGCTTGAATACTGAATCTGGAACCTCTGTTAGATTTCCTATATTAGTTTCCTGGGGCTGAAGTAATAAATTACCACAAACTTGTTGGCTTAAAAACAACAGAATCTTATTCTTTCACAGTTCAAGGGGATCAGAAGTCTGAAATCATGGTGCTGGCATGGTTGGTTTGTTCTGAGGGATCTCAGGGAGAAACTGTCCCACGCCTCTTTCCTGGCCACTAGTAGCTGCTGGCAACCCTTGGCATTCCTTGGCTTATGGATGCACCCCTGCAATTTCTGTCTGTATCTTCACAATGCCTTCTCTGTGTTTCTGTGCATTCTTGTCTGTCTCTTATAAGGGCACTCTTATTGGATTTAGAGACCACCATAATCTACTATGATCTAATTTCTATCCTTACCTAATTATAACTGCAAAAACCTTATTTCTGAACAAGGTCAAATTGTAATGTTCCAGGTGGACATTAATTTGGGGGGATATTATTCAATATACTATATGCACTCATCTAAAAAGCCCAATTTAATGCTTTGATCTTTGCTTCCTGGTCTAGCATTCTAACAACCATTTCTTAACATATTCCTAAGGCTTATGTTATGTAATTAACAAAATCTTGCAATTCCTTTAGTATGTATGCCTTCTAGTATTGGGACAAATTTGGTACTTGTCTCCTTTTGAACATGCTATAATATCACTCTAATAATAATCTAATCATCTAATCATGAGAGTTGACAGGTAAAGGGCATGAGGAAAATTGTTATCCCCTTGTAAAATAGCTATCTCGGTTAAGGTCATCTCCACGTGTACATACTGGTCAGGAAAGCCTCACTAAAAAGGGTTGGTGAGGGGAACGGATATACCTCAAGTGGTTAAGCACCTGCATCCCATGTGTGAGGTCTTGGGTTCAATCCCTTGTACCTCCTTTAACAAAAAGGAGTAGGTGAGTTTAAGTTTGCTTCTGCTGGAAAAGAGGTTAAATGAGTTTGAGGATTCAAGATGTCAAATTACATCTGAATTCACCCAACTGTCTCCATTCCAGTTCTTAGGAAGAGAACTCCATTCCAGTTCTCTTTTCCTTGTCAATGTTCTAATATTTTTCATAAGAAACATGTAACAGTAGTGAATTCACCATTTGTAATTATTTATCAGCCTAAATAATCAAAATTTTGACTGATTTTATCTATGTCAGACCTGAAGCTTTATGATATAAGAGAAATTTTTAGGCCAATCATAAATATATTTTCTCTTGGCACTTCCAGTTATTTTTTAAAGATTTATTTTTATTTATTTCTCTCCCTTCCCCCCCCCTCCTGCCCCAGTTGTCTCTTCTCTGTGTTCATTCACTGCATGTACTTTTTGTCCGCTTCTATTGTTATCAGTGGCTTGGGAATCTGTGTTTCTTTTTGTTGCATCATCTTGTTGTGTCAACTCTCCATGTGTGCGGTGCCATTCTTGGGCAGGCTGCACTTTCTTTTGCACTGGGCGGCTCTCCTTACTGGACACGCTCCTTAAGCATGGGGCTCCCCTACACAGGGGACATGCCTGCATGGCAGGGCACTCCTTGCACACATCAGCACTGAGCGTGGGCCAGCTCCACACGGGTCAAGGAGGCCCGGGGTTTGAATTGCGGACCTCGCCTGTGGTAGGTGGACACCCTAACCACTGGGCCAAGTCTGCTTCCCCACTTCCAGTTTTAGTTCCAGCATGTAAAGAGCTTGGAAGTTGTCATTCCCATCCTCAAAACAAGAAAAAAGTTTAACAAACTGAAAATCAAACTCTTCTTAGATCTACCTGAGAATTGAGGTCACAGGGCAAGCCACTTCCCCTAAAACAGAAAAGACAGGAGAATACAGAGGATCACAGCATACTAGGAGGAGAAACTTGATTCAGTAACTGATAGAAACACTTAAATGGTGACTGATGAACTTTCAGTGGTTGGGTGTGGACTAGGTTGAGAGTTTAAATCTTAGGGGTCCAGGTTTGGGGGGATCCCAGACTTTTAACTTTTATGAGTTTTACTTCTTGGATCCCCACCAGGTTCTCACAGTGAGGTGTAAAGACAAATTCCACAGTGCTATGGACAGACAAGAGAAAAAGTAACCATTTTGAAATATGACCAGCATGTTCTGTTCTCTGTAAAGAAAAAAAAAAAAAAAGCCTGTCCTCAAAGGAAAGTACTTTACCAGAGCCTTATCTGCCTCAGCGGAGGAGCAATTAGATAACTCAAATTCTTTCTAACCTCTGACACTTAATAGCTACAGAAAACATTAAACACAGCTAGGGTCAGATAAACATAAAGTCTCACACTAAAGGCCTGTTTATCTCAATTCCTATTATTTTACATATCACATCTGGCTTTCAAAAAAATTACAAGGATTGCTAAAAGTCAATCATAAACACAGCCTGAGGCAACAAAGTAAGCAGACTCAGATGTGGCAGAGATTTTGGGACTATATAAATATAAATATAACTAAATATAAATATAAATATAAAAATAACTAAGATTAATATGCTGTAGCAGTTTAATATTATTGATGAATTCCAAAAAGAAATATTGGATTATGCTTGTAATCTGGTCTGTACCTGGGCATGATTGAGTTATGATTAGGGCATTGTATCCCCACCCCTTGGTGGGTGGGGACTCACAGATTAAAGGTAAGGCAAAACACAGAGTTGAGGGCTTCTGATGTTGGAGTTTTGATGTTGGAGGATGATGCTGAAGATTTAAGCTGGAGCCCTGGGAAGTAAGCTCACAGAGGAGAGAGAAGCCAGCCCCAGGAAGAAAGGAACCTTGAACCCAGAGAAAAGCAAGCCCCAGGAATGTAGGAACCCAGGAAGCCTGAACCCTTGCAGATGTCATCAGCCATCTTGCTCCGAATAGACTTTGGTGAGGGAAGTAATTTATGCTTTATGGCCTGGTATCTGTAAGCCCCTACCCCAAATAAACACCCTTTATAAAAATCAACCAATTTCTGGTAATTTGCATCAGCACCCCTTTGGCTAACTAATACATATGCTAAGTGTTCTAATGAAAAAAAGTGGACAACATGCAAGAACAGGAAGGAAGGTAATATAAGCAGAGAGATGGAACTCTAAAAAAGAACCAAAAGGAAATGGTAGATATCAAAAACACTGTTCCAGAAATGAAGATGACCTTTGATGGGTTCATCCTTAGACTGGACACATCTAAGGAAATAGAAACTTTCCAAGTGAAATGAAAAAGTAAAAAGAATGACTAAAACAGAACAGAATATTCAAGAACTGTGGGACAATTTCAACAGGTTTAATGTATGTGTAACAGGAATGTCAAAAGGAGAATAAAAAGATAAGTAGTTAAAGATATAGTTGAATTAATAATCATTGAAAACTACAAATTCAATGACAGACAAAAATCACAGATCCAGGAAGCACAGAGCACTCTAAGCAGAATTTAAAAATTCTACACCTAGGTATATTACATTCAAACTTCAGAAAAGAAGACAAAGAAGAACTTTTGATAGAAGCCAGAGGGCAAAAACACCTTATCTATAGAGGAACATAGATACAAATTACATTGGGCATTGCTTCAGAAACCATGTAAGATGCAAGTGGAATGAGATATTTAAAGAGTTGAAACAAAAAACAACTTAGAATCCTGAATTCAGGTAATTTATTTTCAAAAGTGAAAGAGAAATAGGGAAACGGACTTTGGCCCAGTGGTTAGGGCGTCCGTCTACCACATGGGAGGTCCGCGGTTCAAACCCCGGGCCTCCTTGACCCGTGTGGAGCTGGCCATGCGCAGTGCTGATGCGCGCAAGGAGTGCCGAGCTACGCAAGGGTGTCTCCCGCGTGGGGGAGCCCCACGTGCAAGGAGTGCGCCCGTGAGGAAAGCCGCCCAGCGTGAAAAGAAAGAGCAGCCTGCCCAGGAATGGCGCCGCCCACACTTCCCGTGCCGCTGACGACAACAGAAGCGGACAAAGAAACAAGACGCAGCAAATAGACACAAAGAACAGACCGGGGGAGGGGGGGAAATTAAATAAATAAATAAATATTTAAAAAAAAAAAAAAAAAAAAGAAAGAGAAATAAAGCCCTCTCAGATAAATCCTAAGGGACTTTGTATCAACTAGGCCTCCCTTACAAGAAATTTTAAATGAAATTCTTCAGTGAGAAGGATATAGGTCAAAAGTTGGATCTACAAAAATAAAGGAAGAGTATTAGAGAAGGCATTAGTGAAGGTAAAAAACATTTATTTTTTTACTCTTAATTTATCTAATAGATAATTTTTCTTCATTTTTCTTCAAATAGTGATAGAAACAATATATGGGGTGACTATAGTTTATGGATAAGTGAAATGGGTGATTGCAATGGTATAATGGACAAGAGGGAGGAACTGTGAATGAATTGCTATAAGGTACCTGTACTACCTTGAAGTGGAATAGTGTAATGTGAACATGGACTTAGAATGGTTGTAAATGTATACTGTAAACTCTAGGGCTACCACTAAATTTTTTTAAAAAGAAATTTAATTTATATGCTAAGAAAGGAGGTAAATAAAATAATATAAAATTTCAATTAAAACCACAGAAGGCTGAAAAAGAGAGGAAAATATAAAGCAAAACAGACAACAAGTACAATGAATAGAAGACTATATCAACAATCATTTTAAATGTGAATGGTCTAAATACACCAAATAAAAAACAGAGATGGACACAGTGGAAGAAAAAATCAAGATCAGACTATATGTTGTCTACAAGAAACCTACTTTACATATAAAGACAGAGAGATTAAAAGTAAACAGTCGAGGTAGAGAAACATCTTTAAGACCTGAGGGTATGTGTTGGTTTCTAAAACCTTACACCAAAGAATGAGCAATGAAAGAAAAAATGGATAAATGAGACTGTATCAGCCCAACTCTTGAAGGGCATGAGTTGGTGTGGCTGTGAAACCAAAGCCTTATTGGGATTTATGGACAGGAGAGGCTTTCCAATGGTGGCTGTTCGGAGAATGAAGATAGCCCTCTGCAAAGAGATAGGAAAATGAGGGGGTGATATAAGAGGTTTCAAAAGAAGGACATTCCATAGGATATGAGAATGAGAACAGAGTTTCTGCTAGGGTCATGTGAAGTGTATACATGGGGTCTGGTGATGTTTTCAATACACTCGTAGGAAGGACATTTACTGCTTTGGGAAGATTATAATTTATGAGACAATCTGTATATTCTCTCTTCACTGGGGAGGGTTGTTAACCTTTAATTTATGTCTAGGCCATGCAGGCAGCTATGTGCTGAGGACTTAGAGGGGGGCCCTGAGTTCCCACAACCCAACCCCACATAGTGGCCTACATTGACCATAGGACAAGCATTGAATCCACATTCCACAACAACAGTATAAAAGACAACAGCTAAAGTGTTATGTGTTTTTCAGTGACAATTGCAGTTCCACCTGACACAAAAACAGCCAATGGGTAGAACCAACAAGGGATGTGCTTTGCTCTATATTTAGCCTTGATAGTAAAATTACACAACTTGGGGGGTAACCACCCCACATCATGGATTCTTTCTTGTGGTTCCATGCAAACAGGAGCAAAGCAAACTAGAGTGACAAACTCAGCTATTAACCATGCTAAATATTATATGCTGCATATCTAATAAAGGCCTGAGCTTATTCACCTTTTCCCTTACAAGGGGAAAAATACAATTATAAGTGTCATTGAAAGATGGCAGGTGAATCTGTCTTAAATGAGAAGGCCTTGATCCAAACTTGTTGATGCATCATAATCTGCCATGTCAGCAGGGTGTTCCATGTTGTCCAATTTGCAGGAGTTATAGCCCCAGGAAGGCCATTAGCACCCAAGGATAGTAAGTCTGTGCAAATCCAACATTGGGCTCAATTGTGGACATGGGTTACTGCTGAAGCCCACTGTAGAAAGGTATTGGCTAGGGTGCTATAGGTGAAAAGAAAGATGTTTATGGGGAACAATAAAAGGCAGATTGGGCTAGTCTAAAATTACATGAACAACATATCCATTAGGAGATAACAAAGTACAAGGTAGGGGAGTCCAGGCACCAGGTATAGTGGAGGCTTCCAATACCGTACATTTTCCCCTTCTAAATTCTCTGACTTTCTATGGTGACCACAAAAACTAGTTTAGGTATAAGGAGAATCCATACAGACACACAACCTGATTGGTTGCCTTTCTACCTTCAACTGTCAGCACTCAGGGAACCAATGGGGAGGCCTTTCTCTTTGGAGGTATCCAGGACTTGTGTGGGACTTTCAAACTGGACTTCATATCCAAGGTCTTTGGTGGGCTTTATTCTGACCAGCCACCTTCCCTTTTTCCTATTCTAACCTGCTTCAACTCCCCCTTCAGAGAGTTCATGCCCGTATACTTAAGGGGGAGCTGAAGGGCGATGGTAATTCTTCTGTAGCTATTTCCTGCTGATTAGGGGCAGTAGTTTCCTGCCTGATGGTTTGTGAAACTCTCTGGCTATTCTATTGAGGTTAAGGGAAGGCAGGTCTGACACCATGGCTGGAACTGGATGAAATCCCTGCATGACTAATACTTTGTTCTGGAAGGCATTGATTCTAGAAGAAATAAACTTAAAATTTTGAAGATAGAGGTAACTCTAGGTAGAATTGTAGTAGACCTGTTAGGTTTGGTATAAACTGCCACCCCCAGTTCCCACAGTGGTGGTTATGCCTAGGATAGCTGGAAAAGGTATGAGGAGAGACACTGCCCTAGACATAAACTCATAAAGGTAATATAGACGACAAGATAAGCATATGGCAAGCAAAATAAAGAGAGCTATTTTTTAAAATCTTATAGACACATTAATTAATTGCTTAGAAAATGAATTAAGTTTACAAAGCCCCCCCCCCCCCCGCTTTTTTTTAAGTTACTGGGGCCAGGTATTGAACCCAGGACCTCATTTGTGGGAAATCTGCGCTCAACCACTGAGCCATATCAGCTTCCCTGAGTTGGTTTTCCTGTTTGTTTTGCTTGTTTTTTGTTGTTGTTGTTGTTCTGTTTTGTTTTTAGGAGGCACTGGGAGCTGAACCCGGGACCTCTCATGTGGGAAGCAGGAACTCAGCAGGAACTCAGCTGCTTGAACCACATCTTCTCTCTGCAGAGACTTTTTTTTTTTTGAGGAATCAGGGCTGGGGATTGAACCCAGGACCTCATATGTGGGAAGCTGACATGCAACTACTGAGCCACATCAGCTACCCTGAGTTGATTTTTTCATTTGTTATGCTTTTTGTTGTTGTTGTTTTAAGGAGGCACCAGGAACCAAATCTGGGACCTTATATGTGAAAGGCAGGCATTCAACCACTTGAGCCACAAGTGGTTTTTTATTTTTTAAAGATTTATTTTATTTATTTATCCCTCCCCGCCCCCCCCCCCGGTGGCTTGCTTGCTCTTTGCTCTCTGTCCATTCGCTGCACGTTATTCTGTGTCTGCTTGTCTCCCTTTGTTGTGTCATCTTGCTGTACCAGTTCTCCATGGGCGTGGGCCAGCCTGCTTTCACAAGGAGGCCCTGGGACGTGAACCCAGGGCTTCCCATATAGTAGATGGGAACCCAGTTATTTGAGCTACATCTGCTTCCTCCTACAAAGACTTTTTAACATGTTCAATATCCTTCTGCATATGATCTAGAATAGAAGAGATACTATATTCTTCAAGTATATAAATACAGCACTTATTCTTAATCAATGCATTTTTCAATTGATAAATGGATAAACAAAATGTGGTATATGCACATGATGGAATACTATGCTGCTGTAAGAAGTAATGAAATTGACACATATAATAACATGGATGAACCTTGAGGACATTATGCTGAGTGAAATAAACCAGACACTAAAGGACAAATATTGTGTGGTCTCACTAATATGAACTAAATATGAAGCATAAACATATGGAATTAAAACTTAGAGTATAGATTACTAGGAGATATGATGAAGGTTGAGAAGGGGTATTGATGCTTAATGTATGTAGAATTTTTAATTAGCTTGACTGTAAAAGAGTGGAAAAGGAGTGTTGATGGTAATACATTATAGTGAGTATAGCTAACACAGCTGGTTTATAAATGGAATTGTGGCTGAAAGAGGTGGTCTGGGAATGAAACGTCAATTGAAAGAAAGCTAGGGAAGGATCTAGGAACTGAATAACATAGTGAACCTGAAGGTGGTTGAAGATTGTGATTAACACAAAAATGTTCTCTATGAACTAGAACAACTGTATGTCATATTACAATGTGGTAAGAATATGGTGATGCATGGAAAAATACAATTACTGTAACTTATGGGCTGTAGTTAACAGCAATACTGTAATATTCATTTATCAATGTCAAAGAAGGTAGTATATCAAAACTAAGGATCAATAAGAAGGGCATATGAAAATTTTTTTTCATTTTGATAAGGAAAATGCTCAAAAATTTACTGAGGTGAAGACTGCACAACTCTGTGATGAAAATGAGAGCCACTGTGTACACACTTTGGATGGATTGTACAGGGCATGGGACCGTATAACACAGTGAACCATGTGATAGAAGATTTATTGTTAACAGTACGATTATGAGAGTGTTCTCTCATGAACTATATCAAATGTACAATACTAATACATGGTGTTAATAATAGGAGGTGTATGGAAAAATATATTAAATGAATGCTAGGGACCATACTTAGTGGTAATATTATGATGATGTTCTTTCATAACCTCTAACAAATATTCCACAATATTCCAATGTAATATTCCAATGTAAGGCATTGGTGGAAGGGTGATGGATAGGAATTCTGCACATTATGCATGATTTTTTGTAAGCTCACAGTTTCTCTAATAAAAATATTAAAATTTTAAAAAATAAAAGGATGGAGGACTACTGAGAAGATAGCACTGGAGTAGGGAAAGCAGAGCTCACCTCTATGATAAAAACAATGGAAGAAGGGCAAAAAACTGTTGAGGGAGCTATTTTGGGGATCTTCAGACCAGGAGAGTGCTGTGCTTCCTCCAGGAGTGTGAGGGACAGAGAGACAAAGAAGCTGAAATGAAAACTGAATTCATACCCCTCCACGGCCAGGAACAGCATCCACTCCCCCAGCCCCCACCCTCAAGGTGAACAACTTGTATAAAACTCATGGTTCAAGCAGTCAATTGAGAGGAGAACAGATGTCTTCCTTCCTGGGAAGAGGGAGGGTGCAGTGGAGGGTGGAGAGAGGTTTCTCTTCAGGGAATTGGCCAACAGAGTGTACTTTGAACCTCGATTCTGGCCAGACCAGAATCACTGGCAAGTGGAAATTGAAAGAGTCTCCTCCATTGAAAGATTCACTGACAAGCACCATCTGCTGGCTGGCAGGAACACTGTAAGGAGAAAAACTGCTTTTAGGAGTCTTTCTTCCCAGCCATTTGGAGCAGAGTTGCAACCATTAATGAATCCCTGGTCCGATTTTCATAACTTAATTTGGGCAATTTTAAAGACAATAAGTTGAACCCACACTTCAAGCCTAGCCTCACCCCTTACCTTTGCTAATGGTTATTTCATAACAGCTTCTGCCCCAAAAGTCCAGGGAAAAGCAGGCATGAGACATCCCTGTCTCCTGTCCTACTGGTATTAGTAACCCTGCTTTCTCTCATGATTCCAAGTGTGAACTAAATTGCTGCCTGGCGGAATTCTTGACCCTTGGGGTTGAATGTCCATTGGGGTCTTTTTATCTTCTTCCTTGACTGTCAGGGTTCCTAAGAGTGGTGATTCATGAGAGAAACCAGTCTCCCTGAGGCTCCAATAGACTCAGTGACTATACATAGAATTAGTCTTGCTTATCCAAGAAATCTACTAAAGTCAAAGTAAAATAGAAAGTTCTGAAACAAAAGAAAATTGTATTAAAGCATTGGGAACATTTTGATTACAACCATTAGTTAAGAAACAAAATTCTTGTGCAAAACTGAATGGTCATAGTGCAAATTAAGAAAATACCTTTTAGGAGTCTTTGATTTCTTTTGCAGTCACACTTATTTTGTAAAAGAAATGAAAGTTTTAACATAACTAAGTTGTGTTTCTGTGTCAAACTGTTGATGTCTGCCTATTTGCTCAAATTGTTGGGGTTAAATATGCTGTTATGTAAGTAATACATATTTATAAAACCCAAATTAAGTTAAACAGTATATAAAATAATGTAAATTATAAGTAAAAAAAAAAAGTTGAACCCAAAATCAAAGAATAGCTATGAAAAAAAAAAACACACAAGCAAGAGAGAAAATTTACTTTCAGAGTAAACTCACCAACATATTCAAAGGCTTAGACACCAGCAAAAGATTACAAACCATACTAAGAAACAGGAAGAAATGGCCCAGGAAGAGTTGTCTTAAATCCTGTGTCTCATCAGAATTTTCTCATCAAATTCTGATGAGACACAGGATTTAAGACAACTAATCAATGATAATCACACAAATTTCCTAAATCAATTAAAGGAGTTGAACGAAAATAGGACTACAGAGATGAAGAATATTAATAAGACACTGGATGAGCATAAAGAACAATTCGAAAGCCTGCAAATAAAAGTAACAGAGATTATGGGAATGAAGACACAATGGATGAGATTCAAAATACATTAGAGGCATATAATAGCAGATTTGAATTGAAGGAAGACAGAATTAATGACTTGGAGGAAAAAGCAACTGAACTTGAAAAGACAAAAACAAAAAGAGCAAATAATGGAAAAAATGGAACAAGGAGTCAGAGAATTGAATGACAATGTGAAACATACAGACATACACATTATTGATATCCCAGAAGGAGAAGGGAATAGAATAGGGGCAGAAAGAATCTTTGAGGAAATAAAGACTGAAAACTTCCCAATTCTTATGGAAGACATAAATATCAATATCCAAGAAGGACAGCACACCCCAAATAGAATAAATCTGATTAGACTTACTCTGAGACACCTACTATTCAGAATGACAAATAACAAAGAAAAAAAGAGAACTCTGAAAGCAGCAAGGAAAAAACAATGCATCACATATAAGGGAACCTCAATAAGACTAAATGCTGAACTCTCATCAGAAACCATGGAGGTGAGAAGAAAGTGGCATGATACATTTAAGGTACTAAAAGAGAATAACTGCCAACCAAGAATTCTTTATCCAGTAAAACTGTCCTTCAGAAATGAGGGTGAGTTCAAAGTCTTCATAGACAAACAGAAATAGAGAGTATGCTATCAAAATACCAGATTTACAAGAGATTCTAAAGGAAGTGCTACAGTCTGAAAGGAAAAAACAAGGGTAAGAGACTTGGACAAAAGTGTAGAAATGAAGATTATTAGTAAAGGTAACTTAGATGGTAAAAAGATAGACAATAATAAGATATGACAATGGAAAGCCAAAGGATAAAATGGGCAAAGTAAGTAATGCCTTTACAGTAATATAATTGAATGTTAATGGATTGTCAAAAGACAGACCGACAGAATGGATAAAAAAATACATGACTCATCTATATGCTGTCTGTAAGAGGCTCCACTTAGACATAAGGACAGAATCAGGCTTATGGTGAAAGGTTGGAAAAAGATATTCCAAGCAAATAGCAACCAAAAAAGATCTGGAGTAGCAATAATATCAACAAAACAGATTTTAAATGCAAAACTGTTATAAGAGATGAAAGTCATTATATATTAATAACGGGCAATGTACTGAGAAGAAACAATTATAATAAATATTTGTGTACCTAATCTGGGTGCCCCATGATATGTAAGGCTACATTGGCAAAACTGAAGGGAGAAATATCTGTCTCTACAATAATAGTTGGAGACTTAAATACACCACTCTCAGCATTGAATAGAACATCTGGACAGAGAATAAATAAGGAAACAGAGAGCTTGAATAATATGATAGATGAACTAGACTTAACTGACATTTATAGAGCATTGTACCCCCAAAACTGCAGGATATACATTCTTCTCAAGTGCTCATGGGAGTAAAGAATATGTTCATTACAGCAATATTTTTGCCACTGGAAAATTTTGGAAACATTCTATACAAGCTATATATTTGTCAAAAGTGGAATAGATGAAATGTATTCACACAATGAAATATAGCAATTAAAATGATTGAATTCCTCATAAAGACATCAGGATGGGGAAATTCTCAAAATTATGACTAGGGTAGGACACTATTTAAATTGCAAGAGCATTCAAAGCAATACTCCAAATTGTTTAGTTCATATGTATAGGCATTCTAAGTATGAAATATATATAGGAAAGATAAAAACTAAATTAATGATTATTATGTCCTTTGAGAGATAGGAAGAAAAATTCAAGAAACTTCCATGTACACTGGTAATATTTTATCAAGTTGGTAATAACAAACAAGCAATAAACTAACCAGAAAACCAGAAAGCAGATGAGACCGATGGCTTTGCCTTGGAAAGTGACAGAAGACTCGAATCTCAAATACCCTGAGTTAAGCACAGCTTATTAGGTGCCAGAAGTGATTGCTGGATCTGGCTAATTTCTAGGATAATCTTGTTGGAAACTGATGTACTTGTGTGGAGTGGTGACAGGACACAGTGTGGGGATTATGGAGCTCATCTGAAAGGGTATATTCCAGAGCACGAGTTGTCCATGTATGAACCCGGAAAAATGGGAGAAGAGACCTTTGAGAAGTATGGGCTCAGCAAGGGCTTTTCTACAGCTGAACTGAAGAGTCTTAAGGACATTTTCCTATTCATTATTGCAGGATGAGGAGTTTGGGGTTTCCAGATGAGTTGAGTTTTTCACCCAATTGTATGATAGTGCACTAAAACTGTTATGAAAGTCACATATCCCCAGAGTACCTAATCAAATTCCAAATAAATTTTATATTTCCCTTGACCACCAAAAAAAAAATAGTGAAAGGATTTACCATTTTATGTTAATTAAAAGAAAACTGGACTAGCTAAGTTAATTTCAGACAAAGCAGATTTCAGAACAAGTAGAATTAGCAGGGACAAAGAGGGTCTTACATTATAAAGAAGTCAGTTCTCCAGGGAGATAAAACACACATTAATGTTTATGGACTTACCAATAGAGAATCAAAATACATGAGGCAAAATGGATAGAACTGCAAAGAGAAAAAGACATTCATTATTTTAGTGGGAAACTTCAACACATCTCTACCAGTAATTGATAGGTGCAGCAGACTGAAAATCAGTAAGGATATAATTGAACTGAATAGCGTCATCATCAACTGGATCTAATTGACATTTATGGTATACTTCATTCAACGATAGCAGAATACACATTTTTAAGCTCAAATGGAACATTCACCAAGATAGACAACACTCTGGGTCATAAAACACACCTTTGAAAAAAATACACAAAATATGCTCTCAGACCAAAAAAAAAAAAGAGTTAAACAAGAAATCAATAAGAAGACAACTGGAAAGTGTAAAACTATTTGGAGACTAAATAAGACACTTTGACCCATAACAAATGGGTCAAAGAAAAAGTCTCACAAGAAATTTAAAAATATTTTGAACTAAATGAAAATGTAAATTATCAAAATTTTGGGGTTGCAGCAAAAACAGTGCTTAGAGGGAAATTTATTTATTTATTTATTTTACACATTATTTTATTTATTTATTTTTAATTTTTTTATTTTTCAAATTCTACTCAATTTATTCATTTTTTAAAAAAAATATTACATTCAAAAAATATGAGGTCCCCATTCACCCCCACCGCCCTCACCCCACCACTCCCCCCACAGTAACACTCTCCCCCATCATCATGACACATCCATTGCATCTGGTGAGTACATCTCTGGGCATCGCTGTACCCCATGGCCTGTGGTCCACACCATAGCCCACACTCTCCCACATTCCATCCAGTGGGCCATGGGAGGACATACAATGTCCGGCAATTGTCCCTGCAGCACCACCCAGGACAACTCCAAGTCCCAAAAATGCCTCCACATCTCATCTCCTCCTCCCATTCCCCACACCCAGCAGCCCCATGGCCACTTTTTCCACACCAGTGCCACATTTTCTCAATTATTAACCACAATAGTTCATGAATAGAATATCATTAAGTCCACTCTAATCCTTACTGTATTCCTCCTTCCTGTGGACCTTGGCTTGGTTGTGTCCATTCCACATCTATGTCAAGAGGGGGCTTAGATTCCACATGGATACTGGATGCAATCCTCCTGCTTTCAGATGTAGGCACTCTAGGCTCCATGGTGTGGTGGTTAACATTCTTCAACTCCATGTTAGCTGAGTGGGGTAAGTCCAATAAATGAGAGTGTAGGAGCTGAAGTCTGTTGAGGCTCAGGGCCTGGCTATCATATTGTCAGTCCAGAGATTCAGATCCCCTAGACATATCTTAAACCCCAGCACCAACTACAATTCCAGTAAAGTAACAGGAAAGGCTTGTGAAAAGAGATCACATCTGAGTCCAGCTCCATCATGCAGAAACACCAACTCCAAAGAAGGGCCAACTGACATGGCAGTGAACTCCATCTGCCATGACCATAAAACCTGTGGGTCTCTTTAGCCCTCAAAAGAGCCAATACCTGGGGTTGTATCTACTTTATCTGTCTCTGAGACTCTGCTCAGGTGTGCATAAGGGCAATCCTTCTGACAACCTCCAGACTCTTCTTTAGAGACTCATAGCCATATAAACTCATTTGTCCTTTCCATTTCCCCCTTAATTTAGGTCAAACAGCATTTTTAACTCCTGTTATTATATGTAGACAGGGATATTCTGCTGATTCGTGTTGAACCTTTAATTCAAGGTCATTTTCTAGTTGCATCATCAGCTGGTATTTGGTAGTGATCCCTCTGTGCCAGGGAGGCTCATCCCCGGGTGTCATGTCCCACACTGGGGGGAATGCACTGCATCTACATGCTGAGTTTGGCTTTGAGACTGGCCACATTTGAGTAACACGGAGGCTATCAGGAGGGAACTCTTAGGCACAGTGCTGGTCTAGGCCTTGTTCTTATTTCAGGTGTATAGGCTCACAAGCATAGTCATTAGTATCAGGGGCTCACTGTTGGACCCTCATTCCTTCCTGGTCCTTGCTGTTGCACCCAGGGGACTGCCGCTGCTCCCCTAGGAACCATGACAGAGACCCCCCCCCCCGGCCAGGAAACCAGTACCGCCCCCCAGCTGTTGTTTTTAATTGTTTCCACTATGAGTATATCCAAACATTTCCATGCATCCTGGACACATGCCCTGTGTAACTCCCTGTCAACCATATGTCCCCTGTCAATAACATCCCATACCAGTATTCCTCCAGTGCCATTGTTGAACCATTCTGTGATCCAAAACTTCCTGAAAAGTGAAGCCCAATATAATGCCAGGTTCCCTTAATAGTAAAATGGAATATAGCGATGAGTTTAAAGGTTAGATATAGAATACATATTGATTTGGAAAAATTCCACATCCTATCTTTTTCTTTTCTTTTTTCCTAACTATTGAGCTTCTCTTCACAAGAGCCATAGATCACAGTAATTCATATATACAATATACAGTACTCCCACATATCCAATATAAACCCTTTTCCTTTCCACAGCAATAATCTTTTAACTTATTCATATCGTATTTACTGAAACTGATGTACAGATATTGAGACAATAGCTTTCAAACAAGGTAACATTTGTGTTTACATTGTGGTTTATACTTTAGGATACACAGTTTTCTAAATTTTCAGTTATCCTATATTTTACATTATTATGGTTTACATTATTAGTCTGTCGTCCCCTGTATGTTTTTGGTGTAGGATTACATGTTTTATATCCATCCTTATGTACTCTTGTGAAACACTTCTATTGCCTTCACAGTTATGTTGGTTCCGTCTATTGAATATCTATTTCCCCTTCCCCTTGTGTCACTTGCCCACAGTGACAGTCAATCTTCATTTCTTGAGGAGCCATGTTCAGAGATACTTGCAACAGTGTTGAGGGCTTGACTTGCTCAACTGTCCTAATGCCCTGGGAGCCACCATTTCTCTTGAGAGATACAGTTCCCTCTATTTGATGGCATTAGTCCTCCCCAGGATGTGGGTCTACCTTCACTCTCATTATATGGGTCTCTACCCAATGGTATAACCCACTCTGGCAAAATGAGCATTCAGATATTCCCTAGGAGTCTGTCCTGCGTCAGATTATCCCCTTTGAGTATCTTAAACAGGTAACTTTCCTAATTATATTTTGAAAAGGTTTTCTCAGCATTATACTCTCAACCAACACCTGACAATCTCCTATGTTTGTGTGTTGCCCCACCCTCCCCCCAATTTCTTGGGCAATATTACCCATCCACCCATCCCTAGCCCCCCTCAAGCCCACAAAGCCCCACTCAAAGGTAACCCTATGCCCCCATTGTATCCCTTCCTTGTACACATACTTACCTCCAGCTTATCATAGATTTCACCCATGTAGATGTCAGCTTACATCCTTCCTCTACCCCCGATTTCCTGTAAGCCTATCTTTCAGTCTCTAGCTCTCTGAGGCAGCTTGCTTATTTCATATCATTGAGGTCATTTAGTATTTTTTTAAAAATATTACATTAAGGGAAACGGACTTTGGCCCAGTGGTTAGGGCGTCCGTCTACCATATGGGAGGTCCGCGGTTCAAACCCCGGGCCTCCTTGACCCGTGTGGAGCTGGCCATGCGCAGTGCTGATGCGCGCAAGGAGTGCCGTGCCACGCAAGGGTGTCCCCCGCGTGGGGGAGCCCCACGCGCAAGGAGTGTGCCCGTGAGGAAAGCCGCCCAGCGTGAAAAGAAAGAGCAGCCTGCCCAGGAATGGCGCCGCCCACACTTCCCATGCCGCTGACGACAACAGAAGCGGACAAAGAAACAAGACACAGCAAATAGACACCAAGAACAGACAACCAGGGGAGGGGGGCGGAATTAAATAAATAAATAAATCTTAAAAAAAAAAAAAAAAAAAAATATGAAGTCCCATTCAACCCCACCGGCCCCACCCCCCACTCCCCCCAGAGCAACACTCTCTCCCATCATCATGACACATCCATTGCATTTGGTAAGTACATCTCTGGGCATCGCTGCACCTCATGGTCAATGGTCCACATCACAGCCCACACTCTCCCACGTTCCATCCAGTGGGCCCTGGGGGGATCTACAATGTCCCGTAATTGTCCGTGAAGTCCCACCCAGGACAACTCCAAGTCCCAAAAACGCCTCCACATCTCACCTCTTCCTCCCATTCCCCGCACCCAGCAGCCACCATGGCCACCCTTCCCACACCAATGCTACATTTTCTCTGTGGACATTGGATTGGTTGTGTCCATTGCCCATCTACGTCAAGAGGGGGCTTAGATTCCACATGGATACTGGATGCAATCCTCCTGCTTTCAGTTGTAGGCACTCTAGGCTCCATGGTGTGGTGGTTAACATTCTTCAACTCCATGTTAGCTGAGTGGGGTAAGTCCAATAAATCAGAGTGTAGGCGTTGAAGTCTGTTTAGGTTCAGGGTGTGGCTATCATATTGTCAGTCCAGATATTCAAATCCCCTAGATATATCTTAAACCCCAGCACCAACTACAATTCCAGTAAAGTAACAGGAAAGGCTTGTGAAAAGAGATCCCACCTGAGTCCAATTCCATCACGCAGAAACACCAACTCCAAAGAAGGGCCAACTGACATGGCAGTGAACCCCATCTGCCATGACCATAGAACTCGTGGGTCTCTTTAGCCCTCAAAAGAACCAATACCTGGGGCTGTATCTACTTTATCTGTCTCTGAGACTCTGCTCAGGTGTGCATAAGGGCAATCCTTCTGACAACCTCCAGACTCTTTTTTAGAGACTCATAGCCATATAAACTCATTTGTCCTTTCCATTTCCCCCTTAATTTAGGTCAAACAGCATTTTTAACTCCTGTTATTATATGTAGACAGGGATATTCTGCTGGTCCACGTTGAACCTTTAATTCAAGGTCATTTTCTAGTTGCATCATCAGCTGGTATTTGGTAGTGATCCCTCTGTGCCAGGGAGGCTCATCCCCAGGTGTCATGTCCCACACTGGGGGGAATGCACTGCATCTACATGCTGAGTTTGGCTTCAAGACTGGCCACATTTGAGTAACATGAAGGCTGTCAGGAGGAAACTCCCAGGCACAGTGCTGCTCTAGGCCTTGTTCTTATTTCAGGAGTATAGGCTCACAAGCATAGTCATTAGTATCAGGGGCCCACTGTTGGACCCTCATTCCTTCCTGGTTCTTACCATTGCACCTGGGGGACTGCCGCTGCTCCCCTAGGGACCATGACAGAGTACTCCTGGCCAGGAACCCAGTACCCCCCCCCCAGCTGTTGTTTTTAATTGTTTCCACAATGAGTATATCCAAACATTACCATGCACCCTGGACATATGCCCTGTATAACTTCCTGTCAACCATATACTGCCTGTCAATAACATCCCATACCAGTATTCCTCCGCCGCCATTGTTGAACCACTCTGTGATCCAAAACTTCCTGAAAAGTGAAGCCCAATGTAATGTCAGGTTCCCTTACTAGTAAAATGGAATATAGCAATGAGTTTAAAGGTTAGATCTAGAATACATATTGATTTGGAAAAAGTCTACATCCTAACTTTTTCTTTTCTTTTTTCCTAATTATTGAGCTTCTCTTCACAAGAGCCTTAGATCACAGTAATTCATATATACAATATACAGTACTCCCACACATCCACCATAAAACCTTTTCCCTTCCACAGCGATAATCTTTTAACTTATTCATATCATATTTACTGAAACTGATGTACAGACTCTGAATCAATAGCTTTCAAACAAGGTGACATCTGTGCTTACTTGTGGTCCATACTTTAGGATATACAGTTTTCTAAATTTTTTAGTTATCCTATGTTTTACATTATGGTTTACATTATTAGTCTGTCATCCCCTATATGTTTTTGGTGTAATATTACACGTTTTATATTCATCCTTGTGTACTCTCGCCAATCTGCTCTCTTGCTCCCACATTTACCTTGGTTCCATCCATTCAACATCCATTTTCCCCTCCCCTTGGGGCCCACAGCGACAGCCAATCTCCATTTCCCGAGGAGCCACGTCCAGAGATACTTGCAACAGTGTTCAGGGCCTGACTTGCTCAACTGCCCTAATGCCCTGGGAGCCACCCTTTCTCTCGAGAGATACTGTTCCCTCTATTTGATGGCATTAGTCCTCCCCAGGATGTGGGTCCACCCCAACTCTCACTACTTGGGTCTCTACCCAATGGTACAACCCACCCTGGCAAAATGAGCATTCAGACATTCCCCAGGAGTCCATCCCACATCATACCATCCCCTCCGAGCATCCTAAACAGGTAACCCTCCTAATTATATTTTGATACGATTTTCTCAGCATTTTACTCTCAACCAACACCTGACACTCTCCTATGTTCGTATGTTGCTCCTCCCTCCCCCCAACTTTTTGGGCAATATTACCCATCCGCCCATCCCCAGCCCCCCTCAAACCCGCAAAGCCCCACCCAAAGGCAACCCCTTGCCCCCATTTTATCTCTTCTTTGTGCTCATACTTACCGCCAGCTCATCATAGATTCCACCCCTGCAGATGTCGGCTCACATCCTTCCTCCACCCCTTGATTTACTGTAAGCCTATTTTCTAGTCTCTAGCTCTCTGAGGCAGCTTGCTTATTTCATATCATTGAGGTCATGTAGTATTTGTCCTTCAATGCCTGGGTTGCTTCACTCAACATAAGGTTCTCAAGATTCATCCATGTTATTGTAGTTGGTGCTGGGGTTTTAGATATATTTAGGGGATTTGAATCTCTGAACTGATAATATGACACCCAGGCCCAGAGCCTCAACAGACTTCAGCTCCTACACTTTGATTTATTGGACTTACCCCACTCAGCTAACATCGAATTGAAGAAGGTCAACCACCACACCATGGAGCCTAGAGTGTCTACAACTGAAAGCAGGAGGAGTGCATCCAGTATCGGTGTGGAATCTAAGCCCCCACTTGACATAGATGTGCAATGGACACAACCAATCCAATGTGCACAGAGAAAATGTGGAATGGGTTTGGGAAGGGTAGCCATGGTGGCTGCTGGGTTTGGGGAATGGGAGGAAGAGATGAGATGTGGAGGCGTTTTCGGGACGAGGAGATGTCCTGGGTGGTGCTTCACGGACAATTACGGGACATTGTAGATCTCCCCAGGGCCCACTGGATGGAACGTGGGAGAGTGTGGGCTATGATGTGGACCATTGACTATGGGGTGCAGTGATGCTCAGAGATGTACTTACCAGGTGCAATGGATGTGTCACGATGATGGGAGAGAGTGTTGCTGTGGGGGGAGTGGGGGGTGGGGGCGGTGGGGTTGAATGGGACCTCATATTTTTTGAATGTAATTTTTAAAAATAAATAAATAATAATAAAAAATTCATCCATGTTATCACGTGTGTTTGTGGTGTATTTGTTCTTACAGCCGAGTAGTATTCCATTGTATGCAGATACCACATTTTATTGATCCACTCATCTGTTGATGGGCATTTGGGTCAATTCCAACTTTTGGCGATAGTGAACAATGCTGCTATGAACATTGGTGTGCATATATCGGTTTGTGGCCTTGTTTTCAGTTCTGCTGGGTATATATCCAGCAGTGGAATTGCTGGGTCATATGGCAAATCTATGGTTAGTTTTTTGAGAAACTGCCAAACTGTCCTCCTGAATGGTTGGCTCCTTCTGCATTCCCACCAGCAGTGGATGAGTGTTCCTATTTCTTCACATCCTCTCCAGCATTTGTATTCTTCTGGTTTTTTCATAGCTGCCAATCTTATGGGAGTAAGATGGTATCTCATTGTAGTTTTGATTTGCATTTCCCTGATAGTTAAAGATTTGGAGCATTTTTTCATGTGCTTTTTAGCCATTTGTATTTCTTCTTTGGAGAAGTGTCTATTTAAATATTGTTCCCATTTTTTAAATGGGTTGTTTATCTTTTTATTTTCAAGATATAGGAGTTCTTTATGTATGCAAGTTTTAAGTCTCTTATCGGATATATGGTTGCCAAATATTTTCTCCCATTGTGTAGGCTCCCTTTTTACTTTCTTGATAAACTCCTTTGAGGTGCAGAAGACTTTAATTTTGAGGAAGTCCCATTTATCTATTTGTTCTTTTGCTGCTCGTGCTTTTGGTGTGATGTTCATGAAGCCATTTCCTATTACAAGGACTTGTAGATGTTGCCCTACACTGCTTTCCAAGGTCTTTATGGTCTTGGCTCTTATATTTAGGTCTTTGATCCATCTTGAGTTGATCTTCAATTTCTTCTTTCGTCAATATAGGCTGTTAATGTGTTTCTAGGAATTTGTCCATTTCATCTGAATTGTCATTTTTGTTGGAATATAGTTTTTCAAAGTATCCTCTTATGATAGTCTTTATTTCTGTGGGGTCAGTGGTGATATCTCCATTTTCATTTCTTACATTGTGTATTTGCATCTTCTCTCTTTTTTTCTTTATTAGTCTCGCTAAAGGTTTGTCAATTTTATTGATCTCAAAAAACCAGCTCTTGGTCTTGTTTATCTTTTCAAGTGCTTTTTTATTTTCTATTTCATTTAGTTCTGCTCTTATCTTTGTTATTTCCTTCCTTCTTCTTCCTGTGGGATTACTTTGTTGTTTTTTTTCCTAATTCCTCCAAATGTGCAGTTAGTTCTTCAATTTTTGCTCTTTCTTCTTTTTTGATGTATGAATTATGGCTATAAATTTCCCTCTCAGTACTGCTTTTGCTGCATCCCATAAATTTTGGTATGTTGTGTTATCATTATCATTTGTTTCAAGGTAGTCATTGATTTCTTTTGAGATTTCCTCTTTGACCCACAGTTTTTCTAAGAGTGTGCTGTTTAATTTCGATATCTTGGTGTGAGATCTGGGCCTCTGGCCCTTGCAGATTTCCAGCTTCTCTCCACTGTGGTCAGAGATATTATTTTGTATGATTTCAATCTTTCTGAATTCATTAAGCCTTTCTTTGTGGCCTAGCATATGGTCTATCTTGGAGAATGATCCATGTGTGAGGAGAGGAAGCAGGCTGAGGTATGGTTAACCTCTGTGGCCAGCCCGGGGCAGCTGTAAGGCGCCACAGCTGCCCGGGAGGGGTGGCGGGAATGGGTGACTACGCCCTCCGCCTGGTACGGGTGACTCCGCCCTCACATTGCCCCCGGCTACGCCCCCTCACCGGCCCACCTCTGCCCCGTCTCCACCCACTAGTCTGCAGCGCTGCATCTCCTGGCCATATAAGGGTATTCTGCCCGTGCTCACCAATCCGCTCTCACCCCATGCTAGCCCCACCCCCGTTCCCTTGGGCTTATATTGTCAAGCACTTCCTCATTAAATCAGACCTGCGCCATCAGCCTCATCTCCGTGTGGGTTCTTCCCCTCGTCGTTACTTGCCTGTGACCCCTCTGCAGACTCCTCACCCAGCGAGCCGCAACCTCAACTGGTGCCCAACGTGGGGCAAGGGCAAGCTGAGAATCTCCACCCAGGTAAGTAACCCCATGGCCCGGCATGGGAGCTTCACTCACTCGCCACCAAGCCCCGCAGGTTCGGGCGCTTGCTGCGCTCCTTGAGTGCCACAGCTGCAAGGTTTCAGTTCAATAGCTACAGCATTACTGGAACCTCTTAGTCCCTTTCAACCCCTGGCTGTCTACAGCCAACCTTTGGGATCCCAACACATACCGGTTGCTTATCAACCGTGTGTCGGCTGCCACGGAGCACAAGCACAAGTGCTTCCCACCTGGCCTCATCCCTACGCTCATTACCATCTGCTCCTGCCTTCAAGGCAGCGCGCCCCCCGCAGTCTTTTCCTGCGAGGAGGGCCGAGGGGAGTCAGGCGATGACTCCGTGTCTCTTGTCGCCCAGCTCAATAACGCCCTTGATGCCGCGACTCCGCCAGAGCCTGAGGACAGCCACCAAGATGGCGAACTTCCGCCTTCTTTTCCGCTCAAAGCACAAAATGGCAAACTTCTGCCTTCTTCTCTGAGCGACACAAAAAATGGCGACCGGCGGCCTCCATTTCCGCCTGAAACCCAAAATGGCACGCAGCCCACCGCCGCGCAAAAAACTTACCCGGATGCCCCTCCTGCCTATATGGAGGACAGCCCGGAGTGCAAGGGAGGCGCCTCCGCACCACCCAGGCCGCCGCCGCCCGCGCTGCCCTCAACCAACCCATTTTCGCAGCCTCCAACAGCGCCGCCTTACCAAGGCTCGCCACTAATGGTGATGAGCGCTACGCTCGCCCCGCCTAGGTCTGCCTCTTTCCACTTTGGGGACCCCAGGGGCGGAGCAGGTGCTGCGGCAGTTTACTTCCAAAAATATACCCGGCCATCCAAGCCTATATCAACTTGGCACACGACCTCCTTACACTCTGCCTTCACACTTACAATACCCAGCCAGCTTCCATCATCTGGCCTCTCACAGCAAAGGACACCAATTACCTCATACAGGAGAACACGTCCATGCAGACACTTCTGGAGCGATATTCTGGGGCCTTTGATAATCATTACCCCACTCATAAGCTCCTCCAAGGTCTAATCCACATACCCTTGGCTCGGCAGCACCACCCCTTTCCCAGCTCCACTCCGCTGCCACACTGTACTACGGCATTCACGGACGCCTCCAAAGATAAGTTCGCGTTTATTGCATACGCCAGGCACAAGAAACTCCCAATAAAACAGGTCTTCACTAACCCAGACTCTGTACAGGCAGGCGAGCTTTCAGCAGTCATCGCCTGCCTCCATGCCTTCGCAGACCAACCCGTAAATATTTTCACGGACAATCTATACACAATGCAGGTCTGCAAAACTATTGCCCATGCCACCTTCTTTCTGGAGAACACACCCCTCGATGCAGTGCTCTCCGCTCTGAAGCAGCTGCTGGAGGGCAGATATAAGCCATGGTACATTGCGCACATCAGAAGCCACACATCCCTACCGGGACCCCTGGCTGCAGGCAATGAGCTGGCGGACCGCGCCGTCTCCGTCCATGCCCTTACCACGGCGGGAGACCACATAAATCAAGCAAAATCCCTGCACGCCAGGTTCCATTTCTTGGCAGCCTCACTAAAGCACCTGCTGCCAGATTTGCCTATAGAAACTTGCAAGCACCTGGTGCGTGCATGCAAAACATGTGCGCCTTTCCTTCCACTTGGGCCATTGCAGCCCCAGGGGGTCAACCCCAGAGGCCTAAAGCCCAACTCCAGATGGCAAATGGATGTTACGCACGTCCCCTCTTTCAGGAGGCTTAAGTATGTCCACATCATTATAGACACATACTCCCATCTCACCTATGCGGCCGCCCTCCCAGGGGAGTCTGCCAAATACTCCATCAAGGCCCTGAGACAGGCCATCCTGTTCATGGGCGTCCCCTGGGACCTAAAAACTGACAATGGGCCAGCCTACCACAGCAATAGCTTTTACTTATTTCTTCAGACGTACAACATCACACACCACTTTAGCATCCCATACAACCCTCAAGGACAAGCCATCATTGAAAACACACACCATCGCCTGAAAACTCTAATACAAAAGGAGAGGGAAACCCATCCCCACCACATTCCAGATGAGATCATCACAGCATGTCTCATCCACCTTAACCTCCTCACATTTGATGGCAAGGGCCTCTCGGCCATCCACAAACACTGGGGACCATCCTATTTGCCCATGCCGATGGTCCACTGGAAGGATCCAGAAACAAATGTCTGGAGAGGGCCCAGCCCCCTCCTCACCTAAGGGAGAGGTTTTGCTTGTGTCTTTCCAGAAGATGCCTCCCAGCCAATCTGGATCCCGGGCCGAAACGTCAAACCAGCCACCTCCACAGCGGCCAACCACGAGGAAAGAACACCGCCGCATGAGAGCCCTGTGTCACCGACTGAAACAAGCATTGATGGAGGAGAAGGATGGTCTAGACACGATCATCAAACTCTACCACCAAGCCAAGGCACAGCAACGCATCGCTGAAAAACCCCAAGGCGTAATACCCCTGCTTATAATCATGCTCTCGCTTGCCACCACAGGTCAAGGCATGGAGCTCTGGGCCGCCGTCCAACGGCCCCCCGGATTCCTCTTTCTTACACCATCCAGCCCTCTCTTCCCCCGCATCCTTCACTCCTCCTGCAACCTCAGCCTCCCGTGCGATCCTCGCATTCTACCCCGGCAAGCCCCACTTAACGTCTCTGTTGAGCCTCCCCTGATGCGCTCCTTTTCACCACCCGCAACTGCCCGGTAACCTACCCCTACGTGTTCCGAAACCCCCGTTCCCGAGCTACCACCCACTCCCTCCAAACCCATATAACCACCCTGCAAAACATTGCTGTCCCTATAGTCTCTGCCAACCTCCTTACCCAGCTAGCCCAAACGTTTGCGAGTCTATTCCAACTTGCTAACGTGCTGTTCTACGGCATGGTACTATTAGGCACTCTCCTCATAACTATTGCTATTAAGCGCACGCTCTCGGCCCTCTCCCACCTGCATAATCAAAACCGGCTTATCGCCGCCGCAGCGTTGTCCTTAAATAAGAAAGAAGGGGGAGATGAGGAGAGGAAGCAGGCCGAGGTATGGTTAACCTCTGTGGCCAGCCCGGGGCAGCTGTAAGGCGCCACAGCTGCCCGGGAGGGGTGGTGGGAATGGGTGACTACGCCCTCTGCCTGGTACGGGTGACTCTGCCCTCACATTGCCCCCGGCTACGCCCCCTCGCCGGCCCACCTCTGCCCCGTCTCCACCCACTAGTCTGCAGCGCTGCGTCCCCTGGCCATATAAGGGTATTCTGCCTGTGCTCACCAATCCACTCTCACCCCATGCTAGCCCCACCCCCGTTCCCTCGGGCTTATATTGTCAAGCACTTCCTCATTAAATCAGACCTGCGCCATCAGCCTCATCTCCGTGTGGGTTCTTCCCCTCGTCATTACTTGCCTGCGGCCCCTCTGCAGACTCCTCACCCAGCGAGCCGCAACCTCACATGTGCACTTGAGAAAAATGTATATCCTGCTGTGTTTGGGTGTAATGATCTGTATATGTCTATTAGATCCAGCTCCTCTAATATACTGTTCAAATATTTTGTTTCTTTAGTGATTCTCTTTTGAGATGTTCTGTCCAGAGTTGATAGTGGTGTATTAAAATCCCCCACTATAATTGTAGATGTATCTATTCCTTCACTTAGTTTTTCCAGTGTTTGCCTCACATATTTAGAGGTGCCCTTGTTAGGAGCATAAATATTTATGATTGTTCGTTCTTCTTCAGAGATTGTCTCTTTCACTAATATGTAGTATCCTTCTTTGTCTCTCACAATTGTTTCGCATTTAAAGTCTATTTTGTCTGATATTAATATAGCTACTCCTGCCTTTTTTTGGTTATTGTTTGTTTGTAAGATCGTTTTCCAATCATTCACTTTCAGCCTCCATGAATCTCTGGGTCTAAGATGTGTCTCTTGTAGACAGCATATAGATGGGTCGTATTTCCTTATCCAATGTCCCAGTCTGAATCTTTTGATAGGTGAGTTTAATCCGTTGACATTCAGTGTTATTACTTTCAAGGAATTATTTATGTTAGCCATATTTTGATTGGACTTGTGTTTGTCATATTTTGTTTGTTTTTTCTTCTTTTTTTGCCTTTTTTGTTGCTCTTACACTCTCCTCCAACTCTGTCTGTCCTGTTTTTCCCTTTCTTCCTGCAGAACTCCCTTTAGAATTTCTTGAAGGGGAGGTTTCTTGTTGACATACTCTTTCAATTTCTGTTTATCTGTGAATATTTTGAACTCTCCATCATTTTTGAATGCTAGTTTAGCTGGATAGAGTATTCTTGGTTGGAAATTTTTTTCTTTTAGTACCTTGACTGTATCATACCACTGCCTTCTTGCCTCCATGGCTTCAGATGAGAAATCAGCACTTAATCTTATGGAGCTTCCCTTGTATGTGATGGTTTTCTTTTCTCTTGCTGCTTTTAGAATTTTCTCTTTGTCTTGAGCATTGGATAATTTGACAAGTGTATGTCTTGGGATGGGTCTGTTGGGGTTTATGGTGTTTGGGGTGTGCCGTGCTTCTTGGATATGTACAACTGTCTCTTTCAGTAGATTTGGGAAGTTTTCAGCCATTATTTCCTGCAACACTCCTTCTGACCCCTTTCCCTTCTCTTCTCCTTCTGGGATGCCTATAATACATATGTTTGTGCATTTTGCATTTTCATTCAGGTCCCTAAGTCCTAGCTGGATTTTTTCTATCTTTTTATCGATCAGTTCTACTATCTGTTTGATTTCCGATGTACTGTCTTCCACATCGCTCATTCTCTGCTCTGCCTCTTCTAATCTGCTGCTATTTGCTGCGAGTATATATATATATTTTTTTAATATTTATTTATTATTATTATTTTTTAATTATATTAAAAAAAATATATGAGGTCCCATTCAACCCCACCGCCCCCGCCCCCCACTCCCCCCACAGCAACACTCTCTCCCATCATCGTGATACATCCATTGCACCTGGTAAGTTCATCTCTGAGCATCGCTGCACCCCATAGTCAATGGTCCACATCATAGCCCAGACTCTCTCACGTTCTATCCAGTGGGCCCTGGGGGGATCTACAGTGTCCCGTAATTGTCCGTGAAGCACTTCCAGGACAACTCCACGTCCCGAAAACGCCTCCACATCTCATCTCTTCCTCCCGTTCCCCACACCCAGCAGCCCCCATGGCTACCGTTCCCACACCCATTTCACATTTTCTCTGTGGACGTTGGATTGGTTGTGTCCATTGCACACCTATGTCAAGTGAGGGCTTAGATTCCACATGGGTACTGGATGCACTCTTCCCGCTTCTAGTTGTAGACACTCTAGGTTCCATGTTGTGGTGGTTGACCTTCTTCAACTCCATGTTAGCTGAGTGGAGTAAGTCCAATAAGTCAAAGTGTAGGAGCTGAAGTCTGTTGAGGCTCTGGGCCTGGGTGTCATATTATCAGTCCAGAGATTCAAATCCCCTACATATATCTTAAACTCAGCACCAACTACAATTCCAATAAAGTAGCATGCAAGTCTTGTGAAAAGAGATCCCCTCTGAGTCCATTTCCATCACGCAGAAACACCAGCTCCAAAGAAGGGCCATCTGTCATGGCAGTGAACCCCTTCTGCCATGACCATAGAACCCGTGGGTCTCTTTATCCCTCAAAAGAACCAATACCTGGGGTTGTATCTACCTTATCTGTCTCTTAGACTCTGTTCAGTTGTACATAGGGGTATTCCTTCTGACAACCTCCAGACTCTTTTTTAGAGACTCACAGCCTTATAATCTCATTTCTCCTTTCCATTTCCCCCTTACATTAGGTCAAACCGCTTCCCGAAGTCATGTTATTATATGTAGACAGGTATATTCTGCTGTTCCGCATTGAATCTTTAATTCAAGGTCATTTTCTAGTTGCTTCTTGAGTATATTTTTTATTTCTTCAACTGTGGTGTTCATTCCCATCATATCTGTTACCTTTTTGCATATGTCTGCAATTTCCCCTCCAAGTGCTGTCTTCATATTTTAACCTCTTCCTTTACTTCATTAAATTTGTCTGTGATATATGTTCTGAGATCTTTAATTACTTGTGCGAAGTTCTGCTCCCCTTCCTGGTTTTTAGTTTGCTCATTGGATTCAGCCATGTTTTCCTGATTACTGGTTTGGTTTGCAGATTTTTGTTGCTATCTGGTCATCATTTTATCTTGATGAGTTTAATCCGTTACTTAGCTTCTTTGTCTAGTTTGGGGATTAATTAGCTGTTGTTCTTGCGTAAGTGTTATATCTTCTCTTTGTCACTTTGTTCTTCTTATTCTAATTTCTTATTGCTGGCTGAGTTCACTTTGAAGGAAAGTATTAGGGCCAGGGAAAGGCAATTGTGTAAGAAAGGAAAGTGTGTAAAGTAGTATTGGTAATAAATGTTAACAGAGCAACAATATGAGATCTGGGAGGATGGATATTCATGTAAGTTGTGTAGAGTTATAGCAGTAAGTAGAATACTTATAATAAGGTAGTCGACTGAATATGGGAGGAATATGGTATGAATTAAAAAGCTAGTGTTTTCGTGAGAGAGGGAAAGAGAAAAGAAAGGCAAGTTTCAAGAGTGGTTTAGAGACAGAAAACAAAACAAAGGCATTATAAATTAAGAGTTAGACAATTTGGGGATCAAAGAAAGGGAGGTGGAATATAGGAGAGACAGTAGATGATGGAGGATATCAAGATGTGGGGGAAAGGGGATCGTGTAGGTAGCCAAAATCAATTCACACAGAAATGAGGCAATGGAAAATGAGGAAACCCAGCAAATGTGAGGTGTTCCCTGCAGCTCCTATTGTATAATTAAGATAAAATAAAATAAGAAGAAAATGAAGGACAACAGAGAAAGAAAAAAAAAGAGAAGAAAGAAAGAAAGAAAAAGGGGGGTGGGTAAAGGGAGGGGAACAAGTAAGGAAAAGAAAAAAAGATATAGAACAACAACAACAGCAACAACAAAAAACCCCCCTAAATAAGTGAGGAAAAAAAAAAAGACCTTGGGGGATAAAATGGGAGAAAAGACTAGGAGATAATGCAATGTTAGCAATCAGGACAATAAAAAATAAAAAATTAAAAAATAAAAATAAAAAAGCAAAACAAAACGAAAAAGAAAAAATGCAAACGTTGAGGGCTAGGACATTCAAGGATCTCAGATGGGCCTCAGGCGTGGTGGATTCAGGGATGGAAAGTCTGTGATATTGCAGACTCAGGTGTGAGTCTCTGGGGTGTGGGCCACCAGGGTTTAGGGGACACAGACCTGGCAACCTCAAATCTGGTTAACAGGGAGCCTGGGAGCACCGCAGTGCAACACAGCCTTCAGGGATCCCCGCAGCTGGGTGCCAGCCCTACGGGGGAGGTCACATCCGCAAACTCTGACCTATGTGTCAGAACCTGGCAATTCACCCTCTCACTAGGGTCTCCTCTGTGGCTGTATCACCAATTCGACCTCAGGACACCTCCCGCCCTGCAAGCCCCGGAAACAGCCACCTGGGGGCGCCTCTATACTGCAGCCAATTTAATGACGCTGCAGATCAGCAGCCAGGCCCAGGGGGCGGGGCTTCAGCTGGAAGTGCTGATATCAGTGTCGGAAACCGAAATTCCCATGCCTCGCAAAAGATTCCCCTAATCAGCTTCCAGGCATCTCCCACCCTGCAGGCCCCTGAAACAGCCTCCCGGTGATGGCACTTTATTGTGAGCGATTTAAGACCACTGCAGATCTGCAGCCAGCTTTGGGGGTGGGGCTCTTGCCGGAAGCGCTATTATTCATGTCAGAAATCAAAAATTCCCCTCCTCGTACAAAACTCCCGTCTGTCTCCCCAAATTGGTCTGTGAAGGCCTCCTGCCCTGTTAGCCCCCCAAAAGCCTGCTCAGGGCTTACGAATTCCCCAGTACCACAGAGCCTCCAGGAATCACTGCCGGTGCCATGGCTCTCCCACCCCAGGAGGGAGCATCCTGTGCGCAGACCCCACCTCCGTGTGAGAGAACCTCAATTTTATCTTATACACGAATTTTCTCTGTTACCTTCCCACCAAATCAATGTCCAGACACCTCCTGCCCTGCAAAATCCTGAAACAGCCTGGTCTGGAAGAATTTCCAATGCTGCCCACCTGCTTCTTCGCAGGAGAGACCACCAGGTGCACTCACTCAGCCACCATCTTGCCCCGCCCTCCGCATCTCAGAGGGAAATTTATAGCATTCAATGCCCATATTAGAAAAGACAAAATATGTAAAAATCAGTAAGCTAAGCCTCCACTTAAGGAAACTAGAGAAAGTAGAGCAATATAAACTTAAAGCAAGCAGAAGAAAACTAGTAAATATTAAAGCAAAAAGCAATGACATTTAAAACAGGAAAACAACAGAGAAAGATAACAAAACTGCAAGCTGGTTGTTTGAAAAGTTCAGTAATATTAATAAAACTCTAGCCAGGATAACCAAGAAAAAAGAGAAAAGACAAATTTCTGAAATCAGAGATAAAAGACAGAGGGTAGAGAATTGTGGGGAGGTGGTAGAGTAGGAAGCTCTAGGAATCAGTCCCTCCAGCAGAACAACTATTAAACAGGCGGAACTGTCTGAATCAACTATTCCAAAAGTCCAGAGTCCAGTAGAAAAATGTGGAACATTCAGGGAAGACCAGGAGAAACAGTCTGGTTAATCACGGGATATACCAGTAAATTACTCTCTCTGCCCAGTGGGCAAATACCATTGCCCTTCCCCCACTTCTGTGGCAGGCAGCAAAAGGACCCAGCCCTTGGCATAGCTTGCCAGTGCCACAGAGGGACATAAAAACCAATTTCCCCAACATCCAGGAGTGGGGTGGAGGTAAAGGGAGGATGGTCCAACTGCTAATCAGCTCTTTTTTCTTTTTCTTTTTTTTCGGAGGTACTAGGAATTGAACCCAGGGCCTTGTACATAGGAAGCAGGCATTTAACTATTGAGCTACATCTGCTCCCCTGATTAGTGCTTTTGATTAGCTATTTTAGATTGCTGGGGGTCTGGCTCTGAGGGCAGCCTTTGTTCCTAGCCACCCTGGACAAAGACAGTGGAGGAGACTTAAAGACAGAGCTGCAGTCCTCTCAGAGCTGCAGAGGACAGATGAAGGGTTGGATTTGCTGGGCAGGGGCTGAGTCAAGGAAGTACAGCTTTGGGCAGCCCTAGAAGAAGCTGTGGTGCCCTCCCTGCCCCCTCCTTCATACCTTCCCCAGGGCAGTTTGGAGCTGGCTGGCACTCCCTTTGTGGACCCATGGCCTTGTTGCTGCTGGGAAAGACTGACTTTGTTAACTCTTCTCAGGCACGCCCCCATCCCTTAAATCCCAGAATATGCCTCCAGGCAAAAGCAGTTTGAGACAAAAAAAAAAAAAAAAAAAAGCAGTATAAGTAGCAGCTGAAGTGAGTGGACTAGGGCAAAGGTTTACCTGCTGTAAGTCCTGCAGAGGGGCACCTGGGAAAGGAGAAGATCTGTTTTGTGAGGAGTAGATGGGACATTCAAAGGCCACTAGCAAGCACAAGCCAAGGACAAGACACAAGCCCAGAGAAGACAGAGAGCACCCTACACTTTGCATCCACCTTGGGCTGCCTTCCTGATAGGAGGGCTGAACTCTAAAGAAGAGCATCAGCCAATGCAAAGTCAATTTGCAAATATGGTAAAAGGTAGGGTTTTGCTTAGGTTTTCTTGGTTTTGTTAGTTCCTGAAACTCAAGATAATCTGTCATATCACTAACTGGAATCAAACTCAAGAAACAGACATCTCAGGGACTAAATCCCAGAGTTAACATTTTAAAATATTAAAATATACAGTGTGCAACAAAAGATTATAAGTGAAATCCCTATAAAAATTCAAACAGCTTTCTTTGCAGAAATGGAAAATGTCTATGATAGAGTAAAGGGCCCTGAATAGCCAACACCATCTTGAAAAAGAACAAAGTTGGAGGACTCGCACTTCCCAATCCTTAAACTTATTACAAAGTGATAGTAATCAAAACTCCACGGTACTGGGACAAGGATGTACATATAGACCAATGGACGCAAACTGAGATTTCAGAAATCAGCTCTCACATTTGTGGCCAACTGATTTTTGACAAGGGGACAAAGACCACTCATTTGGGAAGGAATAGTCTGCAACAACTGGTGCTGGGAAACTGGATTGCCATAAGCAAAAGAATGAAGGTGGAACCCTACCTCACTCTATACACAAAAATCAACACAAAATGGATCAAAGACCTAAATATAAAAACCAGAACTATAAAACTTCTAGAAGAAAACATTGGGAAGCATTTCCAGGACCTTGTCAACAACAAAATGACAAACAACCCAATTAAAATATGGTTAAAAGCACATGAAAATTAATCATCATTAGCTAACAGGGAAATGCAGATCAAAACACCAATGAGATACCATTTCACACACACTAAAATGGCTACTATTAAAAAATGGGAAATTTCATGTGTTTGAGAGTATGTAGAGAAATAGGAACACTCATTCATTGGTGGTGGGAATATAAAAATGGTGCAGTTGCTGTGGAAGTTGGTTTGGCAGTTTCTCAGAAAGTTAAGTATAGAATTACCATATGATACAGTAATCCCACTTCTAGATATTTACCCCAAAGAATTCAAAGCAGGGACTCAGATATTTGCGCACCAATGTTCATAAAGGCTTTACTCACAATTGCCAAAAAAATGGAAACGACCCAAGTGTCCATCAACCAATGAATAGGTAATAAAATGTGGTGTATACGTGCAATAAAATATTATTCAGTCATAAAAAGGAATGAAGTTCTGATACATGGTATCAATATGGATGAATCTTGAAGACATCATGTTGAATGAAATCAGCCAGACACAAAAGGACAAATATTGTATGCTCTCACTGATATGAAATAACTAGAATAAGCAAACTCGTAGGGTCAGAATCTAGAATATAGGTTACCAGGGGACAAGGTGGGGTTAGGGAATGGAAAGGTAATGCTTAAATTGTACAGAGTTTCTATTTGGGATGATGGAGTTGTTTTGAAAATGGAAATGTCGATGGTAGCACAACATTGTGAACGTAATTAACAGCACTGAATTATCTACTTGAATGAGGTTAAAAAGAGAAATTTTAGGTTGTATATGTTACTAGAATAAAAAATTTTAGAAAAAACCCATCCATGAAACTGTACAAAACAGTGAACCCTAAGTTAAACCATGGACTATAGTTAATAGTACAATTATGAAAGCATGCTTTCAACAATTATAACAAATGTACCACACTATTTCAAAATGTTCATAACAGGGTGGTATATGGATACATGGTTTTATGCTTTATTTTTCTCTAAAGCTACAACTACTCTAATAAAGAAATAAAAGAATGGCCATCACTACTGATCCCATGGACATTAAAAGGATAATAAAGGATAATGGGCAACTATATGACCACAAATTTTATAACATACATGATAATGTACCAATTCTTTGAAAGACAGAATCAATGAAAACTCAAGCAAGGAGAAATAGTCTGAACAAACGTGACAGTTTGAGGCTTCTATGGACCTCAGAAAAGATATCCTTAAGGCTAATCCATTCCTGTCAGCATAAACCTACTGTAGGTGCATCCTTTTGATTAGATCACTACAGTAGGGCATGACCCAGGGTGGGTCTTAATCCTCTTTTGGGAGTCTTTCATAAACAGGATGAATACAAATAGAGGGAGCTGCAGAGACGAAAAGACAGAGGGACTCAGAGAGGAACCCACTGAAGCTGAGAGAGAAAGTCACAGATGGAGCAGCCAGAAGTAAAAGCAACAGAGCCCAGAGGAAAAGGTAGAGACTGGCAGATGCCACCATGTGGCTTCCCATGTAACACGGGAGTCCAGGATCACCAGCAGCTCATCTTCAAGGAGAAAGCATCACCTGCTGCCCTGATTTGGACACTTACTCAGCCTTGGAACAGTAAGCTTACAACCTAACGAACCCCCATTGTAAAAGCAAACCCGTTTCTGGTATATTGTTTTTGGCAGCTTTTAGCAAACTAAAGCAATAGGGATTTATTTATTAAAGAAAATGAACACAATTAATAATCTTCAAAAAAAAAAAAAAAAAGAATTGACCAGGCCTAGATAGTTTCAATGGAGAGTTCTACCAAACATCGAAGGAAAAAATAATACTAATTCCCTATGAAGTCTTCAATAAAAAAGAAGCAGAGGGAACGCTTCCTAACTAATTCTATGGGGATAGTATTATCCTAATACAAAAATCAAATAAAGAACCACAAGAAAGGAAAACTGGAGACCAATATTGGTCATGAACATAGATACAAAAATCCTTAACAAAATATTAGCAAATTAAATCCAACAAATTCACTATTACCATGTTTGGGATTTACTTCAGGTATTCCAGGATGGTTCAAATTTAAAAATCAAATTATTATGAGTGACATCAAAATGGTGACAGAGACATCTCCTGAAAAAACCTCCCCAGAGATTTAACAAGTAAAAAGACAAATCCACTTGCTTAGAACTCTGGAGGATGGCAGAGACTGGAGAAAGATGCCACAAATCCTGAACCAAAATACAGAAAAATATCCAGTAGGAAAATTCCATCCCAGACCACTGCCCATTCCCCTTTCCCTCTCTCTCACTTGGTCCTGCACAGCTAGCGAGCCAAACAGAGGCACATGGCTCAAGCCCCTTCCACTACAACAGAAACTGTAGAGTGGTTGTAGTACCAAGTTAGAACTCCACATATATCTAGGCACAGGGACATCATGGGTGTCTCAAGAGAGAAGTGAAGAGAAAAGGGGCATAAAAAATATTTGAGGAGGGAAGCGGCTGTGGCTCAATCAGTTGGGCTCCCGTCTACCATATGGGAGGATCTGAGTTCACATCCCGGGGCCTCCCTGTGAAGGCAGGCTCGCCTGCATGCTGCGGAGAGCTGCCTGGCCCGCAAGCACCATGGAGTGCCACCAGCCCACAGACACTGTGGAGCACCACCCAGGCAGGAAGTGCTGTGGAGAGCCGACTCAGCAAGGTGATGCAACAAAAAAAGGGAGACAAGCAAAAAACACAGAAGAGCACACAGCAAATGGACACAGAGAGCAGCCAGCCAGCAAGCCACAAGGGGGGAGGGGAAATAAAATAAATACAGACAGAAGAATGCACAGCAAATGGACACAGATAGCAGACAGTGCACAAAAAGCCACAAGGGGGGATAATAAAAAAATATGTATATATATTTGAGGAAATAATATCTACAATGTTTTCATTTCTTATGAAAGACATAAATATACATTTCCAAGAAGTGCAACATACTCCAAACAGAATAAACCCTAATAGACCTATTCTGAGACATATTGGACTAATCAGAATGTCCAATGCCAAAGATAAAGCAAGAATTCTGAAAGCAGCAAGAGAAAAGAAATTTGTCACATACTTCAATAAGACTAATAAGACAAGTGCTGACTTTTAATGAGATTAAAAACCACAGAGGTAAGAAGGCAAGGGCGTGATATATTTACAATACTGAAAGAGAAAAACTGTCAGCCAAAAATTCTTTCTCTGGCAAAACAGTACTTCAAAAATGAGGGCGCATTTAAAATAGTCAGATAAAAAGAAATTAAGAGTTTGTCAACAAAAGATCTGCTCTACGGGAATTATTAAAGGACCAGGGACCTAACTCCACAGCGACCCAGGACAAAATGCAAGCTACTGAGCAGCGCTTCATGCAGAAGGTGCCCCCACGTAGGGGGAAAAGAGACCAAGATAAAAAGACTGATAAGTCTGTTGTACCCTCACTCAAACCAGTTTCAGTTGGCTGGACAACCTAAAGACAAAACAGACTTTTCTGAAGTGGTCATATTTCTGGATTTGCCCAACCTGCTTCCTGGGGTGTGATACCCTAATAGTGAAGAAACTGCAGGCAGAAAACCCTCACAGAAAAAAATGGGGGGGGGGGGCTAAACTCAACTAATGTAAGATAGGACAGGTCCCAGAACTGAAAAGTATGAAGAAAATGGGGCACTGAGTAAGGGAGAGAATTTAAACAAATCATAGGAGCTGAGGAGAAAAGTTCGCACAAAAACAAACAGAACATATCAAGATTCCCAGAGAAGGAACAATGAAAAAGAAGCTCTCACAGAGATGAAAAAATTGGACAAAAGTGCCATCTTAAAAATTGCATTGCATAGTTAGGGCAAGAATAGATAAGAAGAGGTGAGAAACTCTGAGCAGTTAAACATGGACTATTATAAAGGTATAGAATATATTAGACCATGCATTAAAGAAGAGCCTTAACACGAAGCTAATCAACAATAAAACTCTAGAAAAGAGGGAAAAACAGGTCTTCAGAGTTAACTCACCAAGATAATCAGATGCCTAGACATCATAAAAAAATTACAAGCCATACTAAGAAAGAGGAAGATGTGGCTCAGAGAAGGGAGCAAATTGAAACTTCAGTAGAGAATGAGAAGTTGCAAAAACTAATAAAAGATGTTCAAACAAATCTCCTAAATCGAATCAAGGAGATGAAGGAAAACATGCATCAAGAGATTAAGTATATTAAGAAGACAATGTGTGAGCATAAAGAAGAAATCAAAAGTATAAAAAGAAACAACAGAAATTATGAGGGTGAAAGGCATGATAGTAGAAATAAAAAAATGTACTAGAAGCATACAAAAGCAAATTTGAAAAGGCAGAAGAAATGACAATGAACTAGAAGAAGATAGGACAAGCAAAATCATACAGTCAGAAGAACAGATAGAGAAAAGAATAGAAAAAATTGAATAGTGTCTCGGGTTTGAGTGACAGAACGAAATACAGTTCGGCAGGCTTGAAAGAAAAAGACTGAGAGTGACTTGGAGTAGTGTGAAGAAATGAAGCTCACTAGTAAGGATAACTAAAAGGGTAAATACAAAACTTAATAGTGGGAAGTGGATGTGGCTCAAGAAATTGGGCTCCTTCCTACCACATGGGAGGTCTTGGGTTTTGTTCCCAGTGCCTACTAAAGAAGATGTGCAAGACAGTGAGCTGATGTAATGGACTGGTGTGGTGAGCTGACACAAGATGATGCAAAAAGATACACAAGGAGGAAAATATAATGAGAGAACAACAAAGCAGGGAAAAGAGGTGGCTCAAGTAATTAGGCACCTCCCTCCCACATGGGAGGTCCTGGGTTTGATTGCCCCTAAAAGGAAGATAAGCACGTAATGAACAGACACAGCAAGTGCAACCAGTGAGGGGGAGGGCGTAGAAATAAATAAATAAAATAGATATTTAAAAATAAAATAAAATAAAAGGAAACAAGCAAACAAAACCAATGGTAGTGCATCCTCAAAATACAACTCTAATTTTTAAAAAATATTTACTTTATTTCTCTCCCCTGACTGCCCCCACAGTTGTCTATTCTCTGTGTCCATTCACTGTGTGTTCTTTTTGTCCTCTTCTGTTGTTGTCTGCGGTATCTGGAATCTGTGTTTCTTTTTGTTGCATCATCTTGCTGTGTTGTGTCTGCTCTCCGTGCGTGCAGTGCCATTCTTGGGCAGGCTGCACTTTCTTTCACACTGGGTGGCTCTCCTTACGGGGCGCACTCCTTGTGCGTGGGGCTCCCCTACACGGGGGGCACCCCTGCATGGCAGGGCACTCCTTGTGCACATCAGCACTGCACGTGGGCCAGCTCCACACTAGTCAAGGAGGCCGGGGGTTTGAACTGCGGACCTCCCATGTGGTAGCCGGACGCCCTATCCACTGGGCCAAGTCCACTTCCTGCAACTCTAATCTTTAATTCTTACAAGAGTCAGAATATAATTGAATAAGGAAAAGCATATTTCTTGATAATGTACCTGCAAAGCATAAACTTATAAAGTGGGACAAAAATAACATAAAGAAGGAAATACAGGGATTTGGAGCAGAGGATGTGCACGCTATTGAAGCTAAGTTGGTATCTTATTATTTTAAAAATTTTAGTATAGTTTTTTATTTTTTAAAAAAGACACTTAGATTATGTAAGTGTTAAATAAAAAATATAGGGGATTTCCATATGCCCTACTCCTAACGCCTCCCATATTTTCCCAAATTAACAACATCCTTCATCAGTGTGGTACATTTGTTACAATTGGTGAACACATTTTGGAGCATTTCATTAAGCATGGATGATAGGTTACATTACTGTTTGACATTGTAAGTTATGACAAGATATATAATAGCTGGATAGAGTTACACATGACAACTGAGGGAGTGCTGGAGCTCTGTCACATTCCCCAATGCAACAGCAACAATCCCCCAAGTGCAAGGACAAAGACCAATGAAGAAGGATGGTCCAATGATGGACCCTCAATACTGATGACCATGCTTGTGAGCCTGTGTGCTTGAAATTTCAACTAGGCCTAGAGCTGCAGGGTGCTGAAGAGCTACCTCTTGAGTGCCTCCATGTTGCTCAAATGTGGCCACTCTCTAAGCCAAACTCAGCATGTAAATGTATTACCTTCCCCCCAACATGGGACATGACTCACGGGGATGAGCCTTCTTGGCACTGAGGGTTCACTATCATCACCAGCTGGTGATGCAACTAGAAAAAGACCTTGAATAAAAGGGGGAAATGGTAAAGACAAATGAGTTTATATGGCTAAGAGACTTCAAAATGAATTGGAAGGTCATCAGAAGGTCATGCTTACGCATGTCTCAGCAGGATCTCAGAGACAGCCAAAGTAGATACAACCCCAGGTACTTGTGCTACTGAGGGCTACAGAGACACACAAGTTCTATGGTCATGACAGATGGCTCTGGAGCTCACTGCCTTGCCAGTGGGCCCTATCTTGGAATTTGTGCTCCTGATTGTGATGGCACTGGACTCAGATGTGACCTCTCTATACATGCCTCTTCCGAAACTTTTACTGAACCTGTGATTGGCACTGAGGTTTGTGTATGCTCAAGAGACTTGAATCTCTGGACTGTCCATGCAGCAGCTGGGTCCTGAGCCTCAGCAGAGTTGCAGCACCTACTTTCTGGTTCATTGGACTTACCCAGGTCAGCTGACAGGGAGGTGAGAATGGTCAACCACCACACCAGGGAACCTAGAGTGTCTATAACTGCAAGCAGGAGAATCACATCCATCAGGTATGTGGGATCTAAGCCTCTTCTCAATTAGAGGTGGAGTGGACATTGCCATCCCAGGGTCCACAGGATGGAGGAATATAATATGAATTGGAGTAGACTTGCTGGTATTCTACTATAGAACTGTTGAGACTCTAGCAATGGAAGAAATGTATCGTTGATATGGAGATGATGGCCACAGGAGTTGCTGAAGGTAGGGAGAGGGAGGAAGAGTTGTGACATGGGGCATTTTTGGGACTTGGATTTGTCCTGAATGATATTGCAGGGACAAATGCTAGGACTTTGTATATCCTGCCATAACCCACTGGATGGACTGGATGGGGAGAGAGTGAACTACAATGTAAACTATGGTCCATGTGGTGTGGCAGTGCTCCAGGGTGCACTCACCAAGTGCAATGAATGTGCCTTACTGATGAAAGGGAATGTTGATATAGGAGGAGCAGGGGTGGGGTGAGGAGTGGGGTATATGGGAACCTCTTGTGTTTTTTAATATAACATTTTTTGTCATCTATCTTTAAAAAAAACAACATATAAAAAACTAAAAAAAAAAAAATATATATATATATATATAATGGCTTGTATCTGTCATTGCAGTGCCATTCAGGACAATTCCCAAGTCCTGAAAATGTTTCCATATTACACTAGTTTTTCCCTCTCCCTCCCCTCAGAACCTCCAATGGCCACTGCCTCCGCAATAATGATAAAAGATCCTCCATTGCTAGAATCACATTAAGTCAATACTAGAATACCAGTAAGTCTACTCTAGTCCACCATTCATTTCCCAATCCTGGGGATTCTGGGATGGTGATATCCACTTCACCTCTAATTGAGAGGGGGCTTAGATTCCCTGGGGCAGATGGATGGCACTATCTTGCTTGCAGTTGCAGACTCTCTCTGTTCCTTGGGTTGGTTTTTGTCCATCATATCTCCTTCTTGTTTGTCCTGGGTGAGTCCAGTGGACTGTAGAATAGGTGGTGCAACTCTGTTGAGATTCAGGGCCCATCTGGCACATGGACAGCCCAAAGATTTAAGTCTCTTGGACATACACTTTTCAACTCTAGCACTAACAAATAGAAGGGGCATAAGAGCCATGTATAGGGAAACCACACCTGAGTCCAACTCTGTCACTCTGGGGAACATAAGTTTCCAGTTAGGGTCCACTGGCAGAGCACCAAACTCCTGAGGTGTCTGCCCTGCCTGTAGTGTCTGAGTGTCTCTATTACTTGAGGCTATATTTACTTTAGCAGTCAATGAGATCCTGCTGAGACATGCATAAGCATAATCTCTGGAATGACCTCCCAACTCACTTTGAAGTTTCTTAGCCATATAAACGCATTTGTTTTTACCTTTCCCCACTTTTGGTCAATGGCTTTTTCCAGTTGCATTGCTATTTGGTGCTTGGTAATAATCCCTTGGTGCCAGGGAGACTCATCCCCAGGATCCATGTCCCATGCTGGGGAGAAGGTAATGCATTTATATGCTGAGTTCAGCTTAGAGAGAGGCCATATTTGAGCAACAAGGAGGCTCTCAGGAGGTAACTCTTAGGTACCCTATGACACTAGGCTGAGTTTCAATTTCAAAAGTAAAGGTTCATGTAGAACCAGCAAGATAGTGGCAGAGTAATGAGCTCCTAGAGTCAATTCCTGCTACAGGACAGTTAGTAAACACCCAGAGCTATCTGGAGCTAACTGAAGCACCTGTTTGAGGGGTCCAGGAGACCAGAAGAACATCCTGCAACATCCTTGAAGGAATGGAAGGAGGAGACTGCCCATCTACAGAGACGATTCATAAGTAGAGCACTCCACGCCATGGAGGCTGGTGCCCATCCTCCACTGGAGGCACAAGCTGCCTTGGGAGCTGTTCTGCGGCTGGAACTGTAATCTCCACTTCCCCAAAACGGGGGAGGAAGAGGCAGTTGAGCACCAATTTCACTACTAATGAGTAAATTCAGTGGGCTAAAGTATAATCCTGAGAAAGGCTAAAATTTGAACCTGTCCAAGTCAGAAAGAGGCTGATAGTCACCATCTTAACTCTGCACCTAGCATGAGGGGAAATGGGGCAGACTGAAAATCACAGTCTGGTGGGGACTGGCTTCTTTACATCCAATCAGTTTGCATCTCTAGCCCAAGTCCCAGCCCCACCTCTTGGAGGTAGGAAGCTGGGAGGACCTGTGACAGCCTCTCTGGGAAATTACTGGCTAAGCCACGGAAGCCAGTGATTGTCCTACCTTGGCAGCTTATGCTGTCCAGGAGTTATTCTGTGGGTGGAATTGGAAGCTCCATTTCCAAAAACAGGGGAGAAGGAGAAGTTTGGCCACTGATTTTGGCTACTGATTAGTAGATTAGGCTGGATAAGGTATAACCCTAAAAACAGCTAGGGTGTGAATCTTTCCAAGTTAGAAAGAGGCTGGTAGCTGCCATTTTGACTCCTCCCCCAGCATGAGGGGAAGCCCGGCTGACCGAAAATCACAGTGATTATAGGAACTGGTTTCTTTCACCCAGATTGGCCTGCAGCCTTAGCCTAGGCTTCAGCCCCACCTCCAGCAGGGAGGAGGCTGGCAGTCCCTGCACAAGCCTATTCAGGTAAAGACAGGTACACTTGGCTGGCACAGACTGAATAATTGGAAGTCTACAGGGGCAACTGCAGTCGCCTTGTACCCACACTGCATAGGTTGCTGCCCACACTTGCAGCTCCATCCCCACCCCAGGCAGGGGAGAAAGGGGTGTGAAGCCTCATCAGTCTCTCTGGGCAACTACAGTCTAGGCCTGCATGACTTGGGTTATTCCACACAGCTGTGACTCTGTCCTATCACTGGCAAAGGAGAAAGTTGGGAGAAGCTTCATCAGTCCCTGGGGCAATGAGAGCAGCTTGAGCCTCCACAGCTTATAGCACCATCTACATCCTTAATTCCTACTTCATGTCCAGTAAGAGGGAAAGGGCAGGAAGCCATAAACTAAAGAGAAAAACTGTGCCCAGAATAAATACTCTAGTAAGCCAGATGCCAAGACGCCAACAAAAATTTACAATCCACACCAACAAACAGGAAGATATGGCCCAATTAAAGGAACAAGATAAGCCTCCAGATGACATAAAGGAGTTAATACAACTAATCTTAGATGTTCAAACAAATCTCCTTAATAAATTCAATGAGATGGCTAAAGGCATTAAGGATATTGAGAAGATGTTGGGGAAGCAGACTTGGCCCAGTGGTTAGGGCGTCCGCCTACCACATGGAAGGTCTGCGGTTCAAACCCCAGGCCTTCTTGACCCGTGTGCAGCTGGCCTATGCATAGCTGGCTTATGCGCAAGGACTGCCCTGCCACGCAGGGGTGTCCCCGCGTCGGGGAGCCCCACGCACAAGGAGTATGCCCCATAAGGAGAGCCGCCCAGCACGAAAGAAAGTGCAGCCTGCCCAAGAATGACTCCGCACACACAGAGAGCTGATACAAGATGACGCAACAAAAAGGAACACAGATTTCCATGCCGCTGACAACAACAGAAGTGGACAAAGAAGAACACACAGCGAAAGGACACCGAGAACAGACAACTGGGGTGGGGGAAAGGGGAGATAAATAAATAAATAAATAAATCTTAAAAAAAAAAAAGACATTGGATGAGCACAAAGAAGAATTTGAAAGCATACACAGAAAAATAGCAGATCTTATGGGAATGAAAGGCACAATAAATGAAATTTAAAAACATTGGAATCATATAATAGCAGATTTGAGGAATGTGAAGAAAGGATTTGTGAGCTTGACGAAATGGCCTCTGAAAGTGAACATACAAAAGAATAGACAAAAAAAAGATTGGAAAAAAATTGAACAAGGTTTCAGGGAACCAAATGACAGCAAAAGACGTGCAAACATAAGTGTCATGGGTGTCCCAGAAGGAGAAGAGAAGGGAAAAGGGGCAGAAGGAATATTTTAAGAAATAATGGTGGAAAATTTTCCAACCCTATTGAAGAACATAGATACCCATGACCAAGAAGCACAATGTACTCCCATCCGAAAAATTTTGAATAGACCAACTTGGAGACACATATTAATCAGAATGTCAAATGCCAAAGACAAAGAGATAATTCTGAGAATAGCAAGAGAAAAGCAATGCATAACATATAAGGGATACCCAATAATATTAAGTGCTGATTTCTCATCAGAAACCATGGAGGCAAGAAGACAGTGGTCTGATATATTTAAGATACTACAAGAGAAAAACTTCCAGCCAAAAATTTTATATCTGGCAAGATTGTCTTTCAAAAATGAAGGTGAGAGTAGAATATTCACAGATAAACAGAAACTTCAAGAATTTCTAACCAAGAGACCCGATTTTCAGGAAATGCTAAAGGGTGTGCTAGAGCCTGAAAAACAAAAGACAAGAGAGAAAGGCCTGGAAGAGAGTTTAGAAATGAAGATTATATCAATAAAAGTAACCAAAAGTGTCAAAAGAGTGGGGAAAATAAAATATGACAGATAAAACTCAAATAGGAATAATCTTAACCAATGATGCAGGACACTTGTATTCAGAAGAAAACTGCAACTCGATGTTAAAAGAAATTTTAAAAGGTCTAAATAACTGGAAGAATATTCCATGCTTATGGATTGGAAGACTAAATATCATTAAGACATCAATTTTACTCAAACCGATATACAGATTCAATGCAATCCCAATAAAAATTCCACCAGCATTTAAAAAAAAATGGAAAACAAGATTATCAAATTTATTTGAAAGAGTTGGAGTCCTGGATAGCCAGAAACATGTTAAAAAGGAAAAGTGACTCTCATCTCCAGACTTTATATTACCTAGATATAGTGATAAAAACAGCATGGTACTGGCATAAAGACAGACACATAGATCAATGGAACCAAATTTATGATTCAGAAACAGATCCTCACATGTATGGTCAAGTGATATTTTGACTACCCTGTCAAACCCACACAGCTTGGGCAGAACAGTCCATTCAATAAATGGTGCTGAAAAAACTGGATATCCATAACCTAAAGAAGGAAAGAGGACCCTATCTCACACCTTATCTAAAAATTAACTCAAAATGGACCAAAAACTTAAAAATAAAAGCAAGAACCATAAAATTTCTAGAAGAAACTGTAGGAAAATATCTTCAAGTCCTGGTGGAAGGTGGTAGATTCTTAAAGGAGGTAAGAGGAGGACTGAGATGCACTACTGAAGTTTAATATAGGTAGAAGTTTTAATTAGTTTAATGTAAAAGTGTGGAAATGTACAGAGTGGATGGTAACAAATAGTAACTGCCAGATAATAAATGGGGATGTGGCTAAAAATGGTAGTCTAGGGATGTAAATGCCAATTGACAGAATGCTAGAGAATAATCTAGGAACTGAAAAGCACAGTAAACCAACAGGTGGATGAGAATTGCAGTTGATGGTACAGATGCAAGAGTGTCCTTTGTGAGCTGGAGCAGATGTACATCACTACTGCAGGGTGGTGGGAATGTGGAGAAGCTTGGGAAAAATACAACTGGAGTGACCTATGGACTGTGGTTAGCAGTAATGATGTAATATGTTTGCATCTTTGCCAAAGATGTACTGTGTTGATAATGGGGCAGTATGGAGAATGTGTGCCAAATGTACACTATGGATGTGGTAACAATCAGATGATATTATTTTACCTGTAACAAATGTTCCACCACAGAGTGATGTGTTGGTAGATGGATGTTGTTTGGGAATTCTGCACATGTGCATGATGGTTTGTTTTTTTTTTAAGATTTTATTTATTTATTTATTTCTCTTCCCTACTCCCCCACCCCGGTTGTCTGTTCTGTGTGTATTTGCTGCGCCTTGTTTCTTTGTCCACTTCTGTTGTTGTAAGCGGCACAGGAATCTGTCTTTTTTTGTTGTTGTTGCGTCCTCTTGTTGTGTCAGCTCTCCGTGTGGGTAGCACCATTCTTAGGCAGGCTGCCCTTTCTTTCGCGCTGGGCGGTTCTCCTTACTGGGTGCACTCCTTGCGCGTGGGGCTCCCCTATGCGGGGGACACCCCTGCGTGGCAGGGCACTCCTTGTACGCATCAGCACTGTACACGGGCCAGCTCCACATGGGTCAAGGAGGCCCCGGGTTTGAACCGCGGACCTCCCATGTGGTAGACGGATGCCCTAACCACTGGGCCAAGTCCGTTTCCCTGTGCATGATTGTTTTATAAGTTTACAACTTGTCATAAAAAATATTTTTAAAAAACAATAATAGGATGGGTTGGGGGAAAAATACACCAAATGTAAGATAAGGACTATAATTAGCAGTAAGATTTTGACAATATTCTTTCATAATCTGTAGCAAATGTCTCACGACAATGCAGGATGTTGGTGGAAGGTAGATGTATGGGATCCCTGTAAAATGTTGTGCATGTTTACTTTATAAGTCCACAACTTTTACTATATACTTATTATTGATGTAAGCTCATATATAAATGATATAAAGATAATAATAGGGTGGGTTGGGGAAAATGCTTTGGTTAGTAGTAATATTTTGAGAATGCTCTTTAATCATTAGTTAAAAATGTTTAACAACAATGCAAGGTGTTGGTGGTAGGGTGAGTTATAAGAGTCCTGTATAATGCTATATGTGTTTGTTTTGTAAGTTCACAACTATTACTATACACTTATTGTTTATGTAAAAAAAGTAAAGGTTCATAAGTACATTCATCAATATCAAGGGCCTATCAACAGTCCTTCCTCTTGCACAAGTCATTGCCCTTGTACTCAGTGGTTTCTTGCTGTCCCCTTAAAGAATGTGACATAGCTCCCCAGGACGGAACTTTGATGTTATTTTGGTTATAGTGTGAATCTCCACCCACCATGACAATGCCCCATGAACACTTGAACACATTTATAAGCCTTACAGGTGTGCCCCAGTTGAACCTCCTCCCATGCTTTCCACATCACTGATACCCCACACTAATGATTCTCCCCTGCCAGTTATAATGCTTCTGTGATTCAAAACTTCTTCAAAAATGAAGCTGAGAAAATAACCAAATACAAATAATAATAAAATGAAATAAGAGTGATAGTTTAAAAAATAACAAATGAAATACAAAAAATTAAAAAAATTTTTGAATAATAAAAAATTAAAAACATTTTGACATGTATTTCATTACTGTACATCTGTTATCTTGTATGTATAGTGAATTTTCTTCTGTTTATTCCCTTAGTGCCTTATTTTTTTTTCTTTTTGTCTTCCAAGAAGCTTTAGGATACAGAAAAGTCACATACAGTACATAGGGGATTCTCATATACCCAACATCCTCCTCCTTTGCCCTTTTCCCCTATTAAGAACATTTTATAAGGGGTGGTACTTTTGTTATGTTAGATGTATAAATATTGAAACATTGCTACTAACCATGGTCAATGATTTACATTATGGTTTACATTTTGGACCATACCCTTGTATAAATTTTAATGAAATTTAACATGACCTGTATCTATCATTGCAAGATCATGTAGAACACTTCCATTGTCCCCAAAATGGCCCATGTTCCATCTATTCTATTCCTCTGTCTCCTTCCCCTGGGGACCCATGGCAACCACCAAGCCTCACACCTTGAAGACAAGATTAATAGTTGCTTGCAACAACATTGAGGGCTTGACATACTGGCCTGTCCTCTATTGGGCACTGCCTATGCTCTCAAGAGACTCCACTTCTCAATTTGAGATCATAGCAGGACTCCCCAGGATGGGAGTCCAACACCTTCCCACTCATTATGTGGGCCTCGACCCACTGATACAACATACTATGACAAGATGAATACTCATACAATCCCTAGATGCCTGCCCCGCGTGCCCCTGTCACGAATGCCTCCCACATCCAACACCCTAAACCAGTAACCCTCCCCTGCCATATTGCCAAAAGAACATTCCCAATGTTTTAGTTTCAACCACATACCTGAAAATCCCCAGTGTTCACCTGGTTCCTCCCCCAACCCTCTCCCAACTTCCATGGACAGTTCACACCCCCCTCCTCACCCTCCCCCCCTCCTTACCCTCCCCCCCTCACAGATCAGCACCCCTGAACCCAACAGTATCACTGCACCACTGTCATGCCCATCCACTGCACAACTGCACACTTCCACTTTATCATAGATTTTGCCCTTGTGGGCATTGGCTCACAAACTTCTCCTTTTCTGCCTCTTGTAAACCTATCTTCCAGACTCTAGCTCTGTGAGTTTGCTCAATTTGCTTAATTCATATCAGTGAGGTCATGTAATATGATGCTTGGATTGCTTCACTCAACATAAGGTCTTCAAGATTCATCCATGTTATCCCATGTGTTAATACGGCATGCCTTCTTACAGCTGAGTAATATTCCATTGTATGTATATACCAGTATTTGTTTATGCATTCATCTGTTGATAGATATTTTGGTTGATTCCAACTTTTGCAATAGTGAATAATGCTGTTATGCACATTGGTGTGCATCTATCTGTTCATGCCTCTGCTTTCAATTCTTCTGAGTATATACCTAGTGGTGAGATTGCTGGATCATATGGCAGTTCTATAGTTAGCTTCCTGAGGAACCACTAAACTGTCCTCCACAATGGCTGCACCATTCTACATTCCCAGAAGCAGTGGATAAGTGTTCCCATTCCTCCATATCCTCCCCAACATTTGTAGTCCTCTGTTTTTTAAATAGCCATTAGTCTAATGGGTATAAGTTGATATTTCATTTTAGTTTTGATTTGTATTTCTCTAAAAGCTAATGACGTTGAGCATCTTTTCATGTGCTTTTTAGCCATTTGTATTTCTTCCTTGGAGAAGTGTCTTTTCAAATCACTTGCTCATTTTTAAAATGGGTTGTTTGTCTTTTTATTTTTGAGGTATAGGATTTCTTTATATAAATATGCTGGATATTAGGCCCCTATCAGATATGGTTACCAACTATTTTCTCCCATTGAGTAGGCTGCCTTTTCACTTTCTTGACAAACTCCTTTGAGTGCAAAAGTTTTTAATTTTGAGGAGGTCCCAATTATCTGTTTTCTCTATCATTGCTTATGCTTTGAGTGAAGTTCATGAAATCATTTCCTATTAGCAGATCCTGTAGATGCTTCCCTACATTATCTTCCAAGATTTTGATGGTCTTGGCTCTTATATTTAGATCTTTGATCCATCTTGAATTAATTTTTGTATAAGGTGTGAGATGTCTTTCCTCTCTCATTCTTTTGGATATGGATATACAGATCTCCAAGCAGCACTTTTTGAAGAGGTAATTCTGTCTCAGTTGAATGGGCTTAGTGGTCTTGTCAAATATCAGCTGACTGTATGTGCAAGGGTATATACCAGAACTCTCAATTCAGTTCCATTGATCAGTATGCCTAGTCTTGTGCCAATATTATGCATTTTGGACCACTGTAGCTTTATGGAATGTTTTAAAGTTGGGTAGGGTGGTTCCTCCAATTTCATTTTTCTTTTTCAATATGTCTTTGGCCATTCAAGGCCTCCTGCCTTTCCAAATAAATTGCACTGTTAACTTATCCAATTCAGTAAAAATATGTAATTTTTATTGGGATTGTGTTAAATCTGTAAATCAGGTTGGGTAGGAAGATATCTTAATGACCTTAGTCTTCCTGTCCATGAACAGGGAATATTCTTCCATTTATTTAGGTCTTCTTTGATTTCCTTTTACAGTGTTGTGTGGTTTTCTGCATACAAGTTGTTTACATCTTTAGTTAAATTTATTCCTACATATTTGATTCTTTTAGTTGCTAGTATAAATGGGATTTTTATTCTTGATTTCCTCCTCAGATTGATCATTATTGGTGTACAAAAATGCTACTGATTTTTGCACATTAATCTTATAACTTGCCACTTTATTGAACTCAGTTATAAACTGCAGATGCTTTGTTGTAGATTTCTCAGGGCTTTTGAGGTATAAGATCATGTCATTGGCAAAGAGTGAAATTTTTACTTCTTCCTTTCCAATTTGGATTCCTTTTATATCTTTTTCTTGCCTAAGTGCTTGAGCAAGTACTTCTAACAATGTTCAATAAGAGCAGTGACAGTGGGCATCCTTGTAGTGTTTCAGATCTTAGTGGGAAAGCTTTTAGGATTTCACCATTGAATACGATGTTAGTTATGGGTTTTTCATCTATACTCTTTATCATGTTGAGCAAGTTTCCCTCTATTCCTATTTTTTGAAGTGTTTTATCAAGCAAAGGGTGCTGTATTTCATCAAATGCTTTTTTGTGTGTCTGTAGAGATTATCATGTGATTTTTTTCTTTCAAACTGTTTATGTGATGTAATAAATTGATTATTTTCTTGTGTTGAACCATTGTTACATACTGGGGATGAAGCCCACTTGGGCATGGTGTATAATTTGTTTGAGGTATTGTTGAATACAATTAGCAAGTATTCTGTTAAGGATTTTAGCATCTAAATTCATTAGAAAGATTGGTCTATAGTTTTCCTTTCTCATGGCATCTTTGTTTGGCTTTGGTATTAGGGAGATGCTCTCATCATAGAATGAGTTAGGCAATGCTCTCTCCATTTCTATCTTTTGGAAGAATTTAAGTAGGATTGGTATTAGTTATTTCTAGAATGTTTAGTAGAATTCACCTGTGATGCCATCTGGTCCTGGGCTCTTCTTAGTTGGGAGATTTTTGATGATTAATTCAATCTCATTACTTGTGACTGATCTGCTGAGTTCAACAATTTCTTCTTTTGTCAATGTAGGCTGCTTGTGTGTTTCTAGGAATTTGTCCATTTCCTCTACATTATCCATCTTGTTGTCATACAATTTTTCAAAGTACCCTCTATTGATACTCTTAATTTCTGTGAGGTCACCGGTGATATCCTCTTCTGTCAAGTGATGACTCATGAAGAAATGAAAAATCATGCAGACCAGGGTTCAGGGGATCAGAGTAAATGCTACTAACAAGTTTATTGTACAAAGTCATAGTATTTGTACAATTCCAAACAATGCTCTATTTAGCAAAAAGGCCCTTGCAAAGCTATTATTTAAAACTTGGCAAATACTACGCACATTGACCTTAACATGTACCCATAAAATGAGGAATGAGAAGCCACCATCTCCTTTCACTGACTTCTTTCTGAGCCATTTATTTACATGCCAAACCAAACACATTTCTATTTAAAGCAGTCATGTGAAGTATCCCAGCATGCTTTATGCTGGCTAATAGTCCAACATGTCCCCTTTTTATTTTTTAGCAAGGTAACTGTGCCTGTCTTAGGTTGTCTTCTTCTGAAGATCTTACCCATCATTGACTACCAGTTAAGCACTGCTATGGGGGTTTGCTGTTGTCTTAATATGACTTGAGACACAGAATGTCATTCCATATGATGTTTTGCCACCAACCAAGATTTCCATACTATTAGTATCACTAAGAATAGTAAACAGTACATAATCAGGTCATGAAACGTAGGAATCCATTGTTTCCACCAAGAGACAGTATTTAATGATTTTAATTCTTTAATCATTTCATTCCACATATCTGACGTTTCTATCTCTAAATTTGATTGAGGCATATTATAGCTTTCTGTTGCAATGCCTGAATTTGTTGAGTTATATTAGAATGCTGATAGCCTAACAAATGTTTTCTAATACTATTCCATTCCTCTGAATCATTCCAATTTAAAGGAGTAACACAAAAAGAACTTTGATTATAATTTCATTTTAAAGCTAATTGCATTTGCATATTATACACTGTATCCCCAATATGTGTTACAGTGTTTTCCAGATCATTAACACAGTTGGATAATTCCAAATCAATTTTTGTTTGACTTTGCCACATAGCTGAGGCATTTCTATGCCAGTCTTGCACATATGTTGCTGTTTTTACCCCATTATGCAAAGCAACACCAGTAACACTAGCTGCAGTAATAATACCTATGAGTCCAATAATTCCTGCTATTAACAACCCAATAAATCTTTTTGTCCTTTTAATGTAATGACGTAGAAAGTCCCAAAGTATACTAGATTCTGCTGCCAGCTGCCAGGGTCTTTCCAAATCAACAGGAAGCCAAACTCCACTCCGTCTTCCAGTGAGATCAATGCTGCTATTTGGATGCTGTAGAAAATTCCATGTTCCTGGCCTTAGACGAGTAAAAAGCTTACAATCCTTACAAATAAGCAGAGAATCGTTAAAAGTAAAATTTCCAACAACAAATATCAAAGGATCATGCACACAAACTTGAATATGAACACTGCTATGAGTAGATGTACTAAAAGTTGCATTTTTAAAAGTAACATTAAGGAGGCCATCCAAACATCCACTGGAGCCATAGCTAAAATCCATCTCCATAAGGTATTTTGATAAGGAAATTCTTTTGCTTCTAATTGAGGATTAGGAAGCCATTTACTAAAGGGGCATTTCTTTTTTTTTTCTTTTCATTTTTTGTCTTTATTTATTTTTTTAATGTTACATTAAAAAAAATATGAGGTCCCCATATACCCCCTACCCCCCTCACCCTTCTCCTCCCCCCGGCATTTCTTGTTGATATTTGTTTCCCTGTAAAATTTCCATTACTGTCACCCACAGGGTACCCCATAGAGGTACCATCAAATACGATACCATAGGAATCATTGGTGACAGTAGAACGATCAGATATAGCACAGTATACCCAATCTTTTGTGTGATCAGATTTTATTCGTACACAAGAACGATTGGAAGAACATCCATGAGTCACATTTAAAGACACATAGAAGATGATGGATCAGTTGCCCTGCTGTAAAAAATATACATATCGAACTTGAAGTTTCACACAAAGTTCTAAAGAAGCACGGAGACAAAGGGGATGTGGGAGCACAGGCAAGGACACATTATAGAATAAACCTGCCCCCGTAGGCTGCAAAGGCAGCCGATCATCATATGGACCAGGAAAATAGCCAGTATTGTTAATAAAAACAGAAAGAGGAGAATCCTCCCGTGTTACCATTTGGAATAAGGGTGGATTGGGAATAAAAGCCCAATAAGTATAATTCATGGCATTACTCACACAACTAATCCCGATAACATAGGCGACGAGCAGGAATCCATTCTTCAGTTCCATTTTCTGTAATGACAAGAGCATACCCACGACCCCAAACCTTTGCTTGTCCCTGACACTAGCGGTTAACATGAATATCCAAATAAAAAATAGGCGGTAATAATGGTTCCTTCTTGTGTTAGTTATACCAGAAACGTTCAGCAGCAGTTAATTTATCCTATTCATCACGATTTAATAAATTCAAAGTAAGCAAAACCCTTAATAAAACAGTTTTTGATTGTTGTAGTTGGTTTGCATTAAACAATTCCTCTTCCTCATCTCCCCCTTTTATTTTTATTTTTTTAAATTTTTAAAATTTTTTATTTTTTTATTTTTTTATTGACTTTGTAATAATATTACATTAAAAAAAAAATATATATATATGAAGTCCCATTCAACCCCACCCCCCCACCCCACCTCTCCCCCCCCCCCCCCCAGCAACACTCATTCCCATCATCATGACACATCCATTGCATTTGGTAAGTACATCTTTGGGCACCTCTGCACCTCATGGTCAATGGTCCACATCATGGCCCATACTCTCCCCCATTCCATCCAGTGGGCCCTGTGAGGATTTACAATGTCCGGTGATTGCCCCTGAAGCACCATCCAGGGCAGCTCCATGTCCCAAAGACGCCTCCACCTCTCATCTCTTCCTGTATTTCCCCATACCCATCAGCCACCACTTGTCCACTTTTCCCAATCCAATGCCACCTTTTCTATGTGGACATTGGATTGGTTGTGTCCGTTGCACCTCTATGTCAAGAGGAGGCTCAGATTCCACATGGATGCTGGATGCAATCCTCTCACTTTCAGTTGTAATCACTCTAGGCTCCATGGTGTGGTGGTTGTCCTTCTTCAACTCCATCTTAGCTGAGTGTGGTGAGTCCAATAAATCAGATTGTAGGTGCTGGAGTCTGTTGAGGCTCAGGACCTGCCTATCACATTGTCAGTCCAGAGATTCAAATCCCCTAAATATATCTTAAACCCCAACACTAACTGCACCTCCAGCACATTAGCATGAAAGTCTTATGAAGAGAGATCCCATCTGAGTCCAGATTCATCACACATAAACACCAGTTCCAAAGAGGGGCCATCTGACCTGGTAGTTAACCCCATCGGCCATGACCATAACTCCCATGGGTCTCTTTAGCCCTCAAAGGAACCAATACCTGGGGGTTGTATCTGCTTTATCTGTCTCTCAGACTCTGCTCAGTTGTGCATAAGGGCAATCCTTCTGACAGCCTCCAGACTCTTTTTTAGAGACTCGTAGCCATATAAACTCATTTGTCCTTTCCATTTCCCCCTTACATTAGGTCAAACAGCATTTTAAAGTCATGTTATTTTATGTAGACAGGGATATTCTGCTGATCCGCATTGAACCTTCCATATAAGGTCATTTTCCAGTTGCATCATCAGTTGGTAGTTGATAGTGGTCCCTCGGTGCCAGGGAGGCTCATCCTCGGGTGTCATGTCCCACGCTGGGGAGAAGGCATTGCATTTACATGCTGAGTTTGGCTTTGAGACTGGCCACATTTGAGTAACATGAAGGCTGACAGGAGGAAATTCCCAGGCACAATACTGCTCTAGGCCTTGTTCTTATTTTAGGTTTATCAGCTCACAAGCATAGTCATTAGCATCAGGGGCTCACTGTTGAACCCTCACTCCCTCCCGGTCCCTGCCGCTACACCTGGGAGACTGTCGCTGCTCCCCTAGGGACCACGACCGAGCACCACTGGCCAGGAACCCAGTACCCCCCCCCTCCTGTGGTTTTTATTTATTTTATTTATTTATTTTTTTTTAAGATTTATTTATTTATTTAATTTCCCCCCCTCCCCTGGTTGTCTGTTCTTGGTGTCTATTTGCTGCGTCTTGTTTCTTTGTCCGCTTCTGTTGTCGTCAGCGGCACAGGAAGTGTGGGCGGTGCCATTCCTGGGCAGGCTGCACTTTCTTTTCACGCTGGGCGGCTTCCCCCATGGGCGCACTCCTTGCTCGTGGGGCTCCCCCACGCGGGGGACACCCCTGCGTGGCACGGCACTCCCTGCGCGCATCAGCACCGCGCATGGCCAGCTCCACACAGGTCAAGGAGGCCCGGGGTTTGAACCGCGGACCTCCCATATGGTAGACGGACGCCCCAACCACTGGGCCAAAGTCCGTTCCCTGTGGTTTTTAATTGTTGCCACTATGAGTATATCCAAACATTACCATGCACCCTGGACATATGTTCTGTACAGCTCCCTGTCAGCCATATATCACCTGTCAATGGTATCCTATACCAGTATCCCTCCATTGCCATTGTTGAACCACTCTGTGATCCAGAACTCCCTGAAATTTGAAGCCCAATATAATGTCAGGGTCCCTTACTAGGAAATGGCATATAGCAATGGGTTTAAAGGTTAGATAAAGAATACGTGTTGACTTGGAAAAAATTCTACATCCTATCTTTTTCTTTTTTTTCCCCCCTAATTATTGAGCAAGATATGCCTTTAAGGTTGCATTTTTCCATTCAACTATAGCTGGCCCTTGAGGATTATATGGAATACCATGTACTAAAGAGATATCCCAATATGTACAAAATTTCTGAAATTTAACAGCTGTATAAGACGGTGCATTGTCAGTTTTAATTTCAGTAGGAATGCCCGTGATATTAAAACAGAACATACAATGTTTGACATGTGAAACAGTTTCACCAGACAATGTTGAAGCCCATGTAAAACCACTGTAAGTATCCACCGTAACATGTATATAAGGAAAACGATGAAAGGCTAAATAATGAGTGACATCTATTTGCCATATTTGTCCACTATATTGTCCCCGTATATTTACTCCTATTGGTAAAGATATACGAGAAGAAGCGGAGCAAGAGGGACACTGTTGAATTATAGACTTGCATTGTTATACAGTAAGTGAAGGAAAATAATGTTTCAGATCATTTGTATTTATATGCGTGAGACGATGAAAAACGGAAGGAGGTAAGGAAGTAACAGAAGCAATGAGCTGATCTGTGGTTTGATTTCCATGGACCAAAGGTCCAGGTAAATTGGTATGAGCTCGAATGTGTGTAATATATAATTTTTGTCGACATTTTTGAAGAACCTGTTGTAAGGACAATAATAATACATGAGTAGGTTCCGTTCCATATATATTAGCATCAAGAACCTTTTGTACAGAAAAACAGACATATCCTGAATCAGTTATGACATTAATAGGCTGAGTTACATCCTGTAATAACTGAATAACAGCTGCTATGTCAGCTTGTTGGGGAGTAGGATAAATTTTTTGTAAGATTTTAGTGGTAGGTCCTTGATAACCTGCTTTTCCTTTTCCATTACCATCTGTAAAATAATTAGGTCCATCAATAGGGACGTCAGAAATTATTTGATTGCTTACAAAAGGTGTCATTTTGAAGAATTGTACAAGTTTATTTTGTGGGAAATGATTATCAGTTTGTCCCAGGAAGTCAGCAAGAACTATTTGAATACACATGCTATTTTCTAATAAGTGATTTATCTTCTTTTTTTGTTAATGGTAGTATAAGAATATCAGGAACCTTTGCACACAATTGCTTTACACGCTTTCTTCCTTTGAATATCAAATCCATAATTTTTTCTATATAAGTTAACAATTTTTTAGTTTCTTTATTTGGAAGACAGAGCCATTCAATAATTAAATGTGTTTGATATATAAGTCCAGTAGGAGAATACTTGGTAGGAAAAACAAGCAGTTGCATAGGCAACTGGAGATCAATTCTTCGACTAAAATCTTGAGATATTCGTTGATCCACTAATTGTAATTCTTGTTCTGCTAAAGCAATTAACGTCCTAGGGCTATTAAGATCTGAATTTCCTTCTAAAATATGAAATAAATTTTGTTATTGATAATTAGGAATGCCAATAGTAGGACCAATTAATATCCTCTAATAGTATTTGAAAATCATTTAAAGTCTGCAAATGATCTCTTCTTATAGATATTTTTGCTGGGGTAATAGTGGTTTCCTGTAATTTATATCCTAAATAATTAATAGGATATGTATCTTGTACTTTATCTGGAGCAATACACAAACCATAGTCAGATAACTGTAGCACAACTTGTTCAAACATTTGCTGTAAAATTTATCTGATTCTGCAGTAAATAAAATATCCATCCATATAGTGAACTAAATATTGTAAAGGAAATTGTTCTCAAACTCGTTGCAAAGGTTGATTTACAAAATGTTGACATATAGTAGGACTATTCATCATGCCCTACATATTCATCATTCCTAATACAGTCCACTGATATCTTGCAATAGGCTGCATATGATTTATACTTGGCACAGTAAAAGCAAATTTTTCTTTATCCCGGTCTTGTAAAGGAATTGTAAAAAACAATCTTTTAAATCTATTATTTTGAGTTTCCAATTTTTTGGAATTGTATTAGGAGAAGGCAGTCCAGGTTTCAAAGGACCCATAGGCTCTATTACTCTATTTATTCCTGGGAGATCAGTTAACATTCTCGATTTACCTGACTTCTTTTTTTTTTTTTTGTCTTTATTTTTTAACGTTACATTAAAAAAATATGAGGTCCCCATATATCCTCCACCCCCTCACCCCACTCCTCCCCCCATAACAACAACCTCCTCCATCATCATGAGACATTCATTGCACTTGGTGAATACATCTCTGACCACCGTTGCACCTCATGGTCAATGGTCCACACCATAGCCCACACTCTCCCACAGTCCACCCAGTGGGCCATGGGAACATACAATGTCTGGTAACTGTCCCTGCAGCACCACCCAGGACAATTCCAACCCCCAAAAATGCCCCCACATCACATCTCTTCCTCCCATTCCCTACTCCCAGCAGCCACCATGGCCACTTTCTCCATACCAATGCCACGTTTTCTTCGATTACTAATCACAATAGTTCATGAAGAGAATATCAGTAAGTCCACTCTAATCCATACTCTATTCCTCCATCCTGTGGACCTTAGAATGGTTGTGTCCACTCCACAGCTATGTCAAGAGGGGGCTTAGAACGAGGGACCACTATCAACTACCAACTGATGATGCAACTGGAAAATGACCTTATACGGAAGGTTCAATGCGGATCAGCAGAATATCCCTGTCTACATAAAATACCATGACTTTAAAATGCTGTTTGACCTAAAGTAAGGGGGAAATGAAAAGGAGAAATGAGTTTATATGGCTACGAGTCTCTAAAAAAGAGTCTGGAGGCTGGCAGAAGGATTGCCCTCATGCACAACTGAGCAGAGTCAGAGAGACAGATAAAGCAGATACAACCCCCAGATATTGGTTCCTTTGAGGGCTAAAGAGACCCATGGGAGTTATGGTCATGGCCGATGGGGTTAACTACCAGGTCAGATGGCCCCTCTTTGGAACTGGTGTTTATGTGTGATGAATCTGGACTCAGATGGGATCTCCCTTCATAAGACTTTCATGCTAATGTGCTGGAGGTGCAGTTAATGTTGGGGTTTAAGATATATTTAGGGGATTTGAATCTCTGGACTGACAATGTGATAGCCAGGTCCTGAGCCTCAACAGACTCCAGCACCTACAATCTGATCTATTGGACTTACCACACTCAGCTAAGATGGAGTTGAAGAAGGACAACCACCACACCATGGAGCCTAGAGTGATTACAACTGAAAATGGGAGGATTGCATCCAGCATCCATGTGGAATCTGAGCCTCCTCTTGACATAGAGGTGCAATGGACACAACCAATCCAATGTCCACATAGAAGAGGTGGCATTGGATTGGGAAAAGTGGACATGGTGGACGATGGGTATGGGGAAAGGCAGGAAGAGATGAGAGGTGGAGGCGTCTTTGGGACATGGAGCTGCCCTGGATGGTGCTTCAGAGGTAATCACCGGACATTGTAAATCCTCACAGGGTCCACCGGATGGAATGGAGGAGAGTATGGGCCATGATGTGAACCATTGTCTATGAGGTGCAGAGGTGCCCAAAGATGTACTTACCAAATCCAATGGATGTGTCATGATGATGGGAACGAGTGTTGTTGGGGGGGGTTGAATGGGACCTCACATATATATTTTTAATGTAATATTATTACAAAGTCAATAAAAAAAAAAAAGAGGGGGCTTAGATTCCACATGGACGCTGGATGCAATTCTCCTGCTTTGAGTTGTAGGCACTCTTGGCTCCCTGGTGTGGTGGTTGACCTTCTTCACCTCCATGCTGGCTGAGTGGGGTAAGTCCAATAAACCAGAGTGAAGGAGTCACAAGTTTGTTGAGGCTCAGGGCCTGGCTATCACATGGTCAGTCCAGAGATTCAGGTCCCCTGGGTATACACTAAGCCCCAGCACCAACTACAGATCTGTTAAAAGTAACAGGAGAGGCTTGTGGACAAAGATCACATCTGAGTCCAGCTTCATCACACAGAAACACAAACTCCAACGTAGGGCCAACTGACATGGCACTGAACTCCATCTGCCATGACCATAGAACCTGTGAGTCTCTGTAACCCTCAGAAGAACCAGTTCCTGGGGTGGTATCTACTTTATCTGTCTCTGGGACTCTCTGCTGAGGAGTGCATAAGGGCAACCCCTCTGATGACCTCCTAGCTCTTTTTGGAGACTCATAGCCATATAAACTCACTTGTCCTTTCCATTTCCCCCTTTTATTCAGGTCAAAAAGCATTTTTAACCCCTGGTATTATATGTAGACTGAGATATTCTGCTGGTCCGAGTTGACCCTTTTATTCAAGGTCATTTTCTAGTTACATCATCAGCTGGTACTTGGTAGTAATCCCTTGGCACAAGGGAGGCTCATCCCCAGGAGTCATGTCCCATGCTGGGGGGAAGGCGACGCATTTACATGCTGAGTTTGGCTTTGAGACTGGCCACATTTGAGCAACACAGAGGTTCTCAGGAGGTAACTCTTAGGCACCCTGTAGCTCTAGGCCTTCTTCTTATTTCAGGTGCACAGGCTTACAAGCATAGTCATTAGTATCAAGGGCTCATTGTTGGACCTTCCTTCTTTTTTTGGTCTTTGCCGTTGCACTTGGGGGATTGTTGCTGTTCCTTTAGGGACTGTGATAGAGCTCCCCTTATGACAAACACTGGTGAATTCCAAGGACTTGTTGAGGGTTCAATATGTCCTTCAGCTAGTTGCTCTGTAATGACTGTTTGCAAAGCTTCTAATTTCTCTTTTGTTAAGGGCCATTGCTCTATCCAAACAGGAGATTCCTGTTTCCATTTTAAAGGCAGAGCTTTTTGTACACAAGGAACATAGTAATAGCCTTTTTTAGTTTAAAGTAGTTCCAAGACCTCTTTTGTCATTGCCATATCTAACTTCCTGGGACAAAATTTTATCTAAATTATTCTCCTTAGGAATAAAAATAACTGTTTTCCATTGCACTAATAAATCTCTTCCCCATAAATTCATGGCTACATCTGCAATGAAAGGTTGCAACGGACCTTTTTGTCCATCAGGGCCAAAAACCTCAAGTAACACTGAACTTTGATGTATGTCTGAAATAGATCCAACTCCCACAAACACTGTGGAAACTGCTTGCACAGGCCATTTTTGAGGTCACTTTTGCCTACTTATAATAGAAATATAAGCCCCGGAATCTACCAGCCCCATAATAGGTTTACCATTAATAGTAATTGAAATTTCAGGCTATTCTTCTCTAAGATCTTGAGGCCAAAAAATATCATTTCCAGTTGATCTAAAACCTCCTGTCCTTTTCTGTGGAATACTATTTTTAGGTTTATGATATGGCAATAAAAGTAATTATGCAATGCGATCTCCAGGTTGTACATGATAAGATTGTGTTACTGAAACCATAACCAATATTTCTTCAGTATAATCTGAATCAATAACTCCAGTATGGGAAACGGACTTTGGCCCAGTGGTTAGGGCGTCCGTCTACCATATGGGAGGTCCGCGGTTCAAACCCCGGGCCTCCTTGACCCGTGTGGAGCTGGCCATGCGCAGTGCTGATGCGCACAAGGAGTGCCAAGCCACGCAGGGGTGTCCCCCGCGTGGGGGAGCCCCACGCGCAGGGAGTGCGCCCGTGAGGAGAGCCGCCCAGCGTTAAAAGAAAGTGCAGCCTGCCCAGGAATGGCGCCGCCCACACTTCCCATGCCGCTGACGAAACAGAAGTGGACAAAGAAACAAGATGCAGCAAATAGACACCAAGAACAGACAACCAGGGGAGGGGGGGGGAATTAAATAAATCTTAAAAAAAAAAAAAAAAAAAAATAACTCCAGTATGCACAAAAACACCTTTGCAAGTAAGACTACTTCTTCCTAACAACAAACCTACCGTATTCTTAGGAAGGGGGCCATATGCATGAGTTTTTTTTTTTTGTACTCCTAAAGATGGATGTAAAAGCACTGGTTCTGCTGTAAAAATATCATAAGCTGCACTACCTTCAGTGGCTGCGAATAAATCATTAATATTCATTCGTTCAATATACTGTGGTTGAGACCATTGCTGACAGGGTAGGTTGCAGTTAGGGGATGATTCTAACAAACTGGGTATAATTGTGATGGGAGGTGGGATGAACTATTATTTATAGAATTATTTACTGATTTATTTTGCTGACATTCCTTTTGCATACGACCTCTTTTCCCACAGTTAAAACAGATTATAGTAGAGCGGTGAAAGGTCAGTCCTTTAGATAAGGTAGCCACCAAAGTGTTAATATCATTGACTCCTCCAATATCCTGACAAGCTTTAATGAAATCAGATAACCTTCCTCCTGCTGCTTTAATAGGTCGAAGCGCAGACTTTTATTACTTATTTGCATTGTCAAAGCCAACATTTGTAAAAGCATATCTCTCATATCAGGGTCAGTTATAGCTTTATGAATTACATCCTCTAATCGAGCCAGAAACTCAGTATATGGCTCAGAGGAAACTTGAATGACCTTTGAAATAGCTAATTTTGCTTTACCTGGATCTTCAATTTTTCTCTAAGCATTCAAATGGCATGTCCTAACTTGTATGATAGCTATATCTGTGTAATTGACCTGACGTTGGATACTGAACCAAGACCCTGTTCCTGTTAATTGTTCTAAGGTAATTGGTACAGGAGGATTTTTTATTTGCATTTCTAATAGCAACTCTTTGAGCTTCATCATTCCACCAGGTTTTAAACTGCAAAAATTCTGATGCACTTAACATAGTCTGCCCATCATATCCCAGTCCCAAGGGGGAAGTCTCATTTCTTGTGAGAGACCTTGAAGTAACCCAAACATATAAGGACTATTAGTTCCAAATTGCGCACAGGCTGTTTTTAGTTCCTTTAAAGTTTTTAAACCTAAAGGTTCATAATTAACTTGCATACCACCTCCTGCTTGTGGATTTAAAAAAACAGGATATAACTGAGAATCATGATCCATAGATAATATGGAATTCATATGATACACAGCAGCAGACAAAGGAGTATCATGATTGTTAATAGGAAATCTAGTTCTAATTAAATCATGAGGATTATAACTTCCTGGAGGCCAAATTACAGAATAACCAGGTGGAACCCAAAGCAGGGGTTTCTTTAAAATTTTTTATTTCAGGTGCTGATGCCGCACAGGAAATGTACCATACTTCTTCTTTCATTTTGAAGGCAAATGTGTTGAAGCCTGAGATTTATTAGGAGATGAGTCAGACTCAGAACTGGAGCTAGAACTAGAATCTGAACTGTCTGATGATGAATCAGAATTATGCAATGGCTTAAGAACAATAGACAAAGCACTAGATGATGTCCATATCTTTTTTTAAAAGATTTATTTATTTCTCTCCCCTCCCCCCCCCACCCCGGTTGTCTGTTCTCTGTGTCTATTTGCTGCATCTTCTTTGTCTACTTCTTCTGTTGTCAGCAGCACAGGAATCTGTGTTTCTTTTCGTTGTGTCATCTTGTTGTGTCAGCTCTCTGTGTGTGTGGCACCATTCCTGGGCAGGCTACACTTTCTTTCACGCTGGGCGGCTCTCCTTACAGGGCACAATCATTGCAGGTGGGGCTCCCCTATGTGGGGACACCCTTGCGTGGCACGGCACTCCTTGCGTGCATCAGCACTGCACATGGGCCAGCTCCACACCGTCAAGGAGGCCCAGGGTTTGAACTGCGGACCTTCCATGTGGTAGACGGATGCCCAAACCACTGGGCCAAGTCCACCACCCCCATATCTTAATAGAAATAGGATTACCTTCTCTGTCATGTAATTTTAATTGTAAAACCTTCAGCCATTGAGGATAACTTAATTTTTTTTCCTTCAGGCGGAAACCATGGACAAACCTTTTCTACTAATATAAATAATTTCTTAAGAGTAGACTCTTTGACTGGATATCCTGAGGCTTGCAATAAGGCTTTCAAAGTTGCTTAATATTCTTCCCATTTACTATGCAAATTCCCCATTACCCTGAATGTTCATTAAATCCCGAGAGAAGATCATCTTCGTACCTGGTATATAAATTACCAATCTCAGTTTCTTGGAGTCCCACATTAGGCGCCACTTGTCAATGGTGACTCATGAAGAAATGAAAAATCATTCAGACTGGGGTTCAGGGGATCAGAGCAAATGCTACTGACAAGTTTATTGTACAAAGTCATAGTATTTGTACAATTCCAAACAATGCTCTATTTAGCAAAAAGTCCCTTGCAAAGCTATTATTTAAAACTTGGCAAACACTACACACATTGACCTTAACATGTACCCATAAAATGAGGAACAAGAAGCCACCATCTCCTTTCACTGACTTCTTTCTGAGCCATTTATTTCCATGCCAAACCGCACACATTTCTATTTAAAGCAGCCATGTGAAGTATCCCAGCATGCTTTATGCTGGCTAATACTCCAACATACTTCCTCATTTCTTATTTTATGTATTTGCACCTTTTCTCTTTTTTTCTTTGTTTGTTTAGCTAAGGGTTTGTCAATTTTATTAATCTTCTCAAAGAACCAGCTTTTGATTTTTTTTTCTAGTGCTTTTTAAATTTCATTTAGTTCTGCTCTAATCTTTGTTATTTCCTTCTTTCTACTTACTTTGGAAAGTTCTTTTTCTACTTCCCCCAGGTGTGCAGTTAAGTCATTGATTTTAGCTCTTTTTTCTTTTTAAATATAGGCATTTATGGCTATGAATTTCCCTCTCAGTACAGCTTTTGCTTCATCCCATAGGTTTTGATACATTGTGTTGTCATTTTCATTCATTTCAAGGTAGTTACTGATTTCTTTTGCAATTTCCTCCTTGACTCACTCATTGACTGAAAGTGTGTTGTTTAACTTCCATATCTTGGTGCCTAATCTGTTTCTCTGCCCCTTACTGATTTCCAGCTTCATTCCATTGTGATCAGAGAAATTACTTTGTATAATTTCAATCTTTCTGAATTTATTGAGAGTTGTTCTGTGGCCTAGCATATGGTCTATTCTGGAGAATGATCCATGTGCTCGTGAGAAGAATATATATCCTGTTGTATTTGGATGTAATGTTCTGCATATGTATATTAGGTCCAGATCCTCAAATGTATTATTCAAGGTCTTTGTTTCTTTATTGATTCTCTGTTGAAATGTTCTCTCTAATGGTGATAATGATGTATTAAAATCCCCCACTATAATTGTAGAGGCATCTATTTCTCCACTTATTTTTCCAATGTTTGCCTCATGTGTTTTGAGGCACCCTGGTTAGGTGCATTAAAGTTTATGATTATTTTTTCTTCTTGATAGATTTCCTCTTTTATTAATATAGAGTATCCTTCTTTGTCTCTTACAATAGTTTTGCATTTAAAGTCTATTTTGTCTGATACTGGCATAGCTACTCCAGCCCTTTTTTTATTTATTATTTGCAGGTAAAATTGTTTTACAACCATTCCCTTTTAGTCTCCTTTAGTCAAAGATGAGTTTTTTGTAGACAGCATATAGATGGGTTAAATTTCCTTATCCATTTTACCAATCTGTGTCTCTTGATTGAAGGATTTAAGCCATTAACATTTAGTGTTATTACTGTCAAAGAATTATTTTTATTAGTCATATTTTCTTTAGGTTAATAATGTCAATGTTGTTTTTATTTCTCTTTTTATCTTTTTAGCTCTTCTTACACTCTCCTCCAACTCTTTTTCTCCTGTTTTTTTTCCCCTTTTCCCCTTTTATTCTGCAGAACTCTCTTTTGTACTTCTTTTTTTAAAAAAAGATTTATTATTTATTTATTTCTCTCCCCTTCCCCGCCCCCCCCCCCCCAGTTGTCTGCTTTCTGTGTCTATTCACTGTGTGTTCTTCTGTGACCGCTTCTATCCTTATCAGCAGCACCAGGAATCTGTGTTTCATTTTGTTGCATCATCTTGTTGTGTCAGCTGTCCATGCGTGTGGCACCATTCTTGGACAGGCTGCACTTTCCTTCATGCTGGGCAGCTCTCCTCACAGGGAGCACTCTTTGTGCTTGGGGCTCCCCTGCATGGCACGGCACTCCTTGTGCGCATCAGCACTGTGCACAGGCCAGCTCCACATGGGTTAAGGAGGCCCAGGGTTTGATCCAGTGGACCTCCCATGTGGTAGGTGGACGCCCTATCCATTGGGCCAAGTCCGCTTCCCTCTTCTGTACTTCTTAAAGGGCAGGTTCTTATTGACAAACTCTTAATTTCTGTTTATCTGTGAATATTTTGAACTATTCCTCATTTTGAATGCCTCCATGGTTTCAGATGAGATATCAGCACTTAATCTTATCGAGCTTCTCTTGTATGTGATGTATCTCTTTCTTTCTCTCTCTCTTTCTCTCTCTCTCTCTCTCTGCTGCTTTCAGTATTTTCTCTTTGTCTTGAACATCAGACAATTTGACGAGTATAAGTCTTGGGGTAGGCCTGTTAGGATTTATACCATTTGGGGTGTGCTGTGCTTCCTGGACATGTATATCCATGTCCCTCAATAGAATTGGGAAATTTTCAGCCATTATTTCCTTCAACTCTCCTTCTGAACATTTCCTTTCTCTTCTCCCTCTGTGGTGCCTATAATGTCTATGTTTGTGCATTTCATGTTGTCATTCAAGTCCCTAAGTCCCTGCTGCATTTTTTCTATCTTTTTATCTCTCTGTTCTACTACTGCCTTCCACATCACCAATTCTTTCCTCTGCCTGTTCAAATCTGCTGTTATTTGTTTCCAGTGTATTTTTTATTATTTACATTGAATCATTCATTGCCATCATATCTGTTATCTTTTTATGTATGCTTACAATTTCTTCAGTATGTTCTCCCAGTGTCTTCTTACTATCCTTAATCTCTCCCTTCACTTCATTAAGTTGATTCAGGATATTTGTTTTGATATCTTGGATTAATTCTTCCATGTTCTTCATCTCCTTCTATTTTTTAGTTTGTTCATTGGTCTGGGCCATGTCTTCCTGTGTCTTAGTATAGCTTGTAATTTTTCATTGGTGTCTAGGCATCTGTTTATCTTGATAGGTTTATTCAGTTGGTTAGCTTCTCTTTCTACTCTAGGGTTTTATTTTGTTGTTGTTCTTGTGTGTTGTAAGGTTTTGCTTTGATACTTCATTCCTCTTATTCTATTACCTTGCTGTTCTCTGTGTTCTCTTTGGGAAAAAATTAGGACCAGGGAAAAGGAAAGAGATAAGATGAGAAAAAGAATAATAGTAGTAATAATAATAATAATAAAAGGCAGAAGAGGAATGATACAAGATCTAGGAAAATAAATAATTAACATCAGTAAAAAATCATAAGAAGTACAGGGGAATAAGGTTTAAACAGTAGAATATAAAAAATGAAATGAAAAACAAAATAGAGAAAAATATATCAAATGAATTAAAGGTGGGAATATGAGAAAAGAGGAGAAGAAAAAAGAAAAAGTAAAAAAATAAGAAAACTGAAAAAAAAAGAGGAAAGACAGAGAAATTTTAAAAACTTGAAGACCAAACAAAAAGAGGTAGGATGAATGCTAACTGAAAACAGAAGACAGAAAAAATGAAGGAAAGAAAAATAATGTAGGTAGAAAAAATTAATAAAAGGAAAACAATGGGGGGAACGAAAAAAGGGGAAACACAACTAACAAGAAGCAAAACAGCAGCAACAACGACAACAAACAGCCAAGGAAAAACAGCCTCCCCTTTAGGCCCCTATGGAGTTTCTCAAGCTGCTTGTGTTCATCAATCATTGACGCTATAGCCTGCCCTCTGCAGGTAATGTACCAGGGTTTAGCAATTAAAATTTTTAAAATTAAAAAAAGGAAACTTAAAAAGTAAAAAGAACAGATCAAGAAAGCCTAAACAAAAAGAATTTCTATATGTTCCCTGTCATAGGGAATTAACTGGATACCTAATAACCAGGTGGATCACACTCCTGACTAAACAGGAATTGAGCCAGGATCCTTGTATATGCAAGGCAGGAATTCTTCCACTGGGCTAAATTGTCTCCTTAGGTTAGCTGCTCTTCAGAGAGCTATCTGTCCCCTTTCCCCTAGGCATTTTTAGACTTCTGTAGCTTGCTAGAGTTCTGCTGATTAGGTGCCTGCCCCTGCCCCTCTCTAATCTAACTGCTTTCTATCCCCAGGTGGGCAGCCTGAGCGAGTCCCTCCTCCCTTCTCCCCATCAGAGTCCCTTTCAAGATTCAAACCAGGCTCAGCTGGTCAAACTCATCACAAAGAAACCACTCTCCAGCCTCTGCCAGACCCTTCTTCCTCCCAGGAAATGGCCCCTCCCAGTCCCTTTGTAGCAGCAAGCCAGGGGCACAGAGGCTACTTGCTGTGACGGTAGGGTTTTTGTGCTGTTTCCAGCCACAGGGGCAAGCAACTCATGGTTTTCTTCTTTATCTTTCCAGTACCCTCCTAGATGACCCAGTGCACTTTCCTATTCTATACATAAAAAGCACCTCCTTTAGATAGGTCCCTGCCTTCTCTCTGCTTTTTTTTGTGAGAGGGTCAGTCTCTGCCTACCTATTCCATCACCATTTTCCTGGATGGTGTCCTTTAAATTAGTAGCTTATAGTTTTAGGTTGTCTAATATAAACCAAAGGGTAACCACAAAGAAAGTATTTTCTAAAATATACAAAAAAAGAAATAAGAAAGGTACTAGTCAGATACATCATAAAAGATCAACTATACAGGTTGCATTAAAGGGAAAGAGAGACAACAGAGATATGACATATAAATACCAAAGGACAAAATGGCTGAAGTAAGTACTGTATTTACAGTAATAACCCTGAATGCTAATGTACTAAACTCCACAGTCAAAAGACACAGGCTGGCAGAATGGATAAAAAAGCATGATCTAACTGTATTAGTCAGTCAAAGCAGTGCGGATGCAAAGGACCAGAAATCAGTTGGCTTTTATAAAGGGTATTTATTTGGGGTAAAAGCTTATAGTTACAAGGCCCTAAAGAATCCAGTTCAAGGTTGGTTTCTCACCCAAAGTCATTTGCCATGTGTTGAAGCAAGAGGGCGGGTGATTTCTGCAAGGGTTCAGCCTTCCTCTTTCCTCTTAAGACCCATGGTCCCAGCTCCTTCTGATCTCAGCTGTAGGCTGGAGGGCTGGCTTCTTTCTTTCCAGGCCTTCTCAGCTGCAAACTGTCAGGTGAATTGCTCAGCTCTCTCCAGGGCCCTAGCATCAAAGTACTCTCCTTTGCTGGGTCTATGGAGCTTTCTCTTCTGTGTACATTCTCCTGTCTTCTTGACTAAGTGTCCATTTATATAGCCCACCAAGGGGGTGGGGACTCAACCCTGCACAACTTAATGATGTGGCCGAATCAAAACCCTAATCTTGATTTAATCAAGTAAACATAAAGCCTTTGAATTTAAATCAACCAAAGGGTAACATGCCTAGATGAACAGACCAGTTTACAAATATAATGTACATCTCCTTTTGGAGTTCATACATAATATCAAACTGCTGCACCAACTATATATGTTGTTTACAAGAGGCTCACCTTAGATCCACAAACACAAATAGGTTAAAGTGAAAATAAGGAAAAAGATATGCCATGCAAATAGTAACCCAAACAGAGCTGGAGTAGCTATACTAATATCAGAAAAAAAAAATAGACTAAGTCAAAAGTTGTTATAAGATACAAAACAGGATACTAAATATTAATAAAAGGGGCAAACAATCAAGAATAAATAATATTTATGTGCCTAACCATGGTGCTCCAAAATAAATGAGAAAAATCCTGGCAAAACTGAAGGGAGAAATAGACCTCTCTACAATAATAGTTGGATACCTCAATATACCACTCTCTTTGATAGATGAAACAACTAAATAGAAGACCAACAAGGAAATAGAGAACTTGAAATATATGATAAATGAACTAGACCTAACAGACACATATAGAACATTGCTCCCCAAGACAACAGGATATGCATTCTTCTCAAGTGCAAACGATCAGTCTCCAGGATAGACCACAGGTTGTAGCACAAAACAAGTCTCAATAAATAAAGATTGAAATCATAAAAAGCATCTTCCCTGACCATAATGGGATGAAGTGGGAAATCAATAACATGTAGAAAATGGAAATGACCAGAAAACATGAAAATATGTTCATCATTTGCAAATCAAAATCACTATGAGATTTTGTGTGATCTATGTATCTTTAAAAAAAAAGACAATAAAAAATATCATTAAAAAATCACAATGAGATACTGCTCAACACCCATTAGAATGGTTGCTATTTAAAAAGCAAAAAATAAGTGCTGGAGAGGATGCAGAGAAATAGGCACACTTATTCATTGCTGGTAGCAAAGTAAAATGGTGCAGCTGCTATGGAAGACAGTTTGGAAGTTTCTCAGAAAGCTAAATATAGAACTATCATATGATCTGGCAATCCTGCTACCCAGAAGAATTGAAAAGAGGGACTAAAACACATATTTGCACACCACTGTTTATAGAGGCATTATTCACAATTTCCAAAAGATGAAAGCAACTCAAGTATCCATCCACCAATGAATGGATAAATAAAATGTGGTGTATACATATGGTGGAATATTATTCAGATGTGAGAAAGAATGAAGTTCTGATGCATGAGACAACATGGATTAACCTTGAGAACATTATGCATAGAGTTAGAATCTAGAATACAGGTTACCAGTGGATAAATTGGGCATACAAAATGGGATGCTGATTCTCAGTTTGTACAGAATTCTCTTTAGATTGACTGTAAAGGTTTGGAAATGGGTTGTACCCATGGTAGCATATTATTGTGAGTAAAATTAACAGCACTGAATTACGTATGTGAATTTGGTTGAAAGGAGGAAGTTTTGGGACATGTATGCTACTGGAATGAAAGTTAGAAGATAAAACATGGGACTCTATAAGGTAGTAAACCCTGTTGTGGACGATGGACTGGTAAACAGTACAACTATGAGAATGTTCTTTCATGAATTATGATAAATGTATGATATTAATACAAGGTATTAGTAATAGGGTGGTATATGGGGAAAATAGTCTTAGTTTGCCACAGGGCTGCCGGTGCAAAGTATCAGAAACATGTTGGCTTTTATAGAGGGAATTTATTTGGGGTAAACTCATACAGTTCTAAGGCTGTGAAAAGTCCAAATCAAGGCACCATCACAGTTGCTTTCTCACCAAAGTCAGCTACTGTTGATCCTGGTGTCCTGCCACGTGGTGATCAGGCGCATGGCAGGGCTTGTCTCTTCAGTTTGGGCTGTTCTATACGCCCAGCTCCTCGGGGGCCTCTTTCCATGCCTCTGTGCTCTGCTGGTTCTGTAGCCCCAACCTCTCGGGGCTTCTCTGTTTTCCTGTAGACCTCTCTTTCACATGACAAGATCAATGTGGTGCTTTCTTTCTATTTCTGTGTGTCTCCCTCTCCGTTTACATCAAACCAACAAGAGGGCAGAACTCAACCTGAGTCATGCCTCACTGACATAGTCCAATCAAAAGGATCTCAAACCCACAGGAATGGTTTAGTTGAGAAACAAAATCTTTTTTGTGTATGTGATTCATAAAAGAATTTCAAACTTTACACCTAATGTAAACTATGGACTATAGTTAATAGTACTATTTTAGTATTCTTTCATCAGTTGTAACAAAGATACTGCACTAGTGCAAAGTGTCAACCATGAGGATTATATGGGAATATTGTATTTTTTACATGATTTTTCTGTAAACCTACAACTTCTCTAATTAAAAAATAATAATTTAAAAAGCATTATACTAAGTGAAGGAAACCAGACACAAAGTAGTAAATATTGTATGATTTCATTTATATAAAATGTAAATGTAAATAACTCTATAGAGACAGAAATAGATTAGTGGCTATGTGGGACTGGGAAGAAAAGAGGGATTGAGAGGTGACTGCTAAGGGATATAGGGTTTTTCTTTTTGGAGTAATGAAAATGTTCTGAAATTGATTGTGGCGATGAATGCACAACTTTCATACACTAAAAGCCATTTGTTGTACACTTTGGATAGATTGTATGGTATGCGAAAACATCTGAATAAAATCCTCTTAAAAATCAATGATTGCAATCTATCATATCAACAAGCTGAAGAAGAAAAATCAATAGATGCAGAAAAGGTATTTGAAAAAGATCCTATACCAACTCATGATCAAAACTTTCAGAAAACTAGAAATAGAAGGGGGCCTTCTTCAACTTGATAAAGAACATCTATGAAGACCCTGTAGCTAACATCATATGTAACAGCAGGAAAGTAGATGCTTTCCCCCTGAGATTGAGAATAAGGTAAGGATGCTCCCTTCACCACTCCTATTCAACATTATGCTAGGAGTATTAGCTAATGAAAAAAAGACAAGAAAAGGATATCAAAGGTATAAAAACTGGAAAGAAAAAAATGAAACTGTCTTGGCAGATGACATTATTGTCTGTATAGAAAACCCCAAAGAATCAGCAAAAACTTCCTAGAACTAATCAGCAATTAAATCAGGGTGGCTGGATACAAGATTAGTAAATAAAATTAGTATACAAGATTAGGGTACACCTGGGGCATGCTTTTATGGAACATGGATGTGTTCATCCTGTCAAGGGGTGTTATCTCGGTGGGTAGAGACCTACACAATAAACAACAAAATATTAAACTCCCATCCTGGGGCATCCCGCTAACTTTTTTAGCTCTAGAGCCACCCAGACACTATAGTCAAGGCACACAATCCCTTAAAATCAGTACCCTGTCAGTGGGCCTTACCTTGGAATATATGACAACCTATTTCCCCAATGTAACAGATTCAGAATAATTTAACTGATTCTTCTACCCCTTTTATTTGAGCCTATACTTAGCACTATACCATTAAATATATGTTTCAGAGATGTCAATCTTCAGTCTGTTCATATACCAGTTAAGCCCTGATTCTCAGAAGGGTTGCGGCCAACACCACTCTCTAGTTCATCACTCACCCAGACAAATAGCGAAATGATGAGGGCAACCAAAAAAACAGTATCTACAGCTGCAACCAAAAACAGTCTTTCCATCTGCCCCATAAGATCTAAGCCCCCCTCTTGCTCTGAAACAGAGCAGGTATCACCATCCCCAAATCCTCAAGGGTGAGAAATGAACAAACCTAAGGGGGGGAGGCGGGATACAACCACAGACCAAGTACTTATTATTGTAGAAATGGAAGAACATGTATCATCGATATAAAGAGAGTGGTTACCAGAGATTCTGAGGTGATGGAGGAGACTAATAGGTGGAACATAGGGCATTTTAGGGCATTGGAATTAAGTGTAAACTATAATGTGAACTATAGACCTTGGTTAGTAGCAACGTTTCAATATTTATTCATCAACTGTAACAAATGTACCACACAATTGTAAGATGTTATTAAAAGGGGAAGATGTAGACAGGGGAGGGGGTGGGGGTATATGGGAATCCCTGATACTTTCAATGTAACTTTTCTATAATATAAAACTTCTTTAAAAGTAAAGTTTATTATATTTTTAAAAGTGAGTTGCTTTCCCTATATGCAAGTAGTGAACTATGGGAATTTGAAATTGAGAAGACACAATGCCATTTACATTAGAATAAGCAAGTGAAATACTGTCAAAAATATGTACTAGATCTATATGAGGAAAACTACAAAATTCTGATAAAAGAAATCAAAGAAGATCTAAATAAATGGAGAAATATACCATATGCATTTATGGGAAGACAATACTGTTAAGACATCAGTTTTTCCCATCTTAATTTATACATTCAATGCATTCCCAATAAGAATCCTAGAAAATTATTTTGTGGATTTCAGCAATGTTTTTCTAATCTTTATATGGAAAGGCAAGAGATAGAAAATATCCAACATAATATTAATTAAGAAGAGCAAACTTGGAAAACCAACACTACCCAACTTCAGGACTTACTATAAAGCTACAGTAATTGAAACAGTGTGGTGTTGGTGAAACAGTAGATACATAGATTAATTAAATACAATAGAGAGCCCAAGAATAGATCCCTACAAACATAGTCAACTGACCTTTGACACTGGAGCAAAGGCAATTTAATGAAAAAAGAATATTATTTTCAACAAATAGTGCTGGAACAACTGCACATCTACATGCAAAAAATGAACACAGTTCATACCCATGAGACACAGTTCTTACACATTTCATAAAAATTAACTCGAAATGGGTCATAGATGGTGGTGGCTAACTGAATTTGTCAACTTGGTTAGGTTATGGCATCCAGTTGTTTAGTTAAGCAAGCATTGGCCTGAATATCATTGTGAGGGTATTTCATAGATGGACTTACATCATTTGTCAATTGATTGCATTTACACTGATAGCGTCTGTAATGATAGGGAATTTCCTCAGCCTTTAAGTTGGAAGTCCTAAAGTGAGACCTGAGGATTTCAGCTCTTAGAAACAAGAATGTCTACCTCTACTTCAGTCATCCAGCTTCTCCTGGGGAATTCAATGTCACCTTCATCAAGTTTCCAACTTGTACTGTGTCCTATGGAATGTGGACTTGCCAATTTCCATGGTCATGTCAGCCAATCTCTCTCTCTTAATAGTTCTGTTTTTCTGGAGAACCCTGACTAGCATAGTCTTAAATGTAAAATGCAAAACTAAATTTTAGAAGATAATATTTAAAAAATTCTAAGTAACCTTGGGTTTGGCAATGAGAGTTTAGATACAACCTGTAGTGGTGTGAAGCTGTGTATACCTCAGAAAAACATGTTCTTAAATCTAATCCTTTCTTGTGTGTATAAACTCATTGTAAGTGTGATCTTTTGATGAGAATGCTTCAGTTAAGGTGTGACCATCTCATTAATCAGCTTACTGGAATTCTTTTTAAATGGAAGCAAGACAGAAAAGGCAAGGCACAGAAGCAAGAAGCTGAAAGCAATGAAACCCGGAAGAAGAGGGAGAGAACAGCAGATGCTGCCATGTGCCTTACCATCGGCCAAGGATCACCAACAGCCAATCTTTGGGAAGAAAGCATTGCCTTGATTTGAACATTTTTTCAGCCTCAAAACTGCAAGCTAATAAATTCCTATTGTTTAAGACAACCAAAAAAAAAAAAAAAAAAGACAACCCATTTCATGGTATCTACTTTAAGTAGTCAAGGAAACTAAAACAGATTTTGGCACCAGGAGAGTGGGGTGCTGCTATTGCAAATTTTTAAAATGTGGAAACATCTTTGGAATGGGTTAATGGGTAGAGAAGAATTTTGAATTTTGAGGTACTTGATAGAAAAGACCTAAATTGCTTTGAAGAAACTGTTGGTAGAAATATGGATGCTAAGGCTATTTCTGATGAGATGTTAGAAGAAAATTATGCCTGCGTTATTGGAAACCGGAAGAAAGATGATCCTTGTTTTAAAGTGGAAGAAAACTTGGTGAAATTGAGTTCTGATATTGGATGGAGAGCAGAATTTGAAAATGATGAGCTTGGATATTTAGCTGGAGAGATTTCCAAGCTAAGCATGGAGAGTACAGCCTAGTTTCTCCTTGCGGTTTACAGTAAAATGCAAAAGGAAAGGGGTAGGCTGAGAACCAAACTCCTGGGCACAAAGAAACTGGGAATTGATGTTTTGGAAAATTCTGAGTTTCCAGAAAGTGAGTCCCCAGAGAATAGTGTTCCATGTGAGGGTTTAACATGGAACCACTCAGCCATTCCAGTGCAAATCAGGACTGGAGGTGACATTATCCAGAAAGGATCTATTGAAAGTCCTATTTTCTGATGGTTTTAACCCCTTTGTATTACATGCAAAACTAACAAGTTTTTTTTTTTCAAGATCTGTATGAACAGAACCACAGCCAGCCTGGACTAAAAGGAACAGAAAAGGGACAGATTGAAGGGAAATCACTTCAAGGGTAGGACTGTGGAAGCTGAGACCTGGACCAAAGACATCTTAGCAAGCCAAGAGAGAGGACCCACCGAAACGTGTGTGGAAAAGATGAGTATCCCCTGGCACCTGGAGAGGATGGGCCTTCTGCCTCATTGTTCAGAAAGAGTGCTGCCACCCCAGTCTTCAGAAAGGATGGAGCATATTCCCCAGGAACTGAGTGTGTGTGGCCACCACCCCTACTGTTCTGAGAGGGTTAGCCTGTATCCCAGAGATTGTGGGAAGTCTGTTCATCACTTCAATACTTGAAGAGGGTGGAGCCTTCACTCCAGTGTTCAGGGACTGTGTGGCTGCTGCACAAGCACTTAGAAGGTGTGGGGTTGCTGGTCCACCAGGCCAAGAGGACAAAACATCATTCCATAGATGACTCTCAGAGCTTAAAATCTAATGGAGGGAAGCGGACTTGGCCCAGTGGTTAGGGTGTCCGTCTACCACATGGGAGGTCCGCAGTTCAAACCCCGGGCCTCCTTTACCCATGTGGATCTGGCCCACGCGCAGTGCTGATGCGCGCAAGGAGTGCTGTGCCACGAAGGGGTGTCCACTGTGTAGGGGAGCCCCATGCGCAAGAAGTGTACTTTGTAAGGAGAGCCAACCAGTGTGAAAGAAAGTGCAGCCTGCCTAAGAATGGCGCCACCCACACGGAGAGCTGACACGACAAGATGACGCAACAAAAAGAAACACAGATTCCTGTGCCATTGACAACAACAGAAGCGGACAAAGAAGAAGACACAGCAAATAGATACAGAGAACAGAGAACCAGGGCAGGGGGAGGGGAGAGAAATAAATAAATAAATAAATCTTTAAAAAAATAATCTAATGGAGTATGCCCTGCCGTGTTTTGGAATTATTTGGAACCCATGGCCTCTGTTTTTCTTCCAATTTCTTCCTATAGGATGGGAATGTTTATCCTGTGTCTGTCACTCCTTTGTATACTGGAAGTAGATAACTTGTTCTCTAGGCTTCACAGGTCTGCAGACGAGGAGAATTGTTCCCCATGACAGACCACACTTATGACTGATTCTAATGAGACGCGGTAGTTACTGTTACTGAAATAACTTAAGGCTTTTGGGATGTTGTGATGGAATGAGTATATTTTGTATGTGGAAGGAAAGAACATGTCTTTTTGGTGCTCAGAGGGTGAAGTTTGGTGGTTTGAAGCTGTATGTACCCCAGAAAAACGTGTTCTTAAATATACTCTATTCCTGTGTGTGTAAACCCAGTACAAGTAGGAATTTTGATGATGTTGCTTCAGTTAAGGTGAGACCCATCTCATTCAGGATGGGTCTTAATCAAGCCAGAAGAGAAGGGAGAAACCAGCAGATGCCACCATGTGCCTTGCCACGTGGCAGAGGAACCAAGGATCACCAGCAGCCTGTCTTTGGGAAGAAAGGATCACCTTGATGATGATATCAGGCTTGAATTTCTAAGCTAACAAATTCCCATTGTTTAAGCCAAACCAGTTCATGATACCTGTTTTAAGCAACCTATAAAACTAAAACACAACCCGAAAGGCACAATCCATGAAAGAAAAAAAAAATCATAAGTTGTATTGCATTGAAATGAAAACTTCTGCTTTGCCAAAGTCACTGTTAATAGAATGAAAAGACAAGCCACAGACTGGGAGAAAATATTTGAGAAACACGTATCTAGTAAGGACTTGCATCCTAAATATGCAAAGAACTAATATCTATATCTATTATCTATTATCTATATCTATATCTGTATTAAAGATACTTAGATTATGTAAATGTTTCATGAAAAATATAGGGGATTCCCATATACCCCACTCCCCAAATCTCCCGCATTTTCCCACATTAACAACATCCTTCAGTATTGTGGTACACTCATTGCAGTTGATGAACACATTTTGGAGCATTGCCACTAAGCATGGATTATAGTTTACATTGTAGTTTGCACTCTGTCTCACACAATTCTGTAGGTTATGGTAAGATATATAATGGCCTGTATCTGTCATTGCAGTGTCATTCAGGATGATTCCCAAGTCCCCAAAATGCCCCTGCATTACTCCTGTTTTTCCCTCTCCCTGTCATCGGAACCTCCAGTGACCACAGCCTCCACATCAATGATATAATTTCTTCCATTGGTAGAATCACAATAAGTCTATAGTAGAATACCAGTAAGTCTACTTTAGCCCATAACTCATTCCTACGTCCTGAGGATTCTGGGATGGTGATGCCCACTCCACTTCTTATTGACAGGGAGTTTTGCTCCCAAATGGCTGATGGATGGGACTGTCTTCCTTGAAGTTGTAGACTCTCTCAGTTCCTTGGTATAGTAGTTGCCCATTATCTCCTCTTTGTTGGTTGTCTCAGTTGAGTCCAATGCAATTCATTTGAGATCCAGGGCCCCATGGCACATGGACAGCCCAAAGATTTAAGTCTCTTGGATGTACACTTACCAACTCTAGTACTAATTATAGGTTCAAATAGAAGGGACAGTAGAGCCATATGTAGGGAAACCACAACTGAGTCTAATTTAACAAGAAAACAAATAGCCCAACTTAAAAATGGACAAGATCTGAAGATATGAAGACACTTTACCAAAGAATATATATAGATAGCAAATAAACATATGAAAAGATGCTCAACATCCTATGTAGTCAGGGAATTGAAAACTAAAACAATAATGGGATACTATTACACACATATTAGAATGGCAAAAACAAAAACAAAAACACCTGACAACACCAAATGCTGGAGAGGATGTGGAGCAACAAGAGCTTTCATTTATTGCTGATGGCAATGCAAAATGGTCCAGGCAGTTTGGAAGACAGTGTGGTAGTTTTTTTTACAAAGCTAAATGTAGTCTTACCATACGATCCAGCAGTCATGCTTCTAAGTATAATATTTACCCAAATGAGATGAAAACTTATGGCCACATAAAAAACTGCACACAAATGTTTATAGGAGCTTTATTTAAAATTTCCCAAAACTGGAAGCAACATAGGTGTCCTTCAAAAGGTGAATGGATGAATAAACTGTGTAACATCCATGCAATGGAATATTTTTAAACCACAAAAAGAGATGAATTATTAAGCCAGAGGAAGACATGGAGGAAACTGAAGTGCATATTTCTAAGTGAAAAATGCCAGTCTGAAAAGGCTACATACTATTATTCCAACTACATGACATTGTGGAAAAGGTAAAACTAGAGAGAGTACAAAGATTAGTGCTTGCCAGGGGTTTGGAGGAAGGAAGTTAAGAATGAACAGGTGATAGGAAGTGGACTTGGCCCAGTGGTTAGGGCGTCCGTCTACCACATGGGAGGTCCCTGTGTAGGGGAGTCCCATACGCAGGGAGTGTGCCATGTAAGAAGAACCACCCAGCACGAAAGAAAGTGCATCCTGCCCAGGAATGGCACTGCACACACGGAGAACTGGCACAAGATGACGCAACAAAAAGAAACACAGATTCCCATGCTGCTGACAACAACAGAAACGAACAAAGAAGAACACGCAGCAAATAGACGCAGAGAGCAGAGGACAACTGGGAGATGGGGGGAAGGGGAGAAAAATAAATAAAATATTTTTAAAAAAATGAACAGGGGAAACATGGGGAATTTTTAGGGCAATGAAATTATTCTATATGATACTGTAATGGTGGATACATGATATTACACATTTGTCAAAATCCATCAAACTGTACAATGCAAAGAGTAAACTCTAATGTAAACTATGGGTGATAGTTAATACAATATATTAATACTGGTTCAACAATTATAGCAAATATACCACACTAATGCAAGATGTTAATAAAATGGTAACTGCGAGCAGGGGAGAGATGATAAATGGGAATTCTACTATCTGCTCAATTTTCTGTCAACCTAAAACTTTCTAAAAAATGAAATCTATTAATTAAAAAATACAATTTGGTCTTTAGGCTATGTCCTGACCTGAGAATTAAAAACCTCATTTGTTATTTTTTTAAATTAAAGTCAATGGTGCAGTCAAAAGCAGATACTCCACCTCACAGACTTTTCTCAATTACCAAATAATGGTCTACTACAGCAGCTACTTAGCTTGCCAGAGAATTTGGCTTTGGTAATTAATTCATTCCAGGTGAACACACATAACCCAAGTAAAGGTTACTGCTTACCAGGAACTACCAATGTCTCATTTTCTCCTGGATATGGGAATATCATTGCCTTTAAATCTATCCAGATTCAGGGGTTCTTAAACTTTTTTGTTCCATTCACCCCTTTGCCAGTCAGGTGAACAAACATGGATCCCTTACTAAGTACACACTATACTATGTTTCATTTAATAAATATATCACGCTGGCACCAACACGTCCCCACAAGAATGATTTTTTTAAATTTTTCAATTCTAGTTCAAAGACCCCCTGAAATCTTTCCATGAACCTGTGGAACCTTGGTTAAGAATCCCATAATCTATCCCAAATTTCCAACATTGAGTATTTGTTGACTGTAACCCCTTCTGGTACAAAATACAATACTATCCTGGGCCCAGTACGGTAACAAAAGCCAGTCTAGCTCCTCCCCTCCCCACCGCCTGCTGGCCCCACCATGAGATGGCAGAGGACGGCGAATAGGCCTCCAGTCAGCAGAGCTGGGCCACCAGGGCACGTCCGGGTCCACATGGACAATGAGGAGTAGATGTGGCCTGCCAGAGGCTCAGCGAGGTGGAGACTCTAGTCCAGACTGCTGCAGCCAGGAATACAGGGCTCCCTCTATCCCAGCTCTCAGCAAAGAAATTGTTTCCCCGGAGGAGCAGGACTTCAGCATTTCTCAACCTACCCTCGGCTGCTTGTTGCTGAGGCAAAGTCCCAGAAGTCCTGGAGGGGATTTGGGAACCAAAAAGAAAAGAAGAAACAGAAGAGAAAAAAGGAGAAACCACATTCCAGGGCACCAAGTGAGATTCTGCATCTGATTCCCAGAGATTAAAATCTAGCAGCCTTCCAAAAGCCCTGCCATCCCAACGCAGAAGCTGAAGGGCATTCGGAGGGCAATGGAGGTGCTCCCCGCATGCCAGGGCCCCACCAGGAACATCAAGGAGGCTGTGGGACACAGATACCAGTTCTGGGTATCTGATGCCCAAACTAAATGAAGCTGGTGCCCAAACTAAATGAAGTAATCCTATCTCACAGTGTCATTGAATCAGATAAAGACAACGTATGGCAGGAACCATATTCTTTGCCACAGCGTTTTATGTGAGACACGTTAGATCTGAGTAATGCTGAAGTGCTCAAGGAGTTCTACACACTGTCAAATGAAAACTACATGGAAGACATGGCATCATGTTCTGGTTCAATGACTCGCCCAAGTTCCTGCTGTGGGCTCTGTGCCCCGGACTGGTTCCTCCAGTGGCACTGCTGAGTCAGTATGTCTTCAAATAAAAATCTGGTTGGGGAAGAAGATGTAGCTCAAGCTATTAGGCTCCCGACTACCACATGGGAGGTCCTGGTTCGTTTCCCGGGCCTCTTGGTGAAGGCAAGCTGGCCTGCGCGGTGAGCTGGTGCAACAAAAGAGACAAAGAGGAGAGACAATGAGAGACACAACAAACCAGGGAGCTCAAGTGATTGAGTGCCTCTTACCCACATCGGAGGTCCTAGGATCCGTTCTGGTGCCTCCTATAGAGAAGACGAGAAGAGAAGACAAGTAGACACAGAGAACACACAGCAAATGGATACGGAGAGCAGACAGCAAGCACAAAACAAGGGGGGAGGAATAAATTTAAAAAAAAAACAACTGGTCAGGATCATAAGTGTGATCCCAGCAATCACGTGGATTTATGACAGTGTGAAGAAGATGGTAGAAATTAACTTTATTTGTGTTCACAAGAAATTGTTACCCCCGTGCTGATTCGAGAAATCACCAGGAGGGTGAACGTGGAGGGGCTCTTCCTGATGGTCTATACAGCCAGCGTCGTTCTCCTGAAGCCTGTAGCCGTGCACTGATGCTGACATCGATTCCTAAACCCCAGAAAATTGATAGAAGTGAAATGTTCTCATCTGAGTGGAAATATGACTTTACAGAGAACCATGAATCTGTACAGACTGCCAGATGTTACAAAGACTTTAGGTCTGAGACCAGTGGAACCAAAATATATCAAAGCAGATAGAGAATTAATCAACCGTTACCTGGAGCAGTCTGTCTGGCCCCAGTGATGGTTGAAGAGGAAGTGGCCCACTGGTCCTCTCCCAGGAGCACATTATCAACACCTTTGTAGTGGAGAGCTCAAGTGTAAATTGACTGATTTCCTGAGCTTCTACACTTCAACAGTCATGCATCACTTTGTTCACAAGAGCCTCAAAGCCCCATACTCCTACAACATTCACACAGAGACACCCTTCCTGGACCTCGTACGTGATGTACTCATTATAGCCAAATTGTAAGGATTTTATGTGTTCAATGCACTTGATTTGATGGAAAATAAGACATTCTTGGGAAAACTCAAGTTTGGAATAGGAGATGGCAATTTGCAGTGTTATTTGTACAATCGGAGGTGTCCAAGAACAGACTCTCAAAAGGTTGGACTTGTATTACAATAAAGGGATATTTAATTCCTAGAATCCTGACATCATCATTTGTTAATGTTCTATTTTTTTTAAAGATTTATTCTCCCTTCCCCCCCATTGTCTGCTCTTTGTGTCCATTCTGTGTGTTCTTCTGTGTAAGCTTGTATTCTTGTCAGGAGGCACTGGGAATCTGTGTTTCTTTTTGTTGTGTCATTTTGCTGCATCAGCTCTCCGTGTGTGTGGCGCCACTCCTGGGCAGGCTGTATTTTTCGTGCAGGGCAGCTCCCCTTGAGGGGTGCACTCTTTGTGTGTGGGGCTCCCCTACGCAGGTGGCACCCCTGCATGACATGGCACTCCTTGCACTTGGCAGCACTGCATGTGGGCCAGCTCACCACACAGGCCAGGAGGCCCTGGGTACCGAACCCTGGACCTCCTATATGGTAGGTGGACGCTCTATCAGTTGAGCCACATCTGCTTCCCTGTTAATGTTCTATTTAATGATTTTGGAACTTGCCATTCCAAAGAAGAATTAAAGCACAACTTAAGTGAACTTGAAGTAGTTGTTAATAATCAGAAGATGAGAAAACATCCATGATGGGTCCAATAGTAAACATTTCTAATGAGAACATAAAGCTTCATCTTTTATTCACTATTTACCCATTTGTCAGAGGTATGAAAGTATACAAAGAGCACATTCATCTAATTTACAAATTTTGGTTGTCTCTTGATGAAGAGAAAATATTTTTCCGCTCTAGAAAAGGACAGTTTTCATATAAATAGAGCAAAAATAATGGAACTATATAGGAAAAATCTTTGCTGTTGTGTGGAGATAAACTCCTGCATATTATTTATTAAATGGTGGTATATTTGTCAGTTTAACAGAATGAAGACTCCACTTGGGAAATTTTTACATATATCCCCTTAAGTGATATCATTTGGGGAAATTTATGAAATCAACACTTTTGTAACACTTTGTTGAGAGTGGTAAATGTTTAACTGTGGAGCAACATAAAAATGTACTAGTGACTAGTATATTTACTTCTCCATAAGTAAAGTTGCCAAAACAGTAAACATACAAATTTGCTTGACCTTCAACAGATTGATGGACTGGTTCAAAAGCAAAGTTTTGTGCAAACATGAAGTGTGCTTTCTGAGAGTACACACAATTTCTTATTAGTAAATATTGAGGCTATGTGAGGAAAAGAAAACAAAAGTTCTAAAGTCAAAAGAAATGCCCAATGGAATTTATTAGTGCTTTCAGGACATTTGCAGTTTGAATGTTTTTATTACTTAAGCAAAGTTGCACATATTCTTTTAAGCTGTCTTTAATTTATCATGAAAGCTGTAACACTAAAGGAAAATGTCTTATTTGTAAATAAGGGTTTAATATTATGTTACTGATGTTCTTATCTAGAATTTGCAAAATGAAGTTTCACAGGGTACATATATATGTATATATTGCCAATAGTCCAAGGGGAAAAAGGAAACTGTTAACCAAGACCTCGGAGACTTGTCTTGACTTAGATACCACAAAAAGTAGACACTACCTCTTGCCTTTATTGTACAGTGCCAAGGCTGTTCTGTCCAGGAAAAAAAAAATTATTTTCAACAACATGATAGCATTTCCTTCATGTTATAAGGAGTCAAATTAAACCAATCACATTTTATACCAGAGGCCAGCAAACTATGGTCCATGGGATAAATCTGGCTTGCCACCTATTTTTGTATAGCTCACGAGTTAAGGATGGTTTTCACATTTTTAAATGATTGGAAAAAATTTTTAAAATGGCATTTTGAGACCTGTGAAAATTATCTGAAATTCAAATTTTAATGCCCATAAATAAAGTTTTTACTGAACCACAGCCACACTCATTTCTTTATATATTGCCTAAGGCTGCTTTCACACATCAAAAGCAAAATTAAGTTGCTGCAACAGAGACTCTATGCCCTAGAAAGTTGAAAATATTTACTATCTGACCCTTTACAGAAAGTTTGTTGTCCCCTGATATGCATTACGTTGAAAGCTAACTTCCACAGCTTGCCATTATCCTAAGGCTACCTACAGCTTGTGGGATCCCTGAGCCTCCCACTGGAGGGGCCATCTGGGCCACCAGTAGTACCTGATTAGGGTTGTCACTGCTTATTTTCTTCTCATTTGAGCTGACTGAAACACAATTGCATTGCAATTTTTTTTTTTTAGAATGAGAATCGCTTCAAGAGGCCAACTAAACCAAATCAAAACTGCAACTTTTTTTTTTTGAGACACCAGTATTAAGTAAACTTAATTTGAAGTCAAATCTTTTGTTAAGAACTTCTTTCCACTCATTTTTATGGCACAAAATCTTATATAAAGTTTTCAAATAATTGAAAAATTGCCAGCATAAATTTTTGTCATGAGCTTACCTCATGAGGAAACTGTTCCTTTAACAACAAATGTATTTAATTCTAATTGTTAAAGAATTCATATTTTTATTGTCATTTTTAAAATTGTTAATAAATAACTGGCACATTTGCCTCTTTATAATTTAAGCAGATTACCAACGAATATTAAAAGTAGAGAATCAGTTAACTGCTTGATTCTAAAGTAGTTATCAAGCATTAAATTTCAAATACTATATTGATTTATAGATTATAAAAATTATGTTGTCCTGCATCTTTTGTCTCTAATTGAAATGCTGTATTTATGAGGCATATTTCCTTGCTTTTTCCAAGATGGAACTAAGTAAAAATTTACGTGATCTGCGGTTACCATAATCTGTTAAATCAACCAGAATTTAAACTGAAAATAAACTCAGGCAATCCAGTATCTTTCTAAATTACAGAAAGTAATTTACGCTCTATTTCCTAACATAAAGTGTGCACCATCATTGCCCAGGATTGCCTCTGAAAATCCAAGCTCCAAGTTCATTTATTTATTCCCTCCTTGTCATATTTCACCAAATTACCATCATACTTTTGATAGATGTTACATTTCTAAGGAAGTAAATTCTACCTGGTCAAAATATTTTATCTGGGTAAGCACCACTAGCAGGAGCTGCTGTCCTCACCCTCCCTTGGCCTGTTACTCCATGGTGGTTCCTAAGACCCACACCACAGGGTTACATCAGCAACCTTGACGAGGTAAAAGGATGAGCTGAAGAAGTCCCTGTACACCATCTTCTTCCAATTTGGCCATATTTGAATGTCCTTTTATCCTGGAGCCTGAAGATGGGGAGGCCAAACCATTTTCATCTCCAAGGGGGTCAAAAACACTACCAATGCCCTGTGCTCCATGTAGAGTGTCCCCTTCTCTGGCAAGCCCATGAGGATCTGTATACCAAGACTAACTCGGATATCATTGCCAATATTCAGGGACCCTTTGCATAGTGCAACTCTTAAGTGGAAAAATAGGAAGCCCAAGAGTCAGGAGACCCCAGCTGCCAAGAAGACCATGCACGGCCAAGAAGCCTCCCCAGGCATGCCACTGATGACTCAGGTACCCTTGCCCTGCATCATGCACCAACTGCCATGCTAGTTCAGCCTTCCTATGGGATCCCACTGCCAGAACTTGCCCCTGGCCTCCTCCCACCAGGGGCCATACCCACAACATCAATTTATGCCAAGATGCATGCCACCTGCCCAGTTCTTCAGAAAATCTACTGAATCACATCTTGTTCCTCATCCACCTGCCAGAAGAGACCAAGGAGCTCTTACTATCTATGCTTTTCAACTAGTTACTTGGCTTCAAAGAGATCTGGCTGCTCCCCAAATGGCTTGACATCACCTCTCTGCAGTTTGACAATGAGGTGCAGGCAGGGGCCCCTCTTAATCCCTGGCAGGGCTTTAAGATCACCTAGAACAATGTCATGAAGATCTTCTTTACCAAGAAGTACCACCTTTCCCCTATGTCTGCACTTGCCCCATTCTAGGGCTGCCCCTCCCCTCCTTGCACAGCCCCCTGAAGCGAAGTCCCCCTCAGGGGACTTCTTCCAGCCCTGTGTGAGTGGTCTCCACACAGCTTTATACCCTGAGTCTGTCCCCAGGTATTGAACCTGGCCC